>NC_037670.1:113176236-113541821 GCF_003255815.1 Theropithecus gelada
GAGGGGAAGGGAAGGGAAGGGAAGGGAAGGGAAGGGAAGGGAAGGGAAGGGAGGGTCTGTTTTTACATTCCACAGGAAAGGATTAAGCTGAAAAAAGGAAGATAAAAGAATAAGCCAAGAACATTCCAGGCAGATGGAACAACCTGCACAAAAGCTCAGAGGGAGAGAATGTGATGTGTTAAACAAAAATGAAGAAGGGAAGGAGGGAGGGAAAGAAAAAACTGGGGAGGAAGGATAGAGCTAGTGAGTTGTGGGTGGAAGAGCTAGAGAGAAGGACAGTAGCCAGATCACAAAGGGCCTTCTGGGCTGCATAAAGGACTGATACAAAAAACACTGAAAGATCTTAAGAAGGGTAACAGCATGATTAACTTCTGTACCTGTAGCTCACTCACTATGGTGTGGAGAATTCCTGAAGGAGCACACAGTGGGAGACGGAAGGGCAGTCAGAAAGCTGTTGTGGGGCTCTGGGTGAAACTTGGTGGCTAACATTACCAGGGTACTGGTAAGAGCAATGGAAAAAAAAGGAAAATGATATTTTGAAGACAGAAGAAACAGGCTGTCAGGAGAAACTGAATTGGATTAGGGAAATTATAAAGGATGACTCCATAACTTCCTGATTTTAGATCTAAGTGGATGGAGGTATCATTTATTGAAATGATTAAAATTAAAGGAGGAAAGATTTAGACAAAAAGTATCAAGAGTTCTGTCTGAGAAGAAGATCTTAGTCTGGGAACATCCAACTGGAGACAGAAAGGAAGCATTGGTATTTATGAATCTGAATCTCAATAGAAAAATCTAGGCCAGACATATAAATTTATGAGTTACTTGGGGGACTGGCAAGAGACAGCCAGTTTTCTGTTAAAGCAGAAGTAAACACTCTGAAAAGAGGTAGAGAATATGTAGGAATTTCCTGATCAGAGAATGATGTTCTGTATCTAGAACACATGGAAATAGCCTAAAGGATGGAGGAAAGGGACAGTATGGGGCATATATTAAGAAACATGATACTTTCAGATGGTTAAAAACAAAAAGGAAGAAGAATATGAGGATGCAGTCTGAGGGATAGTGGATGATCAGGGAGTTTTATACTTTGGGTAGCACCTGGGATATGACATAGTGATGTGAGGCAGAGAGGATTCCATCGTGGCAGTCTCTTGGAAGCAGTGATTCCGAATAGCGGCTACTGTTTTGGCTGCTGCTCAGCACAGCCGCCCCTGTGTGCATTAGGCAAAGCCTGTAGAGGAATGGGCCAAGCTTTTGCAGCTGTGCAGATGACAAGGTACAGGTCCTCAACCTTGGCTGCATATCAGAATCACCTGAGGAAATTTGAAACAACAATGTCTAGCCCCGCCCATGATTTAACTGGTGTGGGGTGGAGTCCTAGCATCTGTATTTATAAAAACACCTGCAGTGATTCTAATATGCAACCAGGACTGAAAATCATTGTGTTAAACCTTCAGGTTCCAACACCAGCTTCTCACTGCTTCTCTTCCTTTGCCTGGTCTCTCCAAAACTGAAGTCTCCTTTTTATTATAAACATTCAAAAGTTTTTCAACTATTTTGAGTATCCTCATAGTTGAAAGCTCAGTGGTGAACAAATGAGTCAAGTCCTTACCACGTAAAAGAAATACTGAAATGGCACTTTACTGGAAAACGTACTACACTCTGAGGTACAGCTGAACAGCCTGTTTTAGATCCACCATCAGCAACAGCACATCATTCAACTGCCTATAATCCTCCTATCTACCAGAACATAACTGGGAACATTTAGCAACATTTTAAAAATAAGCAGATATATAATAGCTTCAGTGTTCTGCAAGTCTACTAGCTTAAAAATCTGATCCAAACAAGGAATTAAGGTTCAGTATGACTTTTTTTTTTTTTTTTTTTTTTTTTTTTTTACTAACTTCTTGTCACTATTTTGCTTTCTAATTGTTCAGAAACCACCGGAACAATATTTTCATTAGAGAAGGGGGAAGAAGAAGAGCATGAAAGGGGAATGTGACACCATTTCCTTCGGTTCTGGTTAATAGATTTATCTTCTGTAAAGGTCTGGACATCTCAAGACTGCTAACGTCTCTCCAATTTTTCATAGTTCCTCAAAGGTCACTGACAATGATGAAACAATTTCAACTCCAAATTTCTTTAAAATTCTGTGAAACAGTCATCTCAAGTCTTCAATCAGAACTCCATAGAGAACCAAAGTACTATCAAATGTCCTAAGACATTTGTCAATTTAATTCACATCTATATTTGTTCTGTGCTTTCATGCTTGAAACGAACTCTCCTTGGAAACAGTGATGTCAGGAGGTGAGTGCTTGCACTTCTTCTGTGACCTTTCTACCCCCACAACCCCTGTGTGTGTGAACTTCAAGGCAGAGTTCACACTCGGTTTCTAATTCTTCCACTCTTCTCATTGAGATGACTTGTGCTTATCTGCTTTGATGTTTGATTATTCAATTTTGAGAGACTTTAATCATCCATTTTAATACATTAACCTTCTGGAGTTTTAGGGCTGTGGGTTGTATACTTCTCAGGACCTTGAAGAGAAATACTTCCTAGATGCAAGGAACTGTTCCAGGTGGAGCAAGAAGTAACATGCATAGAGCCCTTGAGGAGATTACCGGCTAACAGAGAAGACAGGAAAGTACCAAAATGAATGATGAAAGAAGGAAAAATTCTAAAGAAAAGTAAGGCAAAGTTATCAAGGACCAGGAATGGAAGAACCGCAAACACATCAAAAGAAGGCAAAGCACAGGAAAAATCCCCAAGTCATCCACAGAGGTAAAAAGTAGTTGTTTGTATATACTCTTGAAATTACTAGAGAAGGGCCGTGTTTGATGAGATGGGATAGTTTCATAAAAAATAAGTGAATGTAGTTCCTTATGAGGACTTTTTCAGATTGATTTTTCTCACATACTGAGATTTGAAACCTACTATGTTAATTAGTTCTGTAAGTTTATACATAAACATAATACCCACATGTACCATATAATACCCACATACACTGAAAACTATGAAGAAAGGAATTCTGTGAAGGCAAACCAACACCAAATAACAAAAATGAAGAAGAAGGAAGAAAGGGGGAAGGAGAAACCAGGTAGGAGGAGGGTGGGGGAGAAAGAGGAGGAGGAAGAGGAGAAGGAGAGGAGGAAAAGGAGAAGAGGAGGAGGGGGGAGGGGGAGGAGGAAGAGGTATTTTCATTTTTCTCTGATCCTACTTTCAAGAATACTTGTCTGGAGAAACACATTACTGAGGTCTTTGAAAAGGCTGTATTTTACATTTCTAGAGAAATCAAATTTTCTCCTTCTGAGGTCAAGTTGCCATTTCAAATAGATTTTTATCTGTAGTAGCCTTTTATTTTCCCACAGAAACTGTCTTAGAAAAGCAGAAAAGAAATGGATATACTTCTTGATATTATCACTTGTCCTCAATCTTTGATTACTTATTACACTCTTGCTAATTCTTACATACTACATCTCATACTGTATCTAAAAATCAAAGTCAAATCCATTCATTCATAATTTTGTTTTAAAAGCCAAATACACCATCACGATGAAAGTGAATCATTACATGAGCTAGAATTAAAGAAAAGCAGATAAATCTGATGCTCAACTTTACAGCATTTCAAGCCTCCTGGTCCAAAGATGTGTGTAAAGCGTTCTGTTCCTGTTTCTTAAACAGAGTCATAAATGCCCCCCCTTTCTCTAACAGAGGCATACACGTCCAGGATCATGCAAGAAAAGTCAAGTTTCCACTCTCATGAAAAAAAGCATCTCCAAAGAAGTGAAATGAGATGCACAAAAAAAAAAATCACATCACTGATTCACCACTATGAGGCTCTGAGGAGTCCCCAAGTATTCACTGCCAAATAGTATTAACCAGAGATTTTGCATGTCGCATCCAAAAATAGTCATATGAAATTAAGTGAAGCTTAGAACAGCAGGAGAAAACAATTAAAACAGCCCTCAAGAGTCATTAAGGCAGGGGTATTCAGAGTTCAGACTCTTCCCCACCCATTCTAATAGAGACCAAAACACACACACACCCCCCTCCAGTTTAAGTTATAAACACAATTTTAAGCTAGTATTTTCTTTTTCTGGTTGCCTGCAAAGGCCCTTGGAGAGCAAACAAAGAAAATTTCACAGTAGCCTGGTGAAAGTAATAGAGAGATATTAAGACAAGAGGATTATGAGTGATTTTTATTTTCCCCAATAAAAATGTATTACTTTCATACTTATAGGAAATGTTACTGTTGAATATATTCAAAAGGAAATTAAAAATAATATCAAGAAAAGCCAAATTTATGTACTTTAACGTTTTTATGACAAAAAAAGGATTAGAGAACAATGCTACGTGGCATCACTGATTACCTGAATCTAAAGGACTCTTATTCTAAAAATAAGGGTGTCACTTAAAATGGACTGTCTTACAGGCAAGACCATTATCAAATTAAAAAGTTATTCAATTAAATATAAAGTTGAAAAAGAACTACCTACACATGTTGAAGATCAGGTTTTATATTACTTCATATATAACTGAAGAGCTAAATAGATTTTAAAAAGAAAAAATTCTAAGAGTTATATATAACTGGTATAAGAAAGACCTACGCTGGCCAGGCGTGGTGGCTCACACCTGTAAACCCAGCACTTTGGGAGGCCAAGGCAGGCAGATCACTTGCAGTCAGAAGCTCGTGACCAGCCTGGCTAAGGTGGTGAAACCCCATCTCTACTAAAAATACAAAAATTAGCCAGGCTTGATGGCAAGTGTCTGTAATTTCAGCTGTTCTGAAGTCTGCAGCAGGAGAATCATTTGAACACAGGAGGCAGAAGTTCCACTGAGCTGGCATCATACCACTTCACTCCAACCTGGGCAACAGAGTGAGACTCCATCTCAAAAAAAGAAAAGAGAGGAGAGGAGAGGAGAGGAGAGGAGAGGAGAGGAGAGGAGAGGAGGAAAAACAAAAAGAAAATAAAAGACCTATGCCAGTGTTACTTCTAAAACCTAGCAAGCAAGCCGAAGTATAAATTAGCCTGATTTGGAATGAACTGGTTTTATACACAGTCAATAAATTTAAAATCAAGATAATAGTCTTTAATTCAAAAATAGAGCCAGGTGAGGTGGCTCACACCCTTAATTTCAGCTAACTGGGAAGCTGAGGCAGGAGAATTGCTTGAGCCCAAGAGTTCAAGGCTGTAGTGAGCTATAATTTTGCCACCGCACTCTAGAATAGGTGACAGAGTGAAACCCTGTCTCTAAAAATAAAGTAAAAGCAAAACTAGCACTGATGTTCAAATATCCACTATGTGGCAGGCCTGAGCCAAGGACTTCATTTACATTGTCTCATTTAATCACTCTAATACCTCTGTGTGATGGATACTATCATTATCTTCACTTTATAAAGAAACTGAGACACAGGATAGCTAAATAATTTGTTGTAAGTCATACAACTAGAAGAGGCAGGTTCACAATTGGGATCTAGGTGGTCAGACTTTCTAAGTTATCTGTGGGGTTGCAATAATTAAAGCATGAACCACAGAAGAAACATGTGTAGTCCACACTCTTATATTACTCCTTCATTCATTAAAGGCACTCTGCTTATAACAGTGTTTTGTTTTTGTTTTTTTTTTCAAGACACTCATGATCAAATTATTTAATCTGAAAGTAGTGTCATTATTCTTGGTGGTTTTCAACTAATCAGTCTTTACAAACATCAAAATAAACCAATATATTTTAGAAAGACATTAATAAGTCCTATCCTAATTATAACACTGATTGATACATGTTTATGGAAGAATACTTGGTCAGTACAGAAAAATTTTTCACCAACAGTAATCTCACTATTCAGAGTTAAATTCTTCAACGTGTGTGTATATTTTCTAGGATTTTTTCAGATGTAGATTTTTTTTTCCCCAAAAACAACATTCTACAGAACTTTTATAGTTGGTCATCTATTTTGCTGTGGTTTAATAATATATCCTTTTAGTGGATGGGCTTAAGTAGAAACCCAGTGTATTACTCTGTTCTTGCACTGCTATAAAGACATCTGAAACTGGGTCGTTTATAAGAAAAGAGGTTTAATTGACTCACAGTTCCACAGGCTGTTCAGGAAACATGGTTGGGAAAGCCTCAAGAAACTTACAATCATGGTAGAAGGGTGAAAGGGAAGCAAGCACTTTCCTCACTTGGTGGAGCAAGAAGAAGAGAGAGCGAAGGGGGAAGTGCTACACACTTTCAAAATAACCAGATCTCCTGGGAACTCACTCACTATCATGAGAACAGCAACAGGGAAATCCGCCCACATGATCCAATCACCTCCCACAAGGTCCCTCCCCAAACACTGGGAATTGCAATTCAACATTAAATTTGGGTGGGAACACACAGCCAAACTACATCACCCAGGAAGCCTCAAGTTCCAATAAGGTCACACTTTCCTCAAAAGGAAAATGACTCCAACACTTTTCTTTCATAATGTTTCATGACTCCTGCATTTTGATTTATTGGTGAAAGCAATCTTGCTAGCTAGGCAACAGAAGACTGAGTGAGAAAGTGGTGTAGAGGCCTCGCAGGCACATGGAGGCAGAACCTATGGGGCACAATACCTCCGAGATGGCCTGGCTGGAATTCAGTCCAGTGGGAGTGCTCTATTTACAGTGACAGAATACAACCAATCAAATCATCAAGACAACCATTCAAATCATCTCCAGGAGAATTCTGCTAGCAGATGTTACTCTATGAACCCAGGTACAGAGGCTATACCCAAATGTTCAGTTGAAGACCTTCCTATGTCCTGACAACAAATCTCTATCCCAAAAGTCCATTTGTTCGTCTTGTCTCATCAACCTTAGCCTGATTGGAATGTTCCAAAACACGTTCCAATCATCACACAGGTAACTTATTAATTGAGCATCTATTTACAGTACTGTTGATAGCGACAGGAGGCAGACAAATTCCTAGGCAGACGGGAACGGGTTCTCAGTGAAACTCGACCTTCAAGCTAAGGACATTTTGAAGTCTGAACACCAAACTATCAGTTCCAGATAGAGTCCACTGACCAGAGTGAGAACTTCCATTCTCATTCAGTACACTCAGCCCCTGATCGGTCCCAGGCCAAGCCTTCATTTCAGCCCCTGACTGGTCCCAGGCCAAGCCTTCACTTCAGCCCCCGATTGGTTCTTTACACTATCATACCTCTTTCTGAATGTTGCTTTTCCCAAGTCTATCCATAAACCAACTGACACACATTTGACCATTCTAAGCCCATAAAAACCCAGGACTCAGGCTTGCAGCCAGCAACCCACATTTGGGTCCCCTCTCGCTGCTGAGAGCTTTCCTTCTGTTACTCAATAAAATTCAACTCTGACTTACTCATTCTCCAGTGTCTGTGTACCTCATTCCTCTTGGTCATGAGACAAGAACTCAGAACTCACCAAACTGTGAGAGTAAGAGCTGTAACACTCCCTCCTGCTCGCCAAACTCTGGGAGTGAAGAAGCTGCAACATTTCAACAGGTACTGAAGAGTAAGTTGATATATATGAGGAACTAAAAGAGATACCAAGCAAGGCAGTAACTGAATCATGCAAGAAGTGTTAAAGAAAAAATTATTCTGATCCTTGTTTAAATAGTAAAAGAGACTATTGTGATAGGTGTCAAGACAATTGCATGGGGAAATAAAGATTAGGGTCAACTCAGGATACAAAGAACAAGTGAGGCCTTATAGCCAGAAGCAGGCTGGGGAATTGGTGTATGGAAAATTACTAACAGGAGACATCAGGCTAGAAGGAATTCTTGCTAAGCTGACATAACATGATTCTTACTGAGGGCAGGCAGGGTGATCAGACAGACATCAGGGTGAGGGGATTCTCTCTAGACTGACTAAGCAAGACTGTCGCTAAAACTGGTCTGTGAAGCCCTGTCAAGGATGCGGGCCAAGGGTGACATCTAGCTGAGAAGAGGGCCTGGAGGAACCTGACAAAGTTCGGTCAGAGAGATAGTCTTGTCAGAAGTCAGAAAAGTTTCCTGGTATAGATGGAGCTTGAGTTAAACCTTGCAGATGGGATTGGTAGTAGGCATGTAAAAAGGAGACACAAGCCACTTAAGCCTGAAGGGGTCTATCATGAACAAAGATGCAGAAATGGGACAGCAAAGCATATTTAAAGCCTGGAGAGCAGAAACAAAGGAAGCGGTAGGGATATGGAGAAAGACAGCAGACTCCAGAGGGATGTGGATGCTGGGTCTACTGCAAGATTAATCCAGTTAAGTAACATGATACTTGATCTTGCTGGACGTTAATCAACTTTGTATTACTACATTTTTTTTAAAGTAGAGCTTTGAATGAAGATAAATAAGAACCAGTGAAGTAAAAGCTAACATAATCAACAACGTTCACCTGAAGAAGTTAAAAATATATTTTAATCCTACCCAATAAAAGTCAATTAACTGAGTTTGTAAGTCCACTATATAAACCTCAAAACAGACTATAACGTTAATGTACTTATAAGATAAATATAAGAAAAAGTTAATAAATTTCCAAGACCAAAACTTCACTACTGTAGTTATACATACATACTATAAAATCTGGTAGCAAATCTTCATTGTAATTATTTGAAAACCTGAATACACAATTTCTTAAAAACATCTAAGCTACTTTCAGGGCTTTACAAGCAATTACATGCGTGTTCATCACCACCAAACAGGACATTAGCACCCCTTTTCTACAGAGCAATCTGCTTTGCTGGGTTTAGTGCTACAAAGTAAGGCAAACTGGCAAGGTCTTAAACAAGAAGCGATTCAGTAATGTTAAACCTCAGCTACCAAATCTAGCATCTAATAAAAAAATCTAATTTCCTTTTACGTGAGAAAAAAGAATTTGGCCACTTTGAGGCGAATTCATGTTTATATGGCTTTTCCTTGGATAGATGCCTTTCACACAAGTTGGCTTCAATAAACACTTCAGGAGTGAATGAAGTCCAACTATCACAAATAAAGGAATAAAACAGCAAACAACTACAAAGGACAAATTACATCAGCTTTCTCTGTTCATAGGACCATTTATAAAATAAGTAAGCGATCACCTAAGTCGGCCAGGGGCAGTGGCTCATGCCTGTAATCCCAGCACTTCGGGAGGCCGAGGCAGATGAATCACCTGAGATCAGGAGTCCAAGACCAGCCTGGCCAACACAGCAAAACCCCGTCTCTACTAAAAGTACAAAAATTAGCTAGGTGTTGCGGCACATGCCTGTAATTCCAGCTACTTGGAAGGCTGAGACAGGAGAATCGCTTAAACCCAGGAGGCGGAGGTTGCAGTGAGCCGAGATCGTGCCACTGTATTCCAGCCTGGGTGACAGAGTGAGGGCTCAGTCAAACAAAAAAAAAAAAAAAGAAAGAAAGAAAGAGGAGAGGGGAGGGGAGGGAAGGAGGAGGGGGAGGGGGAGGAGAGGAAGTAATCACAGAAGTCAGCTTTCCTAAATGTTTCTCCTTTGTGTGTGTGTCAGTCCTCACAGTCACTAATAGAAAGCATTCTGATATGTTTTTCACTTAAGTTGAAAATGAGTGTTAGAAGAATACAGTACCTAGTTTCAGGGGCAACATATATTCAAAAGCAGGTAGATATGTGCTCAGTTTTCACCCAAAATGAGCAATGAATACAACTGGCATGACTCTTCTCCAACTGAAACAGATGGGAAATCAGTAGTCATCCTTCCATAACAGCACCTTAGATACAAATGCTAGCCCAGAAAATAAACAGGACTTTGGCTTGTGTAATACATTAGCTTATAAAAAGAAGTTTTTTTAAGAGTAGCATATCTGTAAATTAGGTAAATTGAATATAAATATCTAAATTTTTGTATGTAAAATACCTGCAAACAAAGGTTTTAATCACTGATTAGTAACTGTCTACCATTTGTCTCTTAAGATTAATTTCAACTCTTTTGTTCAAAAAAGCCTGGAATGTAGCTATATAAAAATTACTATCAAAAATTGACACTATAAAAGTAATGTCCTGTGTCCATGGTAGATAAGCAACTTAGTCTGCTTATAATACATAGGATTACCTTTCCTTTTATCTTTGTTTTCAAATACACAAATTTTTAAAGGAAATATATCATTTATTGTCTTCGTTTTACCATGATTTTAAAAATCCAGACCACTGATTAGTCAGCTGAAGTCACGGATTTTGAATCTAAGAAAGTGAGAGAACACAACTGCTTAAGTGTCAAATAATGCATCCAATCGGTATGCTATAAAAATCACCAATTTTGAGTGACTAAAAAGAAAATACAAATTGGCCAGGTGCGGTGGCTCACGCCTGTAATCCCAGCACTTTGGGAGGCCAAGGTGGGTGGATCATAAGGTGAGGAGATCGAGATCATCCTGGCTAACACGGCTAACACGGTGAAACCCCGTCTCTACTAAAAACACAAAAAATTAGCTGGGCGTGGTGGCAGGCGCCTGTAGTCCCAGTTATTCAGGAGGCTGAGGCAGGAGAATGGTGTGAACCCAGGAGACAGAGCTTGTAGTGAGCTGAGAATGCACCATTGCGCTCCAGCCTGGATGACAGAGTGAGAATCTGTCTCTCAAAAAAAAAGAAAATACAAATTATACCGGATATTCAAAAAAAGAGGACAATTCACTAATTTCAGGTAATGGAATGGCTCCAACTCTGAAGTACAGTAAGAAAGTGGCAGATGAGAAACTGAGACGCCCAACTTTTCAGTGCAGCTATTAACAATGAGATATATAAACACAGGCCCATCATTCATCCTGCCAACTCTGCTTTCTCCAACTTTCAAAAATAATCTCTGCTACCTCTCTGAACTTTCTTTGTAATATACACACACCCACATTCACACACATGTGCACAAATGCATATAAATCCAGGAAAAGTTTTTCAAAAGTAGAAAGGGAAACATAACTACACAGGCTGATCATTAAGTGTCTCCTGACATTATCTCTAAACAGAGATCTGGCTGTGCCAGCTACAATAATTAAATCTACAACTATAAACATCCTCTACAAAACCACGTCTATTGGATGAAATAACCTTAAATACAGTGGTTCTCTCCAGGTCTTATTAATTAAACGAGCCCTTTTTTAACAGAGGGTCAATGGTAAGTTAGTCTAGGTCACATCAATCATCACAAAAGTGATTAACAATTTAAGAAAGTTGTATCTGACAGTTTATATGAATAAATACATGTAAACAATATAAATACACCGACGTAGATACACATGTACAAGGAAGTGACTTAAAAAATAAGAACAAAGATAATGAAAAATTGGTAAGAGTTTCAAAGGACACAACAGGTACAGAGAATCAATGTCTCCTCTTAACTCAATTTTGAAAACTCAACTACATTCACAGCAAGAACTGGGGTATACTTCGGGTAGAGGCTCAAGAGGGCTGAGATTCTGATTTACTCCAAAACCTATTAGAAAAATTTTTATTTTTTCAGGTATAGTTCTTACTATAATATTAGTTCCTATGTTATTTGTGAGAAGGATAAAAGGGTTGAAAGGTGCTGGCGAGTCAGAAGTTATATTTGTCATATGCTTATATGGCAATGAATAAAAAGGTAGTAAGAGAAATGGATCCCATCAAATCTTGGGCTGAAGTCCACATGAGAAGGCAGCAAAGGAATAGAAAATCTTGTCCAAAATAAACCTATCTGACAGGGAAGGTGAGCAGTGAGCACTCTATTTCATGCAGGCACCTGCTATATAAAAACTCACAAATCACTTGCGTGAAAAAAGGGGGGGAATAGCTATGATGTCACTGTGGAATTGCCTAGAACAGTGGAGAATACTAATAATAAATGACTAGAGAGAAAAAACAGCATTGATACAGAGGGAAAATAAGAGAATTATCTAAGAAACTGGCTACACACCCTAGAGTTAATTATTAACAAGGAAGGTATAAGGTACATGGACGTGCTTTGGTCAAGAAAAAGGCTGAGGCAGACATCTAGACCTTCATGACTCAGCGAGTTTAGGACATAGGCACATACTCCACTTGTTAAATAACCTGTTTGTGTAAGTTCATACTTGGCTCTAAGCCATTACTATCTGTTAAAGGTATAATTGCCCGGCTGATGCTGTGCATTGGGGGCTCAGTTCAGCACGGGTCAGCATGGCACAGCATGGCTTGGCTCTTGCACCTACAGAAAAAGAGGTACCAGAGTTGTCCATCTTGCAGACGAACAGAGGGGAGCCAGGGTACTGCATGGCTCGACATGGCTCACATTCATGCCCAGAGGGAAGGAGTCAAGCTGCTGACGCTGAAGACAAGAGAGAGCTGGCCGTGCGGCGGGCGGTGTGTGGGAGCAGCCAGAGCGCCAGAGCTGGCTGCTGAGAGGAGCTGTGGAGCTGGAGCAGCCAGCCAAGATAAAGGCGGACAGTGTGAAAAAGCTGTCGATGAGAGAGCTGCTGAATAAAACCACATTCACCTGCCTATGCCCCCGCTGACTGTTCTTTCAGCTATCTGCCCATCTACCCACTCCCCTCGGACCTTGGCTGGGGCTCAAACCTGACCCTGGACCTTACAATTGGCATAGTCATGGCATGACAGAAGGGTAGGATAACAATAGATTTCAAGAAAGCAGATTTTGAAATTTTACAAAAAATGATAAAAGAACTCAGCTCTGGAGTTGGACTAACTGGATCTGAATTCCGGCCCTGGCACTTAGCTGTGTGATTAGAGGCAAATTACTCAAACTTTATGGGTCTCAGTTTCTTCACCTGTAAAATAAGGGAAATTGTATTATCTCAAATCTCTTCTAGGACTGAAGAAATGAAAAAGAAGTAGCTGATATTCATTGAACATTTATGTGAGACAATGTTCTAAATATTAAATGTATTTGCTTATATATATTCTTCACAGCTGCATGAAATCAATTCTATTAACCCTATTTTTACAGGTGAAAAAAAATGGAGTGTTCAATAAATAGTAGCTTTATTTCATAACTCTAAATTACAAAGAGAGAGGTGGTATCAAGGAAGAAAATTCACAAAAAAAAAGAGATGTCATAAAAAAAATCACAACTAGCATCAATGAAGAAAATGGAGCAAAGAAGAAAAACAAATGTGCTACACAGAGAGTTCCATGATATATTTGAATTTCAAAAGAACATGAATAAAAATAAGAGATATTTAAGAAGGATAATTTTCTTACAGGTCTAGATTCTAAATGAGATGAAGCTGACAATAAAAAGCTATTTCATATCTACACATTATCAGAAAAAGAACGAGGAAGACCAATTACATGGAGCAAATGAAATAAAGTTCAAGTGACAGAGAAAATAGAGCTTCTCAGATTTCTTCGTCAAGAATATACTTCAAGTGTTTCCTTAATAGCTTTTTCTCTTTCTACTCACTCCTTTGTCATAGTCTATATACATACTCGATTATTTCCCATTTAGTTTAAAACTGAAACAACACAAAACACTTCTCCCCTTTCTTCTCATTCTCTTTTCTTTCCCTGCCTCACTGCTAAAAAGAGTAGCTTATATGTATTTCACCCTACCTTTTTCATCCCCGATTCTCTCTTCAACACAAAACAATTAGTATCCATCCCCACCAGTCCCTTAACATTCTTTAAAAAAAAAAAAAATCTTCCTAGTGGCAAAATGTAATAAATTCCTTTCAGGATTCATTGATTTGACTTTTCTGAATATTTGCCATTATCGTCCATGCTCTTTGAAACTCTCTTTCTTCCTTGGTACTTTGCTGGTTTTCTCGCCACCTCTCTAGACAATCTCTCCTCTGTTCTTTGTTTCTCTCTTTGCCCAGCTCTAAATATTGGTGGTCTGTTATTTCATCCCTTCTATTTCACTGAGATGATACACATTCTTTTAATTTAATAATCCTTTATGCTCTACTTTGGGCACAGTTCCAGGTGCCCTTAACTCTCCAGCACTTAGCAGAGAAATCTTCCCAAGAACAAGAAGTAAAAAAAATTAACTTTTTTTTTTTTTTAAATAAAAAGTCACTGTTTAACCTAGACCGTTGCTTTCTCATTAGGAATTTGCCTTCCTTCAGGATTCCCAATAGGCCTCATTTGTAACACTACTTATTTGGTTTCTCAATATCTCAATTTCCCTCTTCTTTCTCCTAAGAGGTTTGACCAGAACACAACAAAAGCCCTTGGTTCCTCTTTTGCATCCTCAGGGGCTTGTCTTGTCAATACCTATGCTAACTGCTAAGCCGTCAGAATTCACTCTCCTGTCTCATCCATCAGGCCAATTAGGAATGACTTCTACCTTATTCTCTGTTGGGTTACAACAGGTCTTTCAACTATTAACCAAAGTGCCTGATGTTTACAATTTTCCCTCAGCTCAGACAATGCTTGCAGATCTCTAGGATCATTGATTTAAATCCCTGAAAACAGAGAGTTAAAAACACAACAATCCCAAAGAGACCATTCTGAACTAGAGACAGAATTATCTTTTGAAATTTCAAAGAATTTGTTTATACAGGGAAATGTTATGTCTGTTTCCTCAGAACTCTAGAAGGAAGGGAAAACATATTTGCTCAAGAATCAACCATTAAGCATAAAAAAAAAAGTCTTACACCTGAAATCTTTAAAATAATTTCCTTTCTGTCTGATAACCTCCCCAACATCAACAGTGTCTACCATACAATCTTGCACTGAATTACTCTATGCAAATTGCAGTCCTAGATTTTTAAGGTACCTGCCATCTCTCCATTGCTATAATTCCTACTAGTGGTATAGTGTACTTCTTTTGTACAAGCCAGTGCTAAATAGACTCGGAGCATTTAACTAAAACTCACTGACACTGCAACCTGTTAGCTTTGTGCTCTAACAGCACCTAATTTCACCCAAACCCCAGCTTGTTAATTCTTTCACATTTCCAGCATTTCAGCTATCTTGAATTACTCTAAGCCTAACATTTATATTATGAGTAGTAAGGGATCTGAGTAGGTCACTTGAATTTTAGATTGATTAGTTCTTATTTCATAAAAATCATGTCTCATTGCCATACCTTGCCATCTAAGAACTGTACATAAAGTTCATTAACCTCCCATGAAACTTTTAAAATCAATTCACAAATCTGCATTACAGATTCAATAGCACTCATAAACTATTCAAAAATGCTCCCACAGATTCGCTGACATTAATGCCTCTAAATAGTCAGTTGGATCCCACAATAACATACTTTAATCAAATTTTGGTTTTGGGCAAAATATTTTACCAAGTTTCCAGAAAAATAAAACATTATATAATATGATCATATAATTTATCATCCAAATGGGACAGTATTCAGAGTAAAAAGAGCACTATTAATCACACAAAAATGACAAGCATAAACCAGAACTGTGCCAGGTACACTAGGACAGAAGGTCCCCCTCTATACAAAGCCATTTACACTAAACAGAATCTTTTATATATATATACACACATATATATATACACACACACATATATGTGTGTATATATATATACACACATACAAAGTTCTAGGGTACATGTGCACAACGTGCAGGTTTGTTACATATTTATACATGTGCCCTGTTGGTTTGCTGCACCCATTAACTCGTGGTTTACATCAGGTATTTCTCCTAATGCTATCCCTCCCCCATCCCCCCACCCCACAACAGTCCCCAGTGTGTGATGTTCCCCACCCTATGTCTTTGTTCTTCTCAAGGAGAGATCTAAAATCTAATGAAATTAACCCATAAAGGAGTCAGTGAATACATGTTCAGAAAGGATAGCTGAGAGAACTCTGTGCAAAGATGAGGGCACAGATTTAATTCAGACTAGAATAAAAACCAAACTCTATATGGGGTTTTAAAACATGGCCCCCAGATTCATTGATGCTCCTCATTAAGAGGTGTGGTCTACGTCTCCTACTCTTGAATCTGGTCTCTTTGAACACTTGATCAAGAGTAGGTGAAAGCAGCGCTGTGCCAGTTTTGGGCCCAGGCCTTGAAATATTGGCAGCTTCCACTGTTTATTTTGGCAGTACTGATGAGATCATCTAATCCTTAGTGATATTTCTGCCTGCTTGATCTATCAATTACTGACAAAGTGGTGTTGAAGTCACAACCACCACAGTGGATTTGTCCATTTCACCTTTCGGTTCTATCAATTTTTGCCTCACGTATTTTGACACTCTGTTGTTTGGTGTGTACACAATAAAGTCAGTTGTCTTCTTGGAGAACTGAGCTCTTTATCATTATGTAATGACTCTCTTTAACCTTGATGTTCTTCTGAATCATCAGAAGTACTTGCTTTGTCTGAAATTAACACAGCTACTGCAGCTATGTTAATTTTTTAAGACAGTGTCTCACTCTGTTGCCCAGGCTGGAGTGCGGTGGGGCAGGATCTCGGCTCACTGCAACCTCTGCCTCCAGGTTCAAGCGATTCTCATGCCTCAGCCTCTTGAGTATCTGGGACCACAGGTACATGCGCCACCATGGCTGGCTAATTTTTGTATTTTTTGTTAGAGACAGGGTTTCCCAATGTTGCCCAGGCTGGTCTCGAACTCCTGATCTCAAGTAATCTGCCCGCCTCAGCCTCCCAAAGTGCTGGGATTATACGGATAAGCCACCACACCCGGCCTTCCAGCTATCTTTTAATTTGCATTAACATGGCATATATTTCTCTATCTTTTTGCTTTTAATCTGCATCTTTATATTTAAAGGATAGTTCATAGATAAAATATAGTTGGGTCTTATTTTTTTATCCATCCTGACAATCTCTGTCTTTTAATTGGTGTATTTAGACCAATTACATTTTAAGTGATTTTGATATACCTGTATTAATATCTGTCATGTTTGTAACTTATCTGTTCATTGTTTTTGTGCTCTCTCACTTTTCACATACCCCCTTGATTCAGTAGGAAGGAAAGGAGAGGACCCTATCCCAGAGAGAGCAAAAATTCATACCTACTAAACTTGAGGGAAGGTGCCAAACCCTGGGGGGACTCAGGTGTGACCCACCAGCAGATCCCAGTAAAATGAGAAAACTATGGGTCCTACCACACCTCTAAAATAAGATAAAATTAGCTCCTTCATTTGGTGTAAAACACACCAAGCTCTTTCTCACCTCAGGGGCTGGCATGAAACACTCTTGTGCCTGCTCTTTACCTGCTTGGTGACATCTCCTCCTTCAGATCTATGCATAAACGTCCTCTCCTCAACAAGGCTTCCATTTCTATCCATCTAACATATATTTACTACCTATACCCCTCTCTTATGCAAATACACATAACCCACTACTCTCTGTCTTAGTTCTTCCTCAGCTCTCTTTTCCTTTACATAAGTTACAATTACAGATGTGTCTGCTGACTTAATTAATTTCTGTCTCCCCAACCGGATAACATGCTTAATAAAAATTGGGGCCCTGTCAGTTCTGTTCACCACTACGTCAGTTTTGTTCACCACTACACACCTATTGCCTGGCCCACTCAGCCCACAGAACACAGTAGAGTTACTACAACCTCAAAAGGAATGCACTATTTTAAATAGACACTGCCTCCAAGCATTTCTTGTTAAGACCAGGGTTTCTCAATCTCAGCACTAATGTCATTTTGGGCCGAATAATTCTTTGTTGCAGAAGACTGTCCTGTTCATTCGTAGGACATTTCCCAGCATCTCTGGCCTCTACCCACTACTTGCCAGTGACACCACCACTCCTCAAGTTGTGAAAGCCAAAAATGTCTCCAGACACCATCAAATATATCCTGGCAAACAAAATTATCCTTAGTTGAGAACCACTGGTTTAGACTAGAAATGCTGCTTCCCTACCGTACTGGTTTAAACAAAAGGACGACAGTAACAATAAAGCACCTCAGGAACACAGGTATGCTTTAACCTGCAGTCAGTCATATCCTTCCCCGAGTCCACCTCAAAAACCACTTTGGGAGAGAGGTTTCAGGAGCCCTCACATTATGACTTTCAATTATTTCAGTAATTGAACATTTCTACACTAATTCTTTAAAGAAAAAAATTCCAAAGAATGCCTCCATTTCCACCAGATGGGCATAGCTGACACATGACTACAATGCTAACAACAGCAAATATCACTGATTGTATTGAGGGTCTCCTGTCCAAATGATCAAAGAACCCTGATAATACACATGGCTAACAGCAGCCAATACGTTTAAACACTGTCTAATAGGAAAGTTATTCCAGTACAATTTAGTCTAATAATTAAAATCATCTTCTTGCTTAAACAATATCCCCACTGTCACTTTCATCAAAAAGATTAAGCACTGTTTGTTTATCTGCTGCAAGCTAAATGAAACCAGCTGTACCAATGAACCAGACTCTAACGTCTGCATTCTTCTTCTAAAGGAAGTCAAGGATGAATCTGCAATTTGAGTAGGCTTTAGGGTTTAAAAATAAAATAAAATTAGCAGATGTTGGTGGGTGGGCTATTATCCTCCTTGGACTAGGTAAGGATAGGAACCCTACTTTTCAAACTTCCACCTATACACAGATCTGAAGGAACACAGATCGGAAAATCCCACATAGCAAACTGCATTTACTCTGTTAGCTTTTCTTCCCTCAGTTTCTCCTGTTATACATTGTAACGCTGTATTTTGTTCATTAAAGTATAAAACTAACACTGATTGTATTATACTGTGATGTTATTTTCATACCCTTGATTCAACAGTGTGATTACAGGCTTGATCTTTGAAGTGAGTTGTAATAATAAGCTTTGGCCCATGAGCCGAAAGTCTAAAAGAAGTCAGAGAAGACCTAATGAGAAACAGAGTGGGCCTCGGCAGCATCCTACAGCAGAGCTTGTAAAATGTAATCAGACCAGTGTCTCTTTGCAGGAAGCTCCCATTTGTGGGCAGCTAACCTCTCAGGACTCTGAAGTCCACATGACAGTCTAGGTGTCAATACTTAAGATGGCAGCTTCAATGAACCAGGAGTCTAGCATTTTCCATCTGGGGATTACTGACTTCTAGAATTCTTCAAACTCCTCCTGATAGTGTTTCAATGAAGTTGACCTTCAGTGCAAGCAGTAAGAACTGCACCTTTAATCTCACATATTCTGAAAAGGTGGTTAACTGTTGCTGCCTTTCTTCTTGCACTTCTGCTTGTTTTAATTAATAGCATTTCTTCCCCCTATTTCTCCTGGGGATTTGAAGAGCTCTTTGAACTGTATTTAGTATATTTCAGTCTTGGTTTGGTGTAGTCTCTCAATTTATGAGGTCATTTAATTCAAGTTCAATTATTCAGTACAAATTGGCAGGATGAAATGCTAAAAGACGATTGGCACTTTCAATCACATAAATCTCGTGTTACATAAAGTGAGCAAATTCCTTCATTGTTCTCACTGACCTCTGAGATAACAATTTATGGCTGGCACAAACCAGTGTGGGAAGGCTTTTCTTTAGCAGGCTCCTGCAAAAGTAAGGCTTTGGCATCTTCACCTCAACAGGAACTAAACATAAATAGAGAAAGTGACCAGAGATCAGGATCATCTGTGGGACAACTTAGTCTGAATACTCCAGTTCTAGAAGCAGAACAAAGAGCAAGCTGTTTTTCCTCTCAGTGGTATGTGAAGTCTGAGAAAATCAAAAGCAGCTACAGACTCGCATACCCCCTAGATTCAGTAGTAAAGAAAAGAGGGGACCCTGTCCCAGGGAGAGCAAAGACTCATACCTACTCACTACTTGAGGTAGGGTGCAGAACCTGGGAGACTCAGGTGTGATCTACCAGCAGATCAAAGTACACTGAGGAGAACATGGGCCCCACTATGTCTCAACTTTAGGTCTTGAGGTTGTGAGAGGTAGTAGCTCTTATTTGCAACAACCAGGTATTCATGGGTGCCCATGCATAAGCAAACCACCAATCCTCCCAGATTATATTGCTTAAAGCCAATTCCACTTCAATACTCAAACAAAACACTTTTGTCTAACCAAAACTACCACAATAATCAAAGTGAATCTGTTTACTTTTACTTTATGACCCTCAGAGTTCAACAAATTCAGTGGAGAGTCTGATAACCAATGAGTGAAAATCTCAATATATTTGCTTGGGGAGAAGGAGCAAGCTTCAAAAGGCAACAGTGCCAAGGATTCCACAAAGACACATAGTGATGAAGGAGGCTTGATTTGAAAGCACACAAAGATGTGGCTTCTAAACTCAATCAGTGACCACTGGAGAGAACACATTTAAAATACTTGAGTCGACATCATCTCTCTTCACCCCTTTTGAAACCCCACACCATTTTACCTGGGCATTTTTTTTTCCTTAGACAGAGTCTCACTCTGTCACCCAGGCTGGAGTGCAATGGCGCGTTCTCAACTCACTGCAACCTCTGCCTCCCAGGTTCAAGTGATTCTCATGCCTCAGCCTTCCGAGTAGCTGGGATTATAAATGCATGCCACCACACCAAGCTGACTTTTGTATTTTTAGTAGAGACGGGGTTTCACCATGGTGGATAGCCTGGTCTCAAACTCCTGGCCTCAGATGATCCACTCGCCTTGCCCTTGCAAAGTGCTGGGATTGCAGGCATGAGCCACTGCGTTACTTGGGCCTTTCTCACTACATTCTAGCTTATATTGAATCTAGTATTAATACATCCTCATTTATATAGAATTACTTATGTATTTGTACCATCGCCTTTCAAGATTAAGTTTCCCGAGGGCAGAATCCTCATCTGAGTCACCTCTTTTTCACCGACAGCACAAAAAAGGCATAATTATAAACAATATAATGAATATTCATCATTAGTTGAATAAGTTCAAAAAATATTAACATGTCCCTGAATATACAGAAGTCCTTGGTAAACTGAGAGGTAAAAAGATGATTTCAAGGTGCTGAATTAAAGACATTTTAAAATGCCATATATTTTAATTTTTCAAAGTATTACATAATGCATAATTTTTAATCCTATATTAAATGCTACAGGAATTTAGAAGAGAGAACATAATCAGAAAACCAAACCAGAAGAGAGATTAGCAGTCAGAATGATAATTGCCACCCCCCATCTAAACATAAAAACAGAAAGAGAGAAAGAAGGAGAGGGAGAGACAAAAAGACAGTGAAAGACAAAGAGATAGAGAGACAGAAGAAATCTGGAGAACACTGATCAAAAACCAAAAACTTTCTACTCAAATATGAGAATGTGGTAAGTTCAAAGTTTTTTCTTAAAAGCATATTTGTGGCCAGGTACGGTGGCTCACACCTGTAATCCCAGCACTTTGAGAGGCCCAGGCGGGCGGATCACCTGAGGTCAGGAGTTTGAGACCAGCTTCACCAACATGGAGAAATCCCGTCTCTATTAAGAATACAAAAAAATTAGCCAGACATGGTGGCACATGCCTGTAATCTCGGCTACTCAGGAGGCAGAGGCAGGAGAATCGCTTGAACGCAGGAGGCGGAGGTTGCGGTGAGCCAACGTCACACCACTGCACTCCAGCCTGGGCAACAAGAGCAAAACTCGGTCTCAAAAAAAAAAAAAAAAGGCATATTTGTGAGTTTTGTATGTTGATATGAACAGGGTCAACCAGCCATTTGTTAGAAGCCAAGCTCATTACAAAGCAGACTACCTATATAGGAATCTCAGTTAACTTCTCCCCAGTGTCTGTGTTCCTACATGGATAAGAGATCCAAAAGAATCAAGAATAATTAAAAACCCTTTCTATTCCTCTTCAAGTTTCTAAACTATGCCTAATAGCAACTACTCCACAATCAAGAATTACACACACCAGCTGGGCATGATTGCTCATGTCTGTAATCCTAACATTTTGGGAAGCCGAGGTGGGTGGATCACTTTAGCTCAGGAGTTCAAGATCAGTCTTGGCAACATGGCAAAACCCCATCTCAATCAAAAAAATACAAAAATTAGCTGGGTGTGGTGGCATCTGTCTGTAGTCCCAGCTACTTGCAGGGGCTGAGGCGGGAGGATCGCCTGAGCCTGGGAGGCAGAGGTTGCAGTGAGCCAAGATTGCACACACTACCTGACTCCAGCCTAGGTGACAGAATGAGGCCCTGTCTAAAAATAAATAAATAAATAAATAAATAAATAAATAAATAAATAAATAATTACACAAATCTCTTGATGGGGGTAACAGATATCCTTTGCTTATATTGCTTTAAAAAGAACCAATAGGTAAAGGATGAATGACACATATTACAGGCAGAAAAAGAACAACACTGTCATGAAAGAAATGCCAAGTTAGTGAGGTTTGACACTAGTAAGTGTTATGGATTGAACTGTTCAGAAAGGTATGTTGAGGTTCTGACCCCAAGCACCTCAGCACCTCAGAACACAATTTTTTTTGAACTGAGGCCTTTATGGAGGCAATCAAAATGAGGTCATTAGGGTGGACCTTAAATATAACTCATGTCCTGACAGAAGGGAAAAACTTGGACACAGAGACAGACGGACACACACACACACCCACACACACATATACACACTAGAAGAATGCCATGTGGAGAAGAAGGCAACAACAGGGGTGATGCACCTGGAAGCCAGGAAAGCCCAAGATTGCTAGCACACCACCAGAAGCTAGGAGAGAGGCATGGAACAGATTCTCCCTAACAACCCTCAGAAGGAACCCACCCTGCAGACACCTTGATTTCAGACTTCTAGCCTCTAGAACTGAGAAAATACGTGTAGTTTAAGCCACCCAGATTGTAGGACATTGTTATTGCAAGCCCTGGCAAACTAATATGAGGTTTATGGTAAAATCCAAACATGACACCTGTAAACCAACACATATGTGTAAAATGCTCACAAACTGAAAATCACAAGTATCTCTACAAATGCCAGACAGCTTCACTGCAAGATAATGAGAGCTGTTCTTGGGGAGGATGCTAAAGATTATGTTTAAAGACAGCAGTTGGGATGCACACATTTATGGGAGAATGGTGAGGAGTATCGGAACAGGGATCCCAACAATTAGTTGGCTATTTAAATTATGTAGCACTATAGGGACACTCCACACTTAGCTCTCAAGTCCTGCAATATGACATGTAGCTGTTATTCTTCAGCTGACTTAGCCACCTTAATGCAAGCAAAGCCAGACAGCCTGTCATCTCTTAAAGCAGGTGAGTAGGCAATGGCTTTCATCTCCACTTGGAGGAAATTAAGTACTACATGTGACCAGGAGGCTTGAAACTGTACTGAAGTCATTCTTCAATTCCAGGAGCTTTTTGGCAGAATCTTTAGGGTTTCCCAAGTATAGAATCATATTGTCAGCAAAGATGGATAATTTGACTTGTTTTCTTATTTGGATGCCTTTTATTTCTTTCTCTTGCCTGATTGCTCTGGCTAGGGCTTCTGGTACTATGCTTTAATAGGAGTGGCGAGAGTGGGTATCCCTGTCTTTTTCCAGTTCTCTAGGGGAATGCTTCCAGCTGTCATCAGTTCAGCATGATGCTAGCTGTGGGTTTGTCATAGGTGGCTCTTATTATTTTGAGCTATGTTCCTTCAGTGCCTAGCTTATTGAGGGTCTTTATCATGAAGGGATATTGGATTTTATCAAAGGCTTTTTGCAAATCGACTGAGATGATCAAATGGTTTTTGTTCTTAATTCTGTTGTGTGATGAAACACATGTATTGATTTGTGAATTCTGAACCAACCTTGCATCTCCGGAATGAAGCCTACTTGATTGTGGTGAATTATCTTTTTGATGCGCTGCTGGATTTGGTTTGCTGGTATTTTGTTGAGGATTTTTGTGTCTAGTTGTTCATATCAGGATGATGCTGGCTTCATCATCCTCGATGATAGGGCAGCGTCCATCTTTCTCAGTTTTTTGCAATAGTTTCAGTAGAATTGATACGGTCTCTTTTCTGTACTTCTGGTAGAACTTGGCTATGAATCAATCTAGTCCTGGGCTTTGTTTGGTTGGTAGGTTTTTACTACTAATTCAATTGTGGAACTTGATATTGGTCTGTTCAGAGTTCCCATTTCTTACTGATTCAATCTTGGGAGGTTATGTGTTCCAGAAATTTATCAATTTCCTCTAGATTTTCTACTTTGTATACACAGAGTTGTTCCTAATAGTCTCTGACAATCTTTTGTATTTCCATGGGATCAGTTGTAATGTCACCTTTGCCATTTCTCATTGTGCTAATTTGGATCTTCTCTCTTCCTTTAGTTAGTGTTCTATTGATCTTTACCCTTTCAAAGAACCACCTTTTGGTTTCAACGATTTTTAATATATTTTTAGGTCTCAATTCCAGTCAGTTCTGCACTGATTTTAGTTATGTCTTTTCTTCTTCTGGTTTTGGGGTTAGGTTGTTCTTGTTTTTCTAGTTCCTCTAGGTGTGATGTTAGTTAAGTTAAGATCTTTCTAACTATTTTAAGTAGGCATTTAGTGCTGTAAACTTTCCTCTTAACACTGCTTTTCCTGTATCCCAGAGATTTTGGTATGATTTGTCTCTGTTTTCATTTATGTCTAAGAATTTTTTGACTTCTGCTTTAGTTGTATCAAAAGTCATTCAGGAGCAAGTTGTTTAATTTCCATGTAATTGCGAAGTTTGGGGAAACCTTCTTGGTATTGATTCCTATTTTTATTCCACTCTGGTCTAAGAGTATGAATGGTATGACTTTTTTTTTTAATTTATTCAGATTTGCTTTATGACTGAGTATGTGGTCATCTGTCCTAAATGCAAATAAGAAGAACGTATATTCTGTGGTTAATGGGGGTGGCATATTCTGTAGATGCCTATTAGGTCCAGTTGGTCAGGGGTAGAATTTAAGTCCAGAATTTCCTTGTTAGTTTTCTGCCTTGATGATCTGTCTAATGTTGTCAGTGGGTTGTTGAAGCCCCTACTATTATTGTGTGGCTAAGTCCTTTTGTAGGTCTACAAGTAATTGTTTCAGGAATTTGGTTGTTCCATTGTTGCATGCATAAAAATTCAGGATAGTTAAGCCTTCTTGTTGAATTGAACACTTTATCATTATGTTACGCCCTTCTTTCTCCTATTTTATTGTTGTTGGCTTACAGTCTTTTATCTGATGTAAAAATAGTGACTCCTGCTCTTGTTTGTTTTCCATTTGAGTGATAGATCTTTCTCCAATCCTTTACTGAGCCTACTGGTGTAATCACATGTGAGATGGGTCTCTTGAAAGCAGCAGAGAGATAAGTCTTGTTTGTTTTTTTTTCTTAATCCAACTTACAATTCTGTGCCCTTTAAAAGCGTGAGGTTTAGTCAGTCTATATTCAAAGTTAATATTGATATATAGTGTTTTGAGCCTATCATGAAGTTGTTACTTGGTTGCATTACAGTTTCTATTTTGTGGTGGCTTTACAGAATCTGTGGGTCATGTGCTTACGTGTGTTTTTGTGGTAGTGGGTATTGTTCTTACATTTGCATGTTTAGAACACCCTTAAGGATCTCTTGTAAGGCTGATCTAGTGGTAAGAAATTCCCTTAGTGCTTGCTTGTCTGGAAAACATTTTATTTCTCCTTTGCTTATGAGGCTTAGCTTGGTGGGATATGAAATTCTTGGCTGAGATTTCTTTTCTTTAAGAATGCTGAAAACAGGCCCCCAAACTCTCCTGGCTTGTAAGGTTTCTGCTGAGAAATCCACTGTTAGCTTAATGGTGTTCCTTTTATATGTGATCTTGCCTTTTTCTCTGTAACATTTTTGCTTCAGCATTGACCTTAAGATATCCTGATGAGTATGTCTTGGTGATGTTCATTTTACATAGTATCTCACAGATGTTCTCCAGACTTTTTGAATCTGGATATCTACCTCTCTAGCAAGATTAGGGGATTTTTCTGGGATTATTCCCTCAAATATGTTTTCCAGGTTGTTTACCTTTTCTCTGTCTCACTCAGGAATGCCAATAATTTGTAGGTTTGATCACTTTACATTATCCCATATTTCTCAAAGACTTTGTTCATTAAAAAACATGGTTATTTTTGTCTGGGTTAGTTAAAAAGATTGGTCTTCAAGCTCTGAAATTATTTCTTCCACTTGGTCTAAACTATTGAAGCTTTCAACTGTTTTCTTTTCTCTCTCTCTCTCTCTTTTTTTTTTTTTTTTTTTTTTGAGACAGTCTTGCTCTGTTGCCCAGGCTGGAGTGCAGTGGCGTGATCTCGGCTCACTGCAACCTCCGCCTCCCAAGTTCAAGCTATTCTCATGCCTCAGCCTCTGCAGTAGCTGAGATTATAGGCATGCACCACCCCACCCAGCTAATTTTTGTATTTTTAGTAGAGACGGGGTTTCATCATGTTGTCCAGGCTGGTTTCAAACTCCTGACCTCAGATGATCTGCTCGCTTTGGCCTCCCAAAGTGCTGGGATTACAGGCGTGTCACTGTGTCTGGCCTCAATTGTACTGAAATTCCTTAAGTGAGCTTTTCAATTCTACAAATGCTGACTGATTTCCTTTTAAGATGTTAGATCTCTTTCTTCATTTCCTGGATTGATTTAGAAGTTTCTTTGTGTAGATTTTGAATCATGTCTTGGATCTCACTGAGTTTCCTTGTAATTCATGCTTTGAATTATTTATCTGTCATTTCTGAGTTTCCACTTTGGTCATGAATTATTGCTGGAGAGTTACTGTGATCCTTCAGTGGTGCCATGACATTCGGATTTTTCACAATAACAGAATTGTGCTGGTTCCTTCTCATCTGGAGATACTGGCACTATAATTTTTGTAATTATTTTTGTACAGATTGGATTTTTTCTTTTTCTTTCTTTCTCTGTAATATTACTGATGGTTTTTTTGTTTTTTTTTTTTTTACCTTTCCCTTTCCCTTCTCCCCAGTCCCTCTGTGTTGTGACTGCAGAGGATGCTGGGTAGGATCTTTTGGCTTTGCTTCTATAGCCCTATGCATTTCTATCAGCAGCTTTTATATAGGGCTGTTCGGTTTGACCCACAGCCAGTGGATGGCACTTATGGGTAAGAACCTACTGCAGCCAACGTGGCTGGATATATACTTGATCCTTATTTATGGGGAGATCCTCTCTGTTGCCTTAGGCAATGGGCTGATCTGTGGAGTCCACAGTGTTCTGAGTTCCCTTCTCAGTCCTGGGGGGCAGGAGGCAAGATGGTCATCCCCTGATGACAGGCAACAAGCACCAGCACTGGAGAATCCAGTGGAAAACCAACAAGCACCCAGAGGTGTGCCTAAGCATGAAGCTGGGAAACATCCGCAGCCCCAAGCCTATGCAGAGGAAGTGGAGGCAGCCTAAATTCCTAACCCAGGAGCATAAGTACTCCAGAACCCTGGAGATTTGCCAGGGTATGGAGGAAAGAGGACCCTGCTACACCAGAGTTTTGTGTAGAAAGGGTGAGGCAGCTTAGACTGCCATTCCAGGTGAACTGGTGCTCCAAATGCCTGGAGATCTGCCTGGGTGTGGAGCACAGAAGGCCCAGCTGCACCATGGTCTCTGCACAGGAAACAGTGAGTGACTCAGGATGCTGAATCAGGTGAGCAGGTGCTCTAACTGCCTGGAGATCTGCCTGGATGTGAAGCAGAAAGGGCCCCTCCTGCACCTGGATGTCTGCAAAGGAAGGGTGGGGCAACTCAGGCTGCCAATCCAGGTGAAGTGAGCAGGTGCTTTGAATGCCTGGAGATCTGCCTGGGCATGCAGTGAAGAGGGCTCCGCTATACCAGGATCTCTGGACAGAGGGGGTGGAGCAGTTCAGGATGCAGAACCAGGCAAGCGGGTGCTCCAATCTGCCTGGGTGTGGAATGAAGACGGCTCCCTGCACAATTTTTGCAAACTTTTTTTTATAACTCTCAAAATTAATACTACTACTTTTGACTTCACAGTATTTTTGCCTTACATATCTTTCTTGATAAGGACTATTTCATCTTCTAAACTTAAGAAACATGAACAAACAGGTACAAGACCACACTCCTGAAAATCCTAAGATTACCTAAATTAGCACATAATCAAAATTTCCAACTATGTCTTTAGAACGATCCTTCAGAGAATTGTTCTCTTCTACATCTTCTAATTACTTAAGTTACAATGCCCTAATCTGGTTGCGTGCAGTGGTTCATGCCTGTAATCCCAACACTTTGGATGTCCGAGGCCAGAGGATCACTTAAGCCCAGGAGTTTAAAACCAGCCTGGGCAACACAAGAAAATTCTGTTTCTACAAAAGAATTTTTTAAAAAATAGCCAGACATGATGGCATATGCTTGTAGTCCCAGTTACTCAGGAGGCTAAGGCAAGAGGACTGTTTGAGCCCAGGAGGTTGAGAATGCAATGAGCCGTTATCAGGCCACTGTAGCCTGGGCAACAGGGTGAAATGCTGTCTCAGAAAAAAAAAAAAAAGTCCTATCTTCTATAAAGATTTTAAAAAGAGGTAACAGGGCCAGTATAGAAAATTATTTTGCAACATCATTTGGTAGAGTTATAAAGTTAAAACAAAGCTTGTGACTTCTGTGGTTGTTGCAGAGATAGCATTAATTTATCTACAACTACATGTCACTAACTCTGTCCTTAATCAATAAGGGAGAGGAAGGAGGTCAATCAGAAACACATGAGGACAAGCTTTTTAAGAATCCAAATCTGTGCCCTGACCGCCAGAGAACAATGGAGAGAAAGAAGAAAAGGAGGCGAGAGTTGTTTCTCTATATGAAAATATATGCAGCATGATGCCAAAGCAGACAGAAAGAAAAAGAAAAAGTTTGCCTTTTTTTTAAAGTAAGAGACTTCTGAAAGATGGAGTAAAAGCTTAATTTAAAAAGACCCCAAGAATGGCCAATACATTTGGCACTGTCAAATCAATACTCCTATTCCCAACACTAAATCTCTATGAGAAATTAATCACATAATTCACCTGGAAATGAATTCTCATTAGACGGTTCCAACTCCTTCGAAAGAAAGAGAAAACAATGTTGTGGGGAGGAGTGTTAAACAGAAAAATAAATTGAACAGTCTGAAAAACTGTTTACTAGCACAGCACACCAATTTCAATGAGTTTTACACACTTGCCAAAAGAAAAAAGATACCCTAAGGGAGAAAAATCTATTGTATATTAAATAAGAATTAAATAAAATGCTATTTAGTAATAAGAGGCGTGATACACTGCACATGTGAAATATTCCAAAAATAATGAACTTACTTGCTTTTCCCTTTGTATACTGTAGCATAAGATCCTTCCCCTAGTTTTTCCAGCTTTTCATATGAGTCAGCTTTTCCAAATTTGGGACTTGTTGGCTAAAAATGAAGCACAGGGTAAGCAAAACAGATTATATCAAATTAATTAACAACAAATACCATAATTTTGCTGAGAATGTACAGATTCTCTGTCACTTTTTAAATTAACTGTTTTTTCTGGCATATATATTTATTTTTCAAAACAACATAATAAACAGGGTACAAAACTCAAAAAATGCAAATAAACACAAAGAAGAATGAAATTATTCCCATAATCTAACCAGGGAACCACTGTTAATATTTTGATATCTGCTCTTCCAGTGCTATCTGTAAGCTGATGACTGCTTTCTTACATAAATGAAACTGCACTACATCTACTGTTTTTTAACCTGACCCTCCCTTTTTTATTCAATAAATTGTGAATACTTTACATGTTATTATACAATCTTCTAAATTATGAGCTGGTAAACTGTGGCCCATGGGCCAAATCCAGCCCACTACCTCTTTTTGTATATCTCATAAGTTTAGAATAGTTTTTACTTTTTTAATGGTTGAAGGAAACAAAGCAAAATAAGAATAAAATTTCATGATATGTGAAAATAATATGAAAATTAAATTTTAGTGTTCATAAAGTTTTACTGAAACACAGTCGTGGTCATTCACTTGTATATTTTTTCATGGTTTTCAAACTACAACAGAGCTGTAGTTCCAATATGGATCACATGGCTGACAAAGCCGAAAATATTTAGTGTATCCCATTGTAAATCATGATGGTATAATATTCAGCCATATAAAGGTACTCCTCTGATACCTTTTAGTGATAATTCAAACAGATAATCAGAAGATGTTATCACTCAGCTATCACTAATACAAAATGGAACTCTCTTACATACACATAAATCAATCCTTAAGGCATAGCTGCCACCAAATAACTCTTCCTTAAGACAGGTCACATCCCAACAGGACCAAAAAACATGCTAAGAGGGAGTGACCTCATCACTCTTATTGTGCTCAACTCCCACCCCAACTTTAAATAACTATGGAGCAAGAAAAGGGGAGTGTTGTCCTCCGTGGTGGAGAAGCATTCACCTTTTATTTCAATAAGAAATGATCTATTATTATACTGTTGCTATTAAATAAAAGGGTAATACCAAAGCATATTAGAAAATGATAATTACACAAGGAATGAAAAATATCTTATTAAAGAGATTTATTCCAATATAAATATATACATACATATACATAATTCATAAAAGGTGGCTAATATTTGTAGTACTTCATAAATAACCAACTTCAGAAGTTTAGAACTTGTATTCTTGAAGTTGGGCTTGAACACTACTTTTGAGTATACTCCTGTACCACTTACCAAAAAACACACATGTGGGCAACGATTCTGACTCCTACTATTTATTAGGATTTTACGCGGCCAGTTGAATATACATTTCTTACTTCCTTCCCACCCAAAATACCCCATCATGACTGAAAAGTTATTTTTCAAAAATAATAAATCAGAATTAGAAACAGAAAACAGAGTGCCAATATCTAATCAGAAATTTTGAAGAATTCTGAAAGAAGGTAATCAGAATCAAAACTTCAGGGAAAAGCCTGACCATGTAGGAGAAGACTATTAAAGAAAAGAAGCAGGAACCTCTAAGTGAACATGAGACCAACCAACACATAAACAGTTGAGACTGCAGTGTCCTCCCAAGCAAGCTGCAGAGGCATCTGCGCAGGAGACGGCTTAGAGTGTGGTATCTGAGCAGAGCAAGAACTCAAGTAGCCAATACCCTACAAGAGAAAAAGCAATGTCTCCCCATCCCCCAAGCTGTAATCCCTTTCACACAATCAGCAGAGACAATTTACAGAAAATAAAATAAGCTGACAGTGATTCTCAAGTACAAATATGAATATACAACCAAAAATCACAAATCATTTTAGGAAAATCAACATCCTAAAAAGAGAAGGATAAAATTCAGTGGGCAGATAAGCTAAAACCTTGGAAGGCAGGTTGACATTGCAAAGGTAAGGATAACTTTAAATAGGCCAGGCGCGGTGGCTCACACCTGTAATCCCAGCATTTTGGGAGGCAGAGGAAGGCGGATCACGAGGTCAGGAGATCGAGACCATCCTGCCCAACATGGTGAAACCCCATCTCTACTAAAAATACAAAAATTAGCTGGGCGTGGTGGTGCACATCTGTAGTCCCAGCTACTGGGGAGGCTGAGGCAGGAGAATTGCTTGAACTCCAGAGGCTAAAACAGTAATAAGCTCAATGGCTGAACAGAATTCTCCCAGGAAACTTCAGGGAGAGGTTGCATCTAAATAGAAAATTTATTCAGCAAACGTATTGCCACAGATTGTAATAGCTGCAAAAAGATAGTTAAGCAATATTTTCAAAATTAAAAGGAAAAATAATTTTGCATAATTAATACTATACTCAAGACAGTCCCTCAAGTGAAATATGGAAACACAACAATTTTACTACCCACAGAAAAAAATCTAGATATAAAATTATCTCAATGTAAGATGTAGCTGGAGTGATGGGGGGACAAGGCAAGGAAGAGTAGGAAAGAAGAAATAAAACCACACTGAGCTTTCTTGAATAAATCAGAATATATTGCAGATACAGATTGAAACTCCAAATGCATACCTTTTAGAATGTTTCTTAACCTTTAAAAGGGAATCAGTAAATTGATATAAATAAGGTGTACAAATCCCAAACAAATTGGGGAGGGAGGAATGGGAAAAAAAATGCAATGAAAGAGAAAGAGGGTAAGGAGTGAGAGGTTAGAGGAGGAGGCATATTCAGTAAGAAAGCATGCAAAGTTTTATAAAACAAGAATTTTATAAAATAAGAATAAATTTTATAAAATAAGAATAAAGTCCAAACATATCAATGATTACAATAAACATAAATGAATCAACTTCCCCTATTAAAGGAAAAGCTCTCCGATTAAAAAAACAAAGAAAATATAGCAATATGCTATTAAGAAGAGATTTAACGAGAGTAAATCTGAAAATAAAGGAGTAAGGGAAAAATATAGCTCAATAAGCATTTTTTAAAATAATACCAATAGTAGTATTGATAGCAGACAAGACAGAATTTACAAAACAATAAATAGATTAAATTAGTATCTCCCATAAAAAATGAATGTTAAAAATCCACCAAGAAGTCTAATAAACTAGTAAACTAGTAAAGGCCAAATAACATAGTTTTGAAATGTATCAAACAATTGTTGGTGCAATAAAGTGAGAAACTGTTGGTGATAATGAAAGACAAGCATACACATTGACAGAGCAAGCAAGTAACTAATAATTAAGGGATCTATGGGGCTCAAATATTAGAAACAATGGCTTAATTAATATACATATTCATATATTTATATTCTTTCAAGCACACATTTAAAATTCACCAAAAAATGATCATAGATTCAGTCACAAAGATGATCTCAATATTGAAAACTGCAAAAACATTTCAAGTTGCTTTTTCTGAACACAATGCAATTAAATTAGAAATTAAGACTATAATTAACAAAACCGTACTATATTTGGGATTCCTGCTAAATGAGTAGATTTTAGCTGTTCTTGCCACAACAAAAAAAAATGGGTAACTATATGAGATGATAGATATGTTAATTTGCTTCACTACAGTAATCATTTTACTATCTATATGTATCCCATAACATCACGCTATATAGATTAGAATCCCTAATCCAAAAACCTTAAAACCAAAATGTTCCAAAAATCTGAAACTTTTTGAACACCAGCATGATGCCACAAGTGGAAAATTCCACACCTGACCTCATGTGACAGGTGCACAAAATTATTTAAAATATTGTATAAAATTACATTCAGACTATGCATATAAGCTACATATGAAACATGAGTGAATTTCATGTTTAGACTTGGGGTCCCCTTCCTAAGATATCTCATGTATATTCCAGAATCCAAAAAAATCTTAAAGCCAAAATACCTCTGTACCAAGCATTTCAGATAGGGGATGCTCAATCTATGTATCTTAAATATATACAACAAATGTTATCTTGTTGAAATAAAAAAATTAAAGCTGAATAGTTTAACAACATGGGTTTAAAAAAATAAAAACTTAAAATTCATAAATATATGACAATGAGAGCATGACCATTTAAGATCTATGGCATGTAGCCAAATCAACACATAAAAGAAAATTTAAATATATGCATATAATAGAAAACAATAAAGCAGTATGATTTAGACTTTCAATGGCAGCTAGAAAAGAAGCAACAAAGAACACAGTAGGATGAGATTAATAAAGACAATGAAAGATATTTGTAAAATATAAGACAAAAGTATTGTAAACATGATTAATAAAACCAAATGCTATTTGTAATGACCATTAAAACAGATAATTATCTGGAAAGTCTCATTAAAAAGAGAACTAAATAAACACTGGAAATACAAAGAGAACATAACTCAGTTTAAGAACGAATGTTTTTGTTGTCGTTAATTAACCTGGAATACTATGAACAGCTTTATACCAAAATATTCAAAATTTAGTACATACTTTCTAGAAAAAATTAATTACCCAAATTGACCTCAGCAAAATACAAAAACTAAGACACAATAAACATAATAAATTTAAAGAGTTAATCTTAAAAATATAATCTTCTAAGGGCAACTTCTACTAAAATTTAAGAAACAGATATACTAAGTTGTATGAAGCAGATAGCATAAAAATATAAAATGCTTCTAACCAGCAAAACCCTATTACCAAAATTAACTAACTAATTAAACAAAAGGCCAAGTATCACAAACATAGGAGCAAAAATTCTAAGAAAATTTTTAAAAATTAATTTCTGCAAATGTGCTACAAGAATAATATACCATGGCCAAATGAGATTTATCTCATTAATTCAAAAATGATTCAACCTCAAAAAATTTACTAATATATTTCCCTACATAAAAGAAAAATGCTGAAAAATAATTTTTAAAATTCAGTATACTGTGTATCTGAAATAAAATCATAAAATTATGTAATCTAGTAACAAAGGAAAGGTTCCAAATTCAATATTATTTTTATAGAAACCTGTAACAAACCTCATATTAAATGGTGAAATATTTGATCCATTACTTTTAAATGCAAGAACAAGACAGGAAACCACCCAACTTCCACTATTTGGCGGTTATTAACGAGTATTTGTGCTTTAGATACTAATCTCTTCCATAAAATAGGAACCTATTATGTTAATCCTTACTATAACAAATATATCTCTAAATATGTCCAAACGTTAGGGGCTTAAAATTAAAGCCACAGAGATTGTAGAAAACAGCCACATGTTAAAATTTTCTACTATGCAATTCACCTGTAAATAGAGTAAAGGCTCAATGGTTGAAGTCAACCCACTACACATAAACTTCCATGAGGTTGTTTCCTCATTCTGTGTAATGAAAAAGAACTTAATTTATGTGTGGAACTAAACAGATTTTTGCAAAATCTAAAGTCAGATTTATTCAGGTGTATATAGCACCAGGTTACCTAAAGCTGTGTAGACTGAGGAGGTATTATCAGGCAACTACTGTTACTCATCATTAATGCCAATAAAAAGAGAAGAAACAAATTCATCTTTGAGAGTCCCAACTATTAATCCAGCCTATCTCTAGACAGTGGCACCTTCAATGGAAGAATGACTGTGGCAAATGCTGAGAGAACTGCTGGAAAATTAGTAAGTGCTGCAAGAAAGCTTCCAGGGTCAAGTACTCAATCTGCACTGCTGGACACAACAGTAACCCATTTCCTGACCAAGCATTCAATATGGGGTCAATTCCTCCTCAAGCTCCATGATTACTAATTTTATAATGAAATATAGATCAAAAATAGAATTCCTGCCTTCACAAAATCAGAGCTCCTAGAGCTACATAACACTGTAGGCATCATTTACTCTAATACAAATATATAAAAATGAAAACTTCCCAGAAACACCGATTTGCCCAAGACCATACACTGAATTTCAATTAAATATTTTTCCTTAAAGTAAAGCCATCTAAGTAATCTGCTCCCTTTTAGCATTCAGTATGCGAAAACAAAACTAGCAGCACAAATTTTGCTAGCACTCAGTACGAGAAAACAAAACTAGCAACACAAATTAACAGTGTTTAAAGAAAAAATCCTAATCAAATAACAAGGGTTTATTTTATACATATGTATGGATTGCTAGAGGTGTCATAACAAAACACCACATACTTGGTGGCTTCAACAACAAAAATTTATTTTTTCACAGTTTTGGAAGCTAGAAGTCCAAGATCAAGGTTTTGGCAGGGTTTGTTTCTCCTGAGTCCTCTCTCCTTGGCTTGCAGATGGCCACCTTCTCATGTGTCCTCACATGGCCTTCCCTCTGGCTGACGGGATCCCTGGTGTCTCTACACTTCTTGCAACGACACCAGTCATATTATATTAGAGTCACACCCAATGACCAAAATTTAATTTAGTCACCTCTTTTAAAACCTTACCTTCAAATACAGTTACATTTTCAGGTACTGGGGGCTGGGACATCAACATAGGAATTTTAAGGGAACAGCATGCAGTCCATAACACACACACACACACTCTCTCTCTCTCTCTCCCCCCCCCACCATATATATATTTATGCAGATAGCATAAAATATAAATATATATATGTGTGTGTATATAGATATATGAAGGACAAAGATATTTCAAAAAATAATATAGAAAGGAACGGAGGGAGGAGAAGAAGGGGGGGAGGGTATAAGATATTTTTTAGGAATTTAACTCGGTTCCATGTAATTTAAACTATGATTACAATGATGAGCTCTTTAAGCATTATATTCCCTTAGGACCACCTATTTTTTTCTTCAAGAAATTTGTAAGATACAAACCATGTGTTGAGTTAAATCAAGTAAAATTTAATGGAAAATTACATTCAAAGTCGCCTGACTAGTCCTGTGTGGGTTATGTTCTCATGCATTTTTCATCACCAGGAAACAGCTTGTGAATGTCACACTTTACCATCACCCTCCTGAGCCTAAGTTTTAAATAGAAATTTAAAAACCTATATTAAACTTCAGTATAAAATGATCTTCAATGGGGAAAATATTGTGTTCACAGTTCCACTCTAAATTATTTAAAATCAGAATGAGAGGTCTGTGTGTTTGCTTTTGTGCTCCTTTAAGAATGAATCCAATCTAAGTTAAAAATGTAGCCGAGTAAAATTACCTTTTTATTCTTATTAGGAGATAAACTGCTAATGACTACTTAAAGTAAGTATAAGACACAGTCACCACTTGGCAAGAGAATAGGAAGCCAAAATTTTCTCTTTCTGGAAAGGCACAAATAATTTTCAAGAAATGATATATTCACTCTACATGGATAGCTTTGTATAAAAGAGTTAATGTAATTGTTTTTAAGACAGACCATATTAAACTTGCTACTTGAAAAAACTGTACTGAAGAAATTAGAAAACAAAATTTTTTTAATGAAAATCATTCATTCACAAGAAAGATTTAGTAAAGGAAGATGCTAGTGGTACAAAGTAGTCTATCTAATTAACTGGATTTGGATGCATTAACTGCTGTGGTTGTATTCTATATTCTGTTAACACTACAATGGCAGAAAATTAATATTTTCCCATATTTTGTGGTAAAACAACCAACATTATTTGCCCTGTGAAACTGATAGATAGACATTGTGGAAATACTCTGTAACTTACAAATCAATCATGCTGACTCCATAGGAAGAATCAAAGGCATGTAATTCCTATCTAAAACTTTTCCTAGTCTACAAAAGAATAGGCCTATGGAATAGGATGCATCCAAGAGACAGTCTCCACTTCGACAGAGTCTTATAAAGTGAGTCTCCTAAATTAAGTATGCAGAAATGGTCTGGTCTATAATTACTATATATATAAATAAGGAATCCAAATGCCAAATCTTTAAAGAGGTCAATAATAAAATTCTTCCTATCAAATGAATAAAAAAAGAATAATTCAGAAGGAGAGATTTTTATAATTAAAGTTGAGGCCTTTGTCTTTTTTTCCTTGCAACTTTATTAAATCATCACATTTAAATAAAGATGCTGGATCAAACCAAGGTGTAGTCAACCTTAAACATTATCTTTGGCTTTTTGATGTCAGATGTGTGGACAGATGAGAAACAGCTTTATGGGACAACTCTTCTCTGCTTATGACTTAGAGTGTAGCCTTGAGATACCACTTTAGAGACGTGGAAATACAAGGCTAATCAGCAATTTCTAACAGACACTAACTGCATAGAGATGTGAAATTTAATGAGATGATGTCAATACTTTTTTTAAAAAAACGAATAAAAGTATAGAGAACCATCAATTATCTGGGCCAGCGGAGGGGAACACTGACATGGATAATGAAATGTGTACACAATGTTCCAGCTGAACAATGTTTGCCACTCTGCCATAAAGGTGTTCTTAACCCTTGACAGCTCTAGTTCATTGTCTGTGTAATAATAATAATAACAACAACTAGGTAATATCAAGTGATTACGTACCAGGCCTTAAGCTAATCATTTTACATGCATTACATAAACTTAATCTCTATAATACCACCATAAGGTTGGTTCTATTACTATCCCCATTTGAACATGAATAATTTACAGACTGAAAAAGTAACTCATCTAAAATCTTATAGTTACTGGCAGAACTGGAATTCAAACCAAGATGATCAGAATTGAAAATGATTTTCTTTGTTACTATTATACTGGTGGAATATTCCCACAGAGTCCTAACTCTCACCCACACGGAGGAAATATTAAACATGCTTCGGTCTGTCTTCTATTGAAACCCCACTCGCAAAAGCAAGCATGGGTGTCTGAACTGCATTTTTATAAACTTCATGAGTACACTTCAGTGTTCACTGTAATGATACCATGATATCCGTAAGAATGTCCACAGCTTCATACTGACTTCACTGAAAATTGATTTTAACCCTCACACATAACTCCTTGCTTAAGATTGCTGAGTACCCCTTGAATTGAGGAAAACCATAATAGAGAATCACTTCTCCAGTACATTACACTGTAACTGTGAGAGTGGATATGAGGGTGAAAGAGGAAGGATTCAATCAGAACCATGTGGCCCCATTAAATAAGGATTTAAAGTCAAACCTGATTGGGCTAATTTTTATTTTGCCTGTGATCTCCAGAACAAGCTTTATCACCCAGCATTGACAGCCCTATTACAGCCACACTAAGGTAATGCATCATTGATAGGTAACTTGGTTATAAAATAGATCTAGGTGTTGCACAGAGGTATGGATCCAAACATCACACATGGTAACAACCTGTCAATGGGGCTTGGTTCTAATCTGGGAATTTTCCACTTCCCAGAAGAGGAAGTAATGCCAAGATGAGACACCCACCACACCCCAAGAACAAGTATCTAAAAACTGAAGTGAAACTCTCATTTGCAGGTTTGCACCGTCCTCCCCCATCTCCTAGATTAGGCCTGCCTATCATGGGATATAGATTTTTATGGTGATGAAAAGAGGTAAATTTGGAGCAATTTGTGGAATGTAGAGAGGACCTTAACCTAAATACGAGTTTCTGAAAATATGCCCTCTTTAAGATCAGCTTATGACAGCACAACTCAATGAAATCCCTTCTAAATTGGTCTAGTAAGACAGGAAATCTCCCGTAGTACTCCCAAGAATTGCAGCTACTGAGGAGCACAGCTGGGTTAGGGGAGGTGGCAGGAATAGGGGAGGGAAGGTTTGTCATATCAATGACAGTATTAAACACTACACAGGGACTAGTCCTAGGAAAATGGGCCCTCAATTTATGTCTGAAACAAATTTTAAAACCCTGTCAAATACCCTCTTAAAATATACCACTATAAATAAAATCACATTCTTCATATTTTGTGTGAATTTTAAAGTGCCACTATCTGAAGAAAAAAGAACAATCAGCCAGTTACATTAGCATGATGGCCACTGAGGTCAAGGCATTCTTGGTTCCTTGATTTCCGTCAAGGCTTCTAATATATAATGGCCTGTATGTGAAGAGCATATAGATGTATACAGTTGGGAAGGCATTGTATTTTAAAATAGTTTTTAACACAGTATTTCCAAAAAACAATGCTCTCCTCATTAAAACAGTAGCTGCAATGCCATACTTTTATCATGTTCTCCTTCCTTTTCAGCTCTACTCTTGGAGCTTATAAAAGATAACTAATATTTTTTTTAAAAAAATGATAAAAGTATGACATAAATCATGGTGACCCTTAAGGAAAGAGGATCTTCCTTTGATGCTTATCAGCCATTGTTACATCCTCTAAGCACTGTAAAAAAGTAACACCCGTGTCTATAAGGCTCCCTTGCTTTTCCCATGCTTCCCATGGGTATTAACCGATCAATCCTTTACACTGCTGCAGGGGATGGAAAATGGCGTTATGCAAAAAGTGTTACTGTCTCCATTTTCTGCCCAATTCAGAATCCAGTGGAAATTAACCTTTCCACCAAAACAAACAAACAGACAAAAAACATAATAAAGTGCCCCTTCTTATCACAACAGGGCAGAGAACAAATAGGCAGCAGACAGGATTTGCTGGCAAGATGGCCAAATAGGAACAGCTCCCATCTGCAGCTCCCAGCAAGATTGACACAGAAGGCAAGTGATTTCGGCATTTCCAACTTAGGTACCCGGTTCATCTCACTGGGACTGGTTGGACAGGTGGTGCAGCCCACAGAGGGCTAGCCAAACCCAGGTAGGAAATCCCTCACCCAGGAAGTGCAATGGGTCGAGGGATTTCCCTCCCCCAGCCAAGGGAAGCCATGAGAGATTGTACCAGGAGGACGGTGCACTCTGGCCCAGATACTGTTATTCTACCACGATGTTCACAACCGAAAGACCAGGAGATTCCCTCCAGTGCCTAGGCCACCAGGGCCCTGGGTTTCAAGCACAAAACTGGGCAGCCATTTGGGCAGACACCGAGCTAGCTGCAGCAGTTTATTTTTCATACCTCAGTGGCACCTGGAATCCCAGGGAGACAGAACCGTTCACTCCCTTGAAAAGGGGGCTGAAGCCAGGGATCCAAGTGGTCTGGCTGAGCAGGTCTCACCTCCATGGTGCCCAGCAAGCTAAGATCCACTGACTTGAAATTCTCGTTGCCAGCTTAGCAGTCTAAAGTCGACCTGGGAAGCTTAAGCTAGGTGGGGGGAGGGGCATCACCTTTGCTGAGGCTTGAGTAGGTGGTTTTACTCTCACAGTGTCAACAAAGCTGCCGGGAAGGTTGAAATGGGCAGAGCCCACTGCAGTTCAGTAAGGCCAGGCCGAAGGCCACTGTGGCCAGACTCCTCTAGATTCCTCCTCTCTGGGCAGGGCATCTCTGAAAGAAAGGCAGCTGCCCCAAGTCAGGGACTTAGAGATAAAACCCCCATCTCCCTGGGACAGAGCAACCAGGGAATGGTGTGGCAGTGGGCACAGCTTCAGCAGACTTAAACATCCCTGCCTGACAGCTCTAAAGAGAGCAGTGGATCTCCCAGCACGGTGTTCAAGCTCTGATAAGGGACAGACTGCCTCCTCAAGTGGGTCCCTGAACCCCATGTAATCCTAACTAGGAGACACCTCTCAGTGGGGGCCAACAGACACTCATACAGGATAACTGTGGCTGGCATCTGGTGGGTGTCCTTCTGAGATGAAGCTTCCAGAGGAAGGAACAGGCAGCAATCTTTGCTGTTGTGCAGCCTCGGCTGGTGATACCCAGCAAACAGGGTCTAGATTGGACCTCCAGCAAACTCCATCAGACCTGAAGCAGAGGCCTCTGACTGTTAGAAGGAAAACTAACAAAGAGAAAGGAATAGCATCAACATCAACAAACAGGATGTCCACTCAGATACCCCAACCAAAGGTCACCAACATCAAAGACCAACGGTAGATAAATCCAGGAAGATGGGGAGAAACCAGCACAAAAAAAGCTTAAAATTACAAAAACCAGAATACCTCTTCTCCTCCAAAGGATCACAACTCCTCGCCAGCAAGGGAACAAAACCAGATGGAGAATGAGTCTGACGAACTGACAGAAGTAGGCTTCAGAAAGTGGGTAATAACAAACTTCTCTGAGCTAAAGGAGCATGTTCTAACCCAACGCAATGAAGCTAAAAACCTTGAAAAAAGGTTAGATGAATTGCTAACTAGAATAACCAGTTTAGAGAAGAATATAAATGACCTGATGGAGCTGAAAAACACAGCACGAGAACTTCATGAAGCATACACAATTATCAATAGCTCAATCAATCAAGGGAAGAAAGGATATCAGAGATTAAAGATCAACTCAATGAAAAACAGCAAGAAGATAAGACTGGAGAAAAAAGAGTGAAAAGAAACAAACAAAGCCTGCAAGAAATATGGGACTATGAGAAAAGACAAAAATCTACATTTGATTGTTGTACCTGAAAGTGACGGGGAGAATGGAACCAAGTTGGAAAACACTCTTCAGGATATCATCCAGGAGATCTTCCCCAACCTAGCAAGGCAGGACAACATTCAAATTCAGGAAATACAGAGAACACCACAAAGATACTCCTCAAGAAGAGCAACCCCAAGACACATAATCATTAGATTTACCAAGGTTGAAATGAACGAAAAAATGTAAGGGCAGCCAGAGAGAAGGGTTGAGTTACCCACAACGGGAAGCCCATCATACTAACAGCAGATCTCTCAGCAGAAACCCTACAAGCCAGAAGAGAGGGGACACCAATATTCAACATTCTTAAAGGAAAGTATTTTACACAGAATTTCATATCCAGCCAAACTAAGCTTCATAAGGGAAGGAGAAATAAAATTCTTTACAGACAAGCAAATGCTGAGAGACACTGTCGCCACGAGGCCTGCCTTACAAGAGCTCCTGACGGAAGCACTAAACATGGAAAGGAACAAGCAGGACCAGCCACTGCAAAAACATACCAAATTGTAAAGACCATCAACACTATGAAGAAACTGCATCAACTAACGGGCAAAATAACCAGCTAGCATCATAATGACAGGACGGAATTCACACCTAACAATGTTAACTTTAAATATAAACAGGCCAAATGTCCCAATTAAAAGACACAGACTGGCAAACTGGATAAAGAGTCAAGACCCATCAGTGTGCTGTATTAAGGAGATCCATCTCACATGCAAAGACACACATACACTCAAAATAAAGGGATGGAAGAATATTTATCAACCAAACAGAAAGCAAGAAAAGCAAGGGTTGCAGACTTTAAAACAGACTTTAAACCAGGAAAGATAAAAAGAGACAAAGAAGGACACCACTAATGGTAAAGGGATCAATGCAACAAGAAGAGTTAACTATCCTAAACATATATGCACCGAATATAGGAGCACATTGACTCATAAAGCGAGTTCTTAGAGACCTACAAAGACTTAGACTCCCAAACAATAATAGTTGGAAACTTTAACACCCCACTGTCAATATTAGACAGATCAATTAGACAGAAAATTAACAAAAATATCAAGGACTTGAACTCAGCTCTGGACCAACCAGAACTAATAGACATCTACAGAACTCTCTCCACCTCAAATCAACAGAGTATACATTCTTCTCAGCACCACATCACACTTACACATAACTGGAAGTAAAACACTCCTCAGCAAACACAAAAGAATGGAAATCATAACAGTCTCTCAGACCACAGTGAAATCAAATTAGAACGCAGGATTAAGACACTCACTCAAAACCACATAAGTACATGGAAATGGAACAACCTGCTCCTCAAAGACTACTGGGTAAATAAGGAAATTAAGGCAGAAATAAAGATGTTCTTTGAAACCAATGAAAACAAAGACACAACATACCAGAATCTCTGGGACACATTGAAAGCAGTGTGTAGAGGGAAATTTATAGCACTAAATGCCCACAAGAGAAAGCAGGAAAGATCTAAAATTGACACCCTAACATCACAATTAAAAGAACTAGAGGAGCAAGAGCAAACAAATTCAAAATCTAGCAGAAGACAAGAAATAACTAAGATGAGAGCAGAACTGAAGGAGATAGAGACAGGAAAAACTCTTCAAAACATCAATGAATCCAGGAGCTGGTTTTTTGAAAGATCAACAAAATAGATAGGCCACTAGTCAGATTAATAAAGAAGAAAAGAGAGAAGAATCAAATAGATGCAATAAGAAATTATTAAGGGGATGTCACCACCAATCCCACAGAAATACAAACTACCATTAGAGAATACTATAAATACCTCTACACAAATAAACTAAAAAATCTAGAAGAAATGGATAAATTCCTGGACACATACACTATCCTAAAACTAAACTAGGAAGAAGTCGAATCCCTGAATAGACCAATAAGTTCTGAAATTGAAGCAATAATTAATAGCCTACCAACCAAAAAAAGTCCAGGACCAGAAGGATTCACAGCCGAATTCTACCAGAGGTACAAAGGGGAGCTGGTACCATTCCTTCTGAAACAATTCCAAACAATAGAAAAAGGGAGAGTCCTCCCTAATTCATTTTATGAGGCCAGCATCATCCTGATACCAAAACCTGGCAGAGACACAACAAAAAAAGAAAATTTCAGGCCAATATCCCTGATGAACATTGATTCAAAAATCCTCAATAAAATACTGGCAAACCAAATCCAGCAGCACATCAAAAAGCTTATCCACCACAATCAAGTCGGCTTCATCCCTGGAATGCAAGGCTAGTTCAACTTCTGGAAATCAATAAATGTAATCCATCACATAAACAGAACCAAGGACAAAAACCACATGATTATCTCAAAAGATGCAGAAAAGACATTCGACAAAATTCAACAGCCTTTCATGCTAAAAAGTCTCAAGAAACTAGGTACTGATGGGACGTATCTCAAAATAAAAGAGCTATTTATGACAAACCCACAACCAATATCATACTGAATAAGCAAAAACTGGAAGCATTCCCTTTGAAAACCAGCATAAGACAAGGATGCCCTCTCTCACTACTCCTATTCAAAATAGTAATTGGAAGTTCTGGCCAGGGCAATCAGGCAAGAGAAAGAAATAAGGGATATTCAATTAGGAAAAGAGGAAGTCAAATTGTCTCTGTTTGCAGATGACATGATTGTATATTTAGAAAACACCATCATCTCCACCCAAAATCTCCTTATGCTGATATGCAACTTCAGCAAAGTCTCAGGATACAAAATCAATGTGCAAAAATCACAAGCATTCCTATACACCAGTAACAGACAAACAGAGAGCCAAATCATGAGTGAATTCCCATTCACAATTGCTACTAAGAGAATAAAATACCTAGGAATACAACTTACAAGGGATATGAAGAACCTCTTCAAGGAGAACTACAAACCACTGCTGAACGAAGTAAGAGGACAAACAAATGGAAAAACATTCCATGGTCATGGATACGAAGAAACAATATTGTGAAAATGGCCATACTGCCTAAAGTAATTTATAGATTCAATGCTATCCACATCAAGCTACCACTGACTTTCTTCACAGAACTGGAAAAAACTACTTTAAAGTTAATATGGAGCCTGCATAGCCAAGACAATCCTAAGCAGAAAGAACAAAGCTGGAGGCATCACACTACCTGACTTCAGACTATACTACAAGGCTACAGTAACCAAAACAGCATGGTACTGATACCAAAACAGATATGTAGACCAATGAACAGAACAGAGACCTGAGAAATAACACCACACATCTACAACCATCTGATCTCTGACAAACCTGACAAAAACAAGAAATGGGAAAAGGTTTCCCTATTTAATAAGTGGTGTTGGGAAAACTGGCTAGCCATATGCAGAAAGCTGAAACTGGATCCTTTCCTTACACCTTATACAAAGTTAACTCAAGATGGCTTATAGACTTACACATAAGACCTAAAACCATAAAAACCCTAGAGGAAAACCTAGGCAATACCATTCAGGATATAAGCATGGGCAAACACTTCATGACTAAAACACCAAAAGCAATGGCAACAAAAGCCAAAATTGACAAATGGGATCTAATTAAACTAAAGAGCTTCTGCACAGCAAAAGAAATTATCATCAGAGCGAACAGGCAACCTCCAGAATGGGAGAAAATTTTTATAATCTATCCATCTGACAAAGGGCTAATATCCAGAATCTATGAAGAACTTAAACAAATTTACAAGAGAAAAAAAACAAACATCAAAAATAGGCAAAGGATATGAACAGACAATTCTCAAAAGACGACATTATGTAGCCAACAAACATATGAAAAAAAGCTCATCATCACTGATCATTAGATAAATGCAAATCAAAACCACAATGAGATACCATCTCATGCCAGTTAGAATGGCAATCATTAAAACATCAAGAAACAACAGATGCTGGAAAGGCTGTGGAGAAATAGGTACACTTTTACACTGTTGGTGGGGGTGTAAATTAGTTCAACCATTGTGGAAGACAGTGTGGCGATTCCTCAAGGATCTAGAACTAGAAACACCATTTGACCCAGCAATCCCATTACTGGGTATACACCCAAAGGATTGTAAATCATTCTGCTATAAAGACACATACACACATATGTTTACTGTGGCACTGTTCACTATAGGAAAGATTTGGAACCAACCCAAATGCCCATCAATGATAGACTGAATTAAGAAAATGTGGCACATATACACCATGGAATACCATGCAGCCACAAAAAAGGACGAGTTCATGTCCTTTGCAAGGACATGGATGAAGCTGGAAACCATCATTCTCAGCAAACTAACAGAAGAACAGAAAACCAAACACGACATGTTCTCACTCATAAGTGGGAGTTGAACAATGAGAACACATGGACACGGGGAGGGGAACATCACACACCAGGGCCTGTCGGGAAGTAGGGGACTAGAGGAGGGATGGCATTAGGAGAAATACCTAATGTAGATGACAGGTTGATGGGTGCAGCAGTCCACCATGGCACATGTATACCTATGTAACAAACCTACACATTCTGCACATGCACCCCAGAACTTAAAGTATAATTTTAAAAAAAAGAAAAAAAAATGTTTTAAAAGGGTAGCAAATAGAAAGGACTCAGGAAAAAAATAGGATATTATAGTATCCTGCTAAAAGAGAAAATGAAGCCATTTCCAGTTTGATAAGGTAAAAGACACTTTTCCAGGGCACATTGAATTGAAGCAAAAATTCCTAAAATAAAAAGAAAGCAATGCAGTTCCCACACAAAGTAATATAAATGCCCTAATATATATTTTAAAAAGTTATCCCAGGGTGAACCAGGAAAGGGTAAGCCCAAGAGGATCTAAAGAAATTTAAAAATACAATAGAGAAACAGTGAAAATTTCCAGAAAGCTTGATGACTTGAACACATGTATTTATCTCTCCCCCTTACAAATCCATACTAAAACAATAGTAAAATTAAAACCCATAAGGGCAATCAAAATTAGTATAGAAAACACTAGAGACAAGACAGAAATAAAAATGTAAAGACAGGACACAAATAGTTGAGAGGTCACATTGCCTAGGACGAGTAAAAACAAACAAACAAACAAACAAAAAACCTTGATACCTACATGATCCAAGGCTTAAGCCAGTAAGAAATAAGTCAATTCATACTTCAGAGTCCCAAAAATACTCACAAACTGGAGCTGAAGTTCAAATTGGGGCTACAAATGATATGATTAGTTGGAGTGAATTTAAGCTGGAGGTCTTTGCCCCTAGTCTCCCTCAGCCAGCCCTCTATCCCTTCCTAGTCCCGCCAGAGATGTATTCCCTGAAGAGGCTGAATCAGAGAATTCAGCTGGGGCTTGGATACCAGGCAGAGTGGATATCAGATTGAAGAATCATACTGAATGAAAAAAAAAAATCATGAGAAAGTCTGCATAGAGAACTGAAAGGTCCTCAGTCCCTTCTTGATCATCTCAGAATAGTGACAGCTAGGTTTATATGTCCTAAAAAAAATAAATTAGGAAAGTCCATTTTGGGAGAAACACCCAGTAACGAAAATAAGATCAAGAGATAGTAACATTTGAGAGTACTTAAATAAGACAACTAGGTCTTCACCAATAGTTCCTATGCTGAAGGCCACCAACTGACCAGCCACCCAGGCACAAAGCTTCCAATCAGCTTCTGAGTACATTACTCATAACATAAACTGAGAGCCAACAGTTTCTCTCCAAGAGGCATGACATAGACCCACCAAAAATCTCAACAGGTAAGGCAGAGACCAAAACAAATAAACAGAAACAAGAAACTCAAAGGAAATCCAGAAACAATTCAGAGAATATACAAAAGGAAAGAAAATTTCCCAAGCTACATTTTGTATCCTCAGAAACATATGAAGTGATATAGTTATTCGTTGAAATAAAACAGGATAATTTTTAAAAGAGCATTCAAAGAATGAGTTTGTGGAAATAAATGTTAGTATAATTTAAAATGTAATTAAAGGCTTAAAAATTAAAGTTAAAAAAACCAAGAAGGTAGGAAAAAAAGATTTAAAATAACAGGGAAAAGGTAAGGTAACTAGAAGATCAATCCAATAATGCCAACATCCATCTAATAAAATGTTCTTTTAAAAAACAGAGAAGATGGTCGGGCGCGGTGGCTCAAGCCTGTAATCCCAGCACTTTGGGAGGCCGAGACGGGCGGATCACGAGGTCAGGAGATCGAGACCATCCTGGCTGACACGGTGAAACCCCGTCTCTACTAAAAAAAAAAAAGACAGAAAACTAGCCGGGCGAGGTGGCGGGCGCCTGTAGTCCCAGCTGCTCGGGAGGCTGAGGCAGGAGAATGGCGTGAACCCGGGAGGCGGAGCTTGCAGTGAGCTGAGATCCGGCCACTGCACTCCAGCCTGGGCGGCAGAGCGAGACTCCGCCTCAAAAAAAAAAAAAAAAAAAAAAAAAACAGAGAAGATTAAAAAAATTAAACATATAAGAAAACTTGTTGAAACTGAAAGAAATTAACTTGAAAATTGAAAACACCCATTGAACACCAAGAAAAAGGATGACACTAGGGATAAAAAGAAAGTCCTAGAAAGTTCCACAAAGAAAAAAGCAGATAAAGAATGAATTGGGAAATCAGAATAGTCTAGGGATGTCAGTGCAATCTAGGCACCTAGAAAACAATAAAATAAGGTATTCAAAAGTCTAAGAAAAAATTATTTTCTAAACTAGAATCATATACTTGACCAGATTATTAACGAAGTAATCAATGACAGATAAAAACATAGTCATATGGCAAATCCCCCATCACCTTTTCTCAAGAAGCTACTGGAGGATATACTTTAAAACAATGAAATAAACCAAGAACAAGTAAGACATGTAACCCAGAGAATGGGTATCTAACATTAAAAAGAGGAAAAAATTCTCAGAAGAGGAAGCCTTATGACTATAGGATTAGAGATTAACCAATCTATATTAAATTATGACTATAAAGAACTGCCAGGACAATCTCAGTGGGGGAGAAAAACTGATAGATTATCTGATTTGTTTTGGAGGCATTTTACAGTTTTGGCAAATAGTTGCAGGCCTCAAATTGTGTTTAAAATTATGCTAATTTGAACAAAGGAAAAGCAGACAATGACAACTAAGAAAATCAAAAAGTTGTGCAAGGAAGGAAATTTACTCATAGCACACTTGTGGTTTCCTTATGACCAAAATTTATATTATCATACAACTGTAAATAATGTATATTAATTTAAGCCAAAAAAATAGGAAAAAATGTATTTGAGAACAGAAACATAACAGAGAACATTCTCTCTTGGTGTGTTCCTTTCTAACTTGTAAATCACTAGTTATATCTAAAGTCTGTTTCCCTCTAACACTTCTTTCTGGACATTCTCTTTCCTTTGGTCCTATTGAATCTACCCTACACAGATTTCTACTCCAGCATTTTCCATTCAGTACTAGGCTTTGTCCCGGAAAAGAACTTCAATTTGTCATTTTAGGGAAGTCACATGAGCAAGACTGGTGGACTACCCCCACAAAAAGATTGGATTAGCACAAGTGAACAAATTTTGACATTTATTCTGCAACGAAATTCTTTGTGAATTTGCTAATTTCAAAACTATCCTTACTGCCTACACAGTAAAGTTCAATAACCTCTCCAAGGGTTTGAAATACAAAAGACATTTAATTATAAATTCCTCTAACTAGAAACAATTAAGGGGAAAAATGATTTTTCCAAAAATAAGTTGAATCATTTCATTCATTTGCTTGCTCAGTGCTTATAAATAAGGAGTCCATATATAGTTTGCTCTCTCTCTTCCAAAACATTCAACCACCCTGGGAGAGAATGCATAATAAGGCACTGATAAAGTTTCATGCTGTCTTCCAGCACAGCATGCTATTATTGTAAGAGGGCTATTCCTTCTGTTTACCCAGTGATAAACAAAAAGATTGCACTTACCGAGCTGGGGCTGGAGTGCCGCCTAACTTTAGGTGACTCTTTGCCAGTGGAGGAGGTCTTAAAGTTAATGCAAGCATTGTTCTCAGAATGCACCCTCTTTACTTGATTAGCTGGTTTCTCAAATGGGTCAAAAGTGCTCTGGGTCCTCTGAACTCTGACTTTTTTATCCTCAGGAATTGTGTCCAGGGGTTTGATCACTGAGTCCATTCCCTGGCAGTTCCGTGTAGACATCTTTGTGACACATATCTGAGAAAAGAAGAAATTAAATTCAGAACTCTTCACTGCAACTTTAATATCACTAAACATGGCAATATATTACTCTAGAAAGCATGCCAATTTCAGTTTCAGGAAATACCCAAAAAGCCCACATTCTAAAAGCTGCATCAGCATAAATTACAGTACAAAAAATTCCTCACAATCATTCTGTTTATACTCACTTAGAGCTTACACTAAAAAATCTACCTCTAAAATGAGAAACTTAAGGCCCAGGCTGCTAGTAGTACCCTAAGATGATTCTTGAACTCTGTCACATGTTTTACCATCTGACTGGAAGTGGTTTATTTCTGAATCATTAAGAGGTTGGGTAACTGGCCTTAATTTAAAAAACAAAAAATAGGCAAATCAGATGCACACTAACTGATGGGTCATCCTATAAGCAGCTAACCTAGGCTAGAGAAGGAAAGCGCATTATGTTGTTTAAAAGTTTTATGCATGAATATGTATACTTAAAATCTGTCCCCATCTTGATTTCATCTCCCAATTGGAATGAATGGAGCTAATGGTTAGAGATATTAAAGAACTGAGGACAACGGCGGGGGTTTTCTTTATTTCAAAGCTAATGGATTAAAAGAAATAACATGGTAAAAGAAAAACACTGAAAAGCATTCATTTCAAAATTTGGTTTACATTACTCCACTAGACCTCCACTTCCTTCCCTTCTTCTTCCTTCTTTACCCATTCTCTTCCTGCCTAGCCTGCCCTACCCTCTCATTTTATTTTAGTCTCTGTGACTTTTGCTCCTTGCTTTTTACTTTATGTTCTAAGCCTGCCATTCTCCCTATACTCTGGAGACTTTGTTGTCCTTATTAGATAATTTGATGGCCTCTGGCTTGTCTGTAAAGCCAGCTAATTTAATTGTTCTCTCTAAAGAAAATATAATTCTAAATAAAATTGTTTATAGAATGTTTTTCTTCTTATAAAAAGTTCCCACATCCCTATGTGCTATCAAAAGCAGAAAAACAGAAGATATTTATGAAAAGCCCACATTGTTAAGGTAAAAATATAAAGTTTTTGAACACATACTTTGGATCCATGGTTGGTTGAGTATGTGAATACAGAACCCACAGATACACAGAGCTAATATGTATAGAATGATCGTATGTGGGGGATAAATGCAGCTATGTATATGGATAGAAGTAGACAGATACAGATATAAATACAGACACAGATGCATAGATATAGATATCTGTGAGTGCATGAGCATAATGAAAAGTATATAGGAAAACACACCAAACTATTAACATCAGATATCTCCAGACATGTGGAATTGAATGGGTAAGATTAGCAATTTTTTGTACACTCGTGTGAATTTTATAATAAATATGCCAACATATGTAATGTTTTTAAAACCACTAAAGTAGAAAAGTATATAACTAAAATAAACCATTTCAAGTTTTTGAAACAAAAGTTTTTAATTTTTAAACATCAACGCTAAAAGTATGTCTCAACTACTAAGCACAGGCTGAATTCTAACTAAGTCAAATGAGAAGAATATTATCATACTTTTTAGCATACGAGAAAACAGCTGAAGATATTTTTAAAAGACTCAAGGCAGAGTCCTCTAGTCATGATTAAAAAGTAAAAATTTATTACAAGTATGTTGGAGCATGCGATATTTTTAAGGATTTTTGTGCTCTTCTTAAGGATGTGAAGGCAGTAGAAAAGAAACCACCCATGACACTAAGGCAATTAAATCATAAATACATGGGCCTGAGAAGTCAATGAACTGCAAACACAGAAAATTTGAAAGAAAAAAAAGATGTAAGGGCACACTGAAATCAAATTACTTAAAACAGAGAGAGAAAGTAAAAGATAAGAATGACAGAAAATAGTTCATGACTAAATTAATACAGAAAGGCAATTAGAAAGCATCTCGGACTAAATAAAACTGGTAACACAAAACATGAAAATGGTGAGATTCAGCTAAAGTAGTACTTCAGCTGTAGGAAAATTTGTAATACTAAATGACTAGAGAAAAGAAGAAAGGTCTCAAAGCAATGACCTCAGCGTCCACCTAAAAACACTAAAAAAAAAAAAAAAAAAAAAGAAGGAATGAAAAAAAGCAAATAAAAAACAAAATAAGACTGAAATAATAAATAAGAAAGTGGATATAAATAAAATAGAAAACAGAAAACATTAAAGAAAAATCAATAAAACCAAAAGCTTGTTTTCAGAGATTTTTTTTTTAAATGCTGAACATTTAGCCATACAGATAAGGGGGAAGAAAAAGTAGAAAATATACATTGCCAATATTACTATCAGGAATGAGAGCGGTGACATCACTACAGATTTTCTACAAATATTATAAACAACATTATGCCAATAAATTCTGCAAGTTAGATGAAACCAATTCTTTGAAAGACAAAAACTAATCAAAGATCACTCAGTAAAAAAAAATAGATAACCTGAATAGGCCTGTGTCTATGACAGGAATTGAATCTGTGGTCAAAAACATTACCACAAAGATAACGCCAGGGCCAGATGGCACCACTGGTGAAGTTAAACCAAACATTAATGGAAGAAATAACATCAATTGTACAGAAACCCTTTCAAAATATAGATGAGGAGGATATATTTCCCAATTCATTTTATAAGGCCAGTGTCATTCCAAGATCAAAATCGCACAAAAACATTGTAAGGAAATTATAGATCAATCTCTCTTACGAACACAGATGCGAAAAATTACTGGTACATCTTCAACAAATTGAATGCAATCATACATAAAAAAGATAGTAAACCATGACAATGTCACACTAATCCCACGAACGCAAGGTTGGCTTAACATTCACAAACGTGTAATTCACCAGTTTAACATACAGTGGTAGGTAGTCTCTAACATGGCTCCCAGTAACACCCACTTCCAAGTATTCACACTTTTATGTAATCCCCAGCTCTTGAGTGTGGGCTGCATTTGTTGACTTGTATCCCATAAATATAATATGGCAAAAATCATAGGATACCACTTCTCAGAAAACATTATAAGAAAAATGTTTCTTCTATGTTGGTGCTCTCTCTCTGCCTTGAGTTTCCCCTCTTAGATCACTAGACCTGGGGAAAGTCGACTGCCATGCCATGAGGCAGCCCTGTGGAGAGACACATGTGCAGAAACACTAGGGCCTGCAAACAACCTTGTGAGTCAAGTTTCAGGGCCAACCACAGTTCCAGCTTCCTGCTTGACTGGAATCTCCTAAGAGACCCTGAGCCAGCTAAGGAGCATCTGCAGGAGACCCATAGGAACTAAGATTTTAAAAAAATGTTTGTTGTTTTAAGATGTTAAGTTATGGGATAATTTGTTATGAAGCAACAGATAACTAATGCACAGTTTTTTAAAACTCATATGATCATCTCAATAGACTCAGAAAAGGCATTTGATAAATTCAGCATCCATTCACGATAAAAACTCTCAACCAACTAAAAACAGAGTAAAACTTCCTCAACCTGATAGAGAGCATCTACCAAAACATTACATGTAACATCATACTTAATGGTGAGAAACTAAATGCTTTTCACGTAAAAACAGGAACAATTCAAGGACATCCACTTTCATCACTTTGATTTAATATTGTATTTTAAGTTCTAGAAAATACAATAAAGCAAAAAAGTCATTTGTTGGCTTCAGGAAAGAGAGGAACTCCAATTAGAAATTTTGATGGCTCTCTGAGCCTATACAATTTAAGCAAGAGAAACTGTTACGAAATCTACCGCAAGTACAGCTTTCTCTCCATCTTCATGCCTTAATGGCCTTACAATACATATTTTGAGTCAGGTAGCCTCTCATTTAATGGATCTGACTATGGCACAGTTGATAATTATAAAAATCAGTGAAAACTATGCACCTGTGGAAAACCAACGTCTCTATTCTATCATTAAGACAGAAGAGTGGCAGCCTTTTCCTACTTTTTGAGAAAAAAAAATTAACCAAGTTCTCAACTTAAAATATTTCCCATAAATATTCTTAAACATTTCACGTTTACTATTTTTGCTAACTACTAGCAAATGACAAAATGAAAGTAGAAAACAATCAACTTGGCTGGGCATGGTGATGCACACCTGTAGTCCCAGCCTTTGGGAAGCTGCAGCAGGTGGATCATTTGAGCTCAGGAGTTCGAGACCAACCTGGGCAACATGCAAAAACCCTGTCTCTACAAAACAAATACAAAAATTAGCCAGGTGTGGTAGTGCACACCTGCAGTCCCACCTACTCAGGAGGCTGAGTTGGACAGATCTCTTGAGCCAGGAAGGGCAAAGCTGCAGTGAGCTGCAGAGTCCGTGCCACTATACTCCATGTACTCCAGCCTGGGCAACATAGTGAGACCCTGTCTCAAAAAGGGAAAAGGGAAAGGAGTGGTGGGGAGGGAAAGAGAAAGAAAAAGAGGAAAGGGGAAAGGGTGAAGAGGGGTAAGAGGGGAGAAGGGGGAAGAGGGGCAAGAGGGGAGAAGGGGGAAGAGGAATAAGAGGGGAGAAAGGGGAAGAGGGGTAAGAGGGGAGAAGAAGGGAGGGGAGGAGAGTTCTTAGAATAAAATTATTTAAGTATCCAAGGTGCATGAAGAGAAAAGCGAGTAGTCTGGGTCTTAGCAATGAAAGAGGGTTCCGAAAGACAGAGTATACACTGGTGCTACTCCCCCGCATATAAGTCTTCAGTTGAATGCTTATATTAACTTGTCAGCAATCTGAATAAATGCTTCCTACCCCAAATAGAATCTTTCTGCCCATAGCAAAATGCTTATGGTCAGTGCAGTAAAAGGTCTTAGTAAAAGATAAAACCTCATATATTAAAAAACTCAGAGACAGAAGTATGGAATGTTAAATCGGAAAAAATCACTGAGAACTCAAACCTCGAAAACATAGATTCTTCCAACCACCAAACAGTAGCCCTTTTATCCACTACTAACTTTCATGTGCACCCCTAGTGCCCAGATTTTGGCCTACATTCCAATTCTCCAGTAAGGAAAGGAAGAACTCTTTGGAAAGTAATAGATTCCAGTTCACGGTGCAGGAAGTGTGAAAGAGCCAGGAAACATCCAGCTGTTACCAGAAAACTAGCACCCTTTCAAAAATGTCAGGGATCATGCTAGAAGGACAAAGGAATCTGCCGAAAGGGGTTCCCACTGACCAAACTGTGATTATTTATTTGAGCATCAAAAGGAAAAATAAAAATATGGTTAAATAGAACAAGCTGAGCTGTTGAAAGACCATGAGTTCATTATGATTTCAAAAGAAAAAAGTTACTATAAAGGCCAAATGGCAGCTATAATATAAAAGAATGAATATAACACGATATGGTTGATTTTAAGATACAGAACTCTGAGTAAGCCAAGAAGTGCTAGAAAAAAAAGTAGCAAGGAACTGTATCAAGGGCAGGAATGAATGATCAGGGCCTGTGGGGAGGGTCCAAGTAGCATGAGTGTAGAAAGAAAAGCAACACAGCATGTTCCAATGACAGCAGACCAGGTGGGTGGATGTAATGCAACAGGCTAAAGGGCAGATGATGTTTCCTAAGCAACGTATTACAAAGTACACATCTGGTGGAGAGAAACAAGATTAAAAAGAAAACCTATGTGAACCAGTGTGGAAAGCATTTTTTTAAGTAAGTTAAATTTTAATAACACATATGAAATTTAACCCTTAAAAAGAAAACTCAGCTTGACTGCCAACCCGTGACTCAGATGTGAATCTCTGACTTGAAAAAAGCATCCAGGACCCCAACAGTCAACAACTCAGATCCTGTAACCATGGCTGTTCTGAGAAGGGATTCTTTTACTTGTGGCCCTGTAAAGATTACACAATCCCAAAAAGACACAAAAAATATTATTACTGAACCCCCTGGAAGAAATCTAAATAAGTGGATCTATAACCCCAGAAAGCTATAAAAAAGAACAGAGAAATAATAATAAGATTACTTAAAACTACACTGTTAAGTATAGTAATATATTAATAATTTGTAATAATTACATTTAGGTATGTCTTCTTTGTTTAAAAGTATCTAGAATATGGCAAAATAATCAGTTACACTAAATTAGTATATGACATTAAGGGAATTTAATTAGGTCAGTAATCAATGCTTAAATGGAGACAAATTGGTTTTCAAAATTACATTTCTTAGCTACACATATTCTTAAAGATGTGGGTACTTGGCCAAATACAAAGGCCATGAGCTGTGAACATTCTGGACACAGGAGACCCTCGGACATTCTACGCACTGTCCATCAGCTTCACTGTCCTTCACCCATGCTTTTAGTGTCCTCAGCCTGAAAACCTTCCTCCTACCAAGCCATGACTTGTCTCCAAAATTGCCTTTGCCTAAATGCACTTGTTGATTAAATCCCACCCACTCAGACCAATCCTTTATTAATAATTCACTTCAGTGAATTTAGTCTGCTCCAATTTGCATACCTTAGACTGTAATTATTCTTTTTGTGATACTTTAATGTCAACAACCTGATTATCTCTTCCACAGGGCAAGGACTATGTCTTATATTCATTTTATAGCCCCCTAAAGTACCTTTCCCTTAAAATCTCCTCTTGAAGAGTACAGTAAAGATTTGTTCATTAACTCGTGGAAAATAAGGAACTTCCACAGGTTAAAAGTGGTTTTCACAAATCATGGGACCAGAAGAAAACATCTTTGGCACCTCTGCCCAAGGCAAATTCCAGTAGACAGCTATGCTATCAGTATCGTGTGAAAACAAGACATTCAAATATCAATGAGAACTAAGAATAGTTTTTTCCATGACTGTACTTTTTCATACTACTTGTTCCATTTAGAAACTGAAGTAACAAAAAATCACATAAGCAGGGATGTCTCCTGGTATTCGAAAACAGATAAAAAGAAGAAATCATCACAAATACCAAAATAAACTTCTTTTTTTCCAGTAAATTAAATAGAAGCTAGAATTTCAAACTTGCTTTAAGATGCACCCATACATATGGATATTCATCTGAAGTGATTAATTTGGTCTACTCATTATTAACAGGAACTTGTTCATTTGCTGGCAAACTCAAAACTGAGTAGAAATTCAAACCGTGTATGAGGCTCCAAAAGTCACAGTTTGACCTACGATTTTAGCTTAGAGCTATGTAAGATCCAGACAACTGTCTACTGAACTCACAGCAGTGGATTTGAAAGCGCACAACTTAATTCAGTTAAGCTTGGCATTCATTTCAAGTGAATTCATTCGGGCTGAAAATTGTCCCTTTGAATCACCCTTTTTCTGGTGATAAGCATTTTACTGGGTTCAGAGTGTGAACTTCTCCACTGCTGTACTCCACACTCCTAGTTGAAGGCAGACACTGGAAAAGAATCGGTTTAAAAGACTCCAGGTCAACCCACAGCAAATATGTATCATGCATTAGGCTGTAGCTAGGTCATGCTCTTTTGATATTCATGAAAGGAATGTCCATCACAGGTCCAGTGCAAAACTATGAAATAAGCAAAAATCTTGACAACCTCTTTCATTTGTTTTTTTCCCTTTGTCCAATACCCCAGGAGGGCCTGATGGCTTTATCCTACTTAAAATCTGCTCCCAATATTAAAAAATCATCAGTCATTTATAAGTTTTTGAGCACTTAAATCATAGCACTATGTCTCCCAGTATTATCTGAACTTTAAGCATTACAGAACAAGAAGTTTCCTCCCTTATAAAAGTAATTTCAGCTAGTAAGGATAGATGTGCAAGAGTTTTGGGTAGAAGAGAGGGGTAGGAAGAATTAGAATCATTGCCACTAGAATCATAACCAATGATAACTGCCTTCATCTATAACTTAAATCTGTCAAGTCTAAAAGTATGCTTTCCTCTCTGCTTGCTGTCTTCTCTATTTTCTCCCTAACAGTATGTGCGTATATACAGAGATGGCAGTAACAGTGGCTACATAGAGCAAAGATATATAGGCATACAGAATGATATATGCAAGAATGTGTTTTACTTACAGCTTTGTTTTATGAGAACCAAGATCTTGCCTAAAATCACCTTCAGAACATTACCTAACATACATGCAAGCATACTGCCCATGGAAGTCAGAACTAAGTGCCTCAAAACAAGCCACTTAAACTCCCCAGATCTCAGTCTTCTCATCTGTAAAATGATACAGATCAGTTTTAGCTCTAATGTTCTACTATGAACTCTAGGCAGCAGTGTGCAGCTGGTAAATAATTTTAGATAGACTAACTAGTAAAGTCTCACACATAAATTCATTTCTTTGTGCTTCCTTTGTGTTCCACTTTGTTAGAATTTTAAGATGTAGAAAGGACAAAGACAGGTACATACTATGAATACACTTTTCTTGATGTCTCCAGTCTTTTCAGATTTTACTTAACTCTGACATCCTGAAACTGTTTCTCAGTGGTGGCATCCTGGGCATTGTGGCTGAAAATTATTTGGGTGCAGCATTTGCACAGCAGTACACATTGTAGAACATCTGGCAACCATGGTTCTTACTAAATGCTAGTCCTGCCCTTATATCACTGTCACTGTCACAACCAAAAATGCCCTCACTACCAACTACATCATTTTTAGATTGTACTTTATAATTTGTTACTGAAACATACATTATCATATATTCTTATATAAGTTACTGTAGAATTTGTTTTCATGTGTTCGGTTTATTTTGGTGGCTGGGGGGAGCTCTGTCTTTGCTGAGCACTGTTTCTCACGTGTTTGTATTTCCATGACCAGACTGTAAACACCTTGAGCACACAAACCATATCTTCTGTTTCTTTAGTGTTCCCCAAGCACAAAAGACTGGGCATGAAATAGTTCTGTTAAAATTTACTCAATGATGAACTGTTTTGCTAATTATAAGCTTTCCCCTTTAACTAAAAATAGGTCATTAAAAAAAATTAGTCCTGAGAAACTACATTAAAAACAAGGTACCTTCTGTGTTGAGATGTTTTCCAGTCATGAAAACACTTTACCAGATGTTTCCATTCATCAGAATTCAATGTCTAATATTGCAATTTAGTTTTAAAATGCTTATTTTTCTACTACATGATTTCTTTGGCATCTGACCTAATTTCACTTAAATCCTGAATTCATCAGCTAGTGGACACAACTGAATGGAGGACTCTTGAGGACACTACATTCATTTATGCTGCTTCAGTGACTATAGTTTTGTTACATCCCTTACTGGACTTCAATCCTTGCCATTAATAGCTTGATAACCGTTTTGCTAATTCTATTATGGAATGTTAGGTAGTCCTTCCAGAAGCTTAACCTTTGGTACATGTTGCTAAAATAATTTTATTTAGTCGCTTTCTCTTCTGTGATAATTACACATTTCAGATGAGATACAGTTTTTTTTAAGGCTCACATAGGTAGATGCCTATATTTTCTGACCTCTAGGTTCTTCATTTTGTCCAAATCATAATGATAAATTTAACCTAAAGTTTTAATGAACACTCATAGCAAGGGTAGAATTACCAGCCCTATTGTTAGTTGTCTGTATAAGTTTTTCAGAATGTAGTCAGCTTTGCAGACCAGAATTTCATCTGGAAAAGTTAACCCCTTGCTGCTTGCAGACTGGCAGCACTGGCATCACCTGGGATCCCAGACCGATTGCAGTTCTACCGAGTCAGAATCTGAATTTTAACAAGATCCCTGGTTGATTTCTGTGCACCTTGAAGTTTGAGACATGGTGCTGTAAACCATGTAATGATATATTCTGTTGTTATGGTCAAATAAGAGATTGTGATTGTGAGAGACGGCAAATTTAGAGGGAAAATTTATTTCAGTCTCTGTGTATAATGAGTGATAAAAATTTACTCAAACATCACAAAAGTTCATGGTAGTTATCAGATAACTCAATATATTTTGAGCTCTGAAATAAAATTTGCAATAATATACATCCAATATGTTTATGAATTTAAATAGCCATGGGATTGGAATGAGTGACAGGTAGAGAAGAAAGAATATACATGGGTTATAGCAGCATATATCACATTACTTCCTGCATAGAAATTTATAGATGTATGTGTCTCTAATATAGGAACATTGTTTTGCTGCTGGCCATCATATCTATAAAAACAATTACTATAAAATTATCCTAAGCAGAATTGAATTCAGAATCTAGCTTTGCTTACTACTTACTAGGGTTTATTTGGTAGATTTGGAGGTAAAACTTAGAGGGAAGTCACCTCAGGATCCAGAAAAGAAATTTGAAAAGGAACTTACATTTGTGAAGAGTACCATGTATCCTAAAACAGGTCCTCCTTTGGTGTCGGCGTGTGAGGGAACCTTTGGCCCAAATGGCATAACTGAATATTTCCCACTCCGGATTAAATCCTACTCTGATTATGTGGAAAGCCAGATGAGATGTCTTTCAGACACTGTTTCCACTAAAAACATTAAATATTCCAAAAAGGTCAACAAGAGAAAGAAGAAAGTATGTACATTTTCTGACTTCCAGTTGACATCCACAATTATATGCTGGTTAAAATGCCATCATGGAAAAAAGACAGAGTCAGGAGTGCAGAATTCATAGCATATGACCAAATGATATGTGTTAAGAGGTGAAATATTAAAATTGATATCTATATTCACCCCACCCCTCACCAAAACATTTATAGCCAAAAGGCTCAGAAATGGGACACAGGAGATGAGAAGCTCCAAGCATAGCAAGCCGGTGACTTTGTTTTGAGATTCCACAAAGCACAGCGTTTTCCAATCTACAAAATTCCCATAGCTGCTTTGGGGAAATGGAATACCTATTCTCTACAAAATAGAAAAATCAAGCTACACAAAGTGGCTCACACTGCATGGCTAATTAGTTTCTTCATCAAGACACTATTCCCTTAAAGCTCTTATTCTAGAAAAAAAAAAAAAAGGTCTGTTCCTGCAAATAAAAACTTTTCCTCCCTCTCCCACAGGATTTACAGGTTTAAACATAGCTTTTCTTTTTTAGGTTTTGCCTTGGGTTCTACCTGAGAATAGAAAACCAGAGTGTATTTCCAAAGGACCCCATAACATGTAGCAGTGTGAACTAAGCTGGCAAAGGGGGCTGACTGTTAACCACCCTGATTTAAAAACTAAAAATGTCTACCACATCAGAAGCACTAACTACTAATAAACAGAAGAGGCTGATCTCAGATTCATAGACTTGAAATCAGTAATATGGTCCAGGATGCTTTCTACCTATACACATATGCTTAGTGTTTGAGAGGTATTTTTAAACATCACAGGGACTGCAGAAGCTCACTTGTCTCAAAGGCCTTGCAAAAGACAGTCTCAAGTGCCTTCTGAATTCTGTTTGGTTTCACTTTTGAGTTTCACTAAACCACCCCTGGCTTCTTTGTACTAAACCAGGCCAGTTCTTCCTTCATGTCTCTACCTTTCAAATATCTGTAGCTCACTATTCTGTCCCTCATGTAAGATACAGCATCCAGAAGGTGCAGTAACATTAAAAAATGAAAACTGAAGAGAAAACACTACTGGAGATATGACTGATCCTTTAGGATCTGAATTCTTTCCCCCTGGTAACCATATGAACGCATTTTAAAATAAAGAGTATAAATATTTTTAAATTCCTTCTCTAAAGGAGAAATAAAATTGTGTACTATCTTCTTACTCTGAAACAGATGGCTATATAAACACAACATACATCTCCAAATCTACAATAACCACCTTTTTAATAAAATATAAATGTATTATTAGTGTTTAGATAATAATTTAGTGGTTGATGTCAAGAGTGATGTTATAAAGTTGAAAAGTGTAATGTTTTTCTTCTTATAAAATAAATCTAGATTGCAAACTCCATCAAAGAGTTCAGGAAAATACAGGGCATCACTCAATATAGAATTGACTTTCGAAGCTCTTAACATTTTCAGAGAATCATATATGGGTCACTAACCACACAGAGCTTATGAAGAGAAACACTGGGAACAATGAACCTTTGAGGAGAAAATGGAAGTATCTTTCAATGTTGCTTTAACAATTGATTCATCTATTGTAAAGAGCTAAAATCTCAGTGATAATAAATTTGACAGTAACCCATTAGTAATACTCCTAACTGATTTCATGAAGACTGGTTCTGCAAACCTTTCCTATAGCTGAGAAAAATCAATACCAAATCTTGCCTAAGAGATGCAAGGTGAATAGAGAACACCAGTGGGATACACACATCCTGCTGTTTGTCTGTCACCTGGAAACAAACTCCAGTGCTTCCAGAAGCATTTCACTGTCAACTTTGTATTTTTACCAAGATTTCATTTACCTGAGGAATAAGCTGCTGGGGCAAATGTGTTATCAACTGGGCAGAAAAGTAAGTCTAAAGAACATTCACCCTTCCAAAGTCTGCCAGATGATAAATAGGATATTGGAGCTTTCTATTACATACTCCTTTTATCCACTCAAACTCAGTAACACTAAGAAATAATTATATATGCTCTATTATCAAACTACAGAAGGATCTTGGGCAAGATATAATGCAGCTGATAGAAAAGAGATGGAAATTAAGGATTTCTAGATGAGATGACAATGATGATGATGGCTAACTTTTGTTGAGCTCTTATTATGTAAGTTACTATTAAAAATGCTTTAAAATAGCTTCCCAATTAATCTCCACAACAACCTCATAAGAAAGGTGATAATATTATCTCAATTTTGCAGATGGTTAAATTGAGGCACACATGAATTAAGTAACATGTCCAAGGCCACAGAAAATAAACACAGGAGATGGGATTGATTACAGGACTCCGAATACAAAGCTCAAGCTCTTGACCACTGTGTTGGCTTTCATACACGTCCCCTGGGACTTCTTACATCCTGACAGAAATAAACAAAAAACAACTTTATCTACAATTCTCTCCATTTCTCTTCATTCTCTCTTATCTCTCTTGATGGAAAAAAAAGAAAAAGAAAGAAAAAGAAAGTACTTCCAAAGCTGTGTAAAATAACTGCTCACTGGTTTAAGGTTTTCTGACCCATCTTCCCTCTCTCTCCACAAACCTACCACTCAAATTTAACATATATTTGATTAATCTGATTCTGAATTAGTCTCATAATAAAAGGCCATAACAGAAAAATAGGGGGACAGAAAGCAAGACTCATTAAGAAGGAGCAGGCTTAGCTGGAAGGCTCAGGTATTAGATATTGCTATGTTGAATCTTCCTCCTCTATAAATGGTTGGGTCCCCTGGACAGTGAGTTAAAAGCATGGATATAAACTGCTGACTGACCCAGTCTAAGAACTGTCAAAATGGTCGATAGAAAACAAATGAACAGCACTGAGGCCTTAACTTGGCTTTCTAAAAAAGGTCCCCTCAGAAAAACCGTCTGGATTTATGGAAGCAGTATCAGGAAGAAATCTGAGAAACAGAAAGCTGTATTCATGAAGCTAGGCTTACCTCATCCAGTGGAAAACTTCTTAATACAGCATCAAGTTTACACCCTCTACGATTTCTGTCAAACTCAGAGGATACTTGGGGTTTTCTGGTTGTTTCCACTGAAAATGGGGTGGGGAGTGAAAGAAGGCCCACAGTGGGCAGCAGGAGACTGAGTTTTCCTCTCACACTGGCTAGTGAATGATAATGAATCAATTAAATAACAATTTCTAAAGTACCTGCCAGCTCTAAGAGTCTCTGACTCTGTAAGAAGACCTCAACATGATCAGTCTTTGCTTATGAAGTAAAATAGAGTAAGAAGATGGAAGTACAGTGGGTGAAATTCAAACGTTAATAATGACAAAAGCTATGGCCCAGCTTCCAATTATTTCAGCTGATTGCTGCTATCAGCAAAGAATTGATGTGAAAATCTTAGCATCTCAATTATAATATACCCATAGATAAATATATGAAAATAATATATAATATATCCATAACTCTTTCTCTCAGTGCATTTCTATTCCTTATTCCTTGCCCTTTCCCATAGGCTATTTTAGTATATTTAAAGTATCTATTATGATGTCCATACAGGAACTTGATTCATGTCATCAGACGAGGAAAAACTGCTGTCTATCCTATATAAAAATCAAGGAATGCATTAAGAAGGAATGAAATTCTGATACATGCTACAACATGGATGAACCTTGAAAACATGCTAAGTAAAACAGGGCAGAGACAAAAGGAAAAATACATACGACTCCATTTAATATACTATGAGGCACTTAGAATACCAAACTCATAGACACATAAAATAGAATAAGATTACCAGGGGCAGGGGGAAGGGGTAGTTACTATTTAATGAGAGCAGGGTAAGGTTTCTGTTTGGGTTGATGAAAAAGTTCTGGAAATGGATAGTGGTGATGGTTGCAAACAATGTGAATATATTTAATGCCACTGAAATATAAACTTAAAAATGGTAATAATGGCAAGATTTGTGTTATATATATTTTACCACAATAAAAAATATCAAAGCATACAGTATCTCCTTCATAATCACCAAAATGAAAGAAAAAAAAAAACTTGCCACATATTTTCTCTTTGAAATATTTTTAAAAGTAGACTGTAGCTGGCAGTAGTGGCTAATGCCTCTAATCCCAGTACTTTGGAAGGCCAAAGCAGGAGGGTCACTTGAGTCCAAGAGCTCAAGACAAACCTGGCCAACACAGTGAGACCCTCGGCTCAATTGAAAAAAAGAAAAAAGTAGTAGACTGTAAGTTCCATAAGAACCATGACCACATCTGTTTTACTCACCACTATTACACAATAGATTCCATAAATGTTTGTTTAACAAACAAATGCTTTTTTAAAAGGAGAGGATTAAAAAGCACCAAACTGACTATCCACGAGAAAGCATAATAGGGCATATTCCAGGGGAAAATACCAATATAACTATTTCTAAGCTCCTTCAGGAAAAGGTACTGTTTCATCCATACTTCCTTTATATAGCAGGTCTTACAATGTTTTACACATAGTAGGTGGCTAATCAATATTTGCAGAATGAGAGAAATATCACATGATTGTAAAAGCAGTCATATTATTGCTCTACTTTTTAAAAATTACTTTTTGCAAATTTACAATTCCTTCTGTCACAGGATGAAAAAAAATCCTCACAACTCACACAAAGTAAAAGTAAAAATATAAATAGCTAAAACACATTATTCTCAGAAAAAGAAACAGTAAACACAGGGCGCAACGTCTTCTAAACAGAAAAAAAAAGTTTTTAAAAAAGAGAGGTAAATTTGATCTATCTTTGGAAGAAAATCCAAATATTCACTCCCAAAAATCAATGTCCAACCTCAACAGTAAATAGTTGAGTGAATATAGAAGCACCGCACCATTAAAGAAATTCACTCACAGTGAACCACAACAGTTACCAGTATTTCTGTCAATTAGCCTATCAACTAATCAGGTGATCTTTCTTACATTTACTTATGTCACAAATTATACAGAACTGGCTTATAGCCAACATGCAAGCTCCTGATGATTTTCTTAATATTCACCAACTACACATTTACATTTTACATAAAGGACTAAGTTAATTAAACTATACGTAAGTGGAATATTTTTAAAGCAAAAAATCAAATGCTGACATCCTTAACATTCAGCATGTATATAATAACAGGTGAATCCACATAAAGTCACTAGGGCTAAGTAATGTTATTAGTCTCACTCCGAACACTATTAAAACACGTCCTTCAAGTTCAAACCCCCACCACATCAAATATGTCAACTGTGTGACAATTAACAAAGGAAACAAAAATTCAGTCTCTGAAGACGTCAAGGTTTACATTCCTATCTCTCAATTTTATCTGCTTTACAAGCAGGTAAGCATCATTGGAGTAGGCTGTCTGCTACCACGGTTCTTCATGAATGCAGGGGTTCTCCATTAGCATCCAAAATGCTAATAGTCTACTATCAGAGCCGGCACTTCAAGCAGAACTGCATGAAGAATCATCACTTTTGTACATGAAAGCATAACCACTACAGGTGTAATGATGCAAAATACCAGCACACTGACCTCTGCTCAGCAGCACACACTTAAAGTAGGTGCATTTCTGTGATCCAAAAGGGAAGGAAGTAGGATGAGCAGGGAGGAAGCCCCAGGTCCCTAATATATTAGAGATATTTATTCTACTCAGATCCAATCCAGCTAAATTCATGGACATCAGTTTACTCAAATGGAAAAAGTAGTCTCTCGTCCTTCACTTGCTTGACTCAGAGGGCATTCAGCCAAGCATAGCCAGGCAAAAACAATCTGTAAGATCTCTTTCAGCTATAATAAATAAAGACTAGTTTCAGAAGGAATAAGACTCAGATATGGCAAAGAAGCAGTCGTAAAACCTTTTCCCCATCTTATCTCTGCTACTGGTGTTTACAAACTAGGAGCAGTAGCCTCGGGAGCCTCAAAAGACTCTCCCATGAGTAACCTCCAGTCAGATCCCTAATTTAAATACCCCCTTTATCAATCTGTGATGTTTCTGGCAGTTAAATAGAAGGAAGTGAGTAAAATGACATGCATAAAATGAATCCTTTTTAAGTTGTAAATGAGTGAGTCAGGATTCAGACTTGCCGAGATGCTCCAAATTAAAACCCCTGCTATAATTTTAAGCATGCTCCGTCTTACCGTTCTGCTGTTGTCTCCCTCAGGCTTGATTCACCTGGAACTCTTTAACATGTCTCTAGCAATGTGTTTGCACCAGGCCAGGCTCATACAGCAACTGAATTCACATCTTTCTGCACTAGCAAGCTGAAATGGTACGGCCGTACTACAACCAAGAGAGGGGGATGCATAAGCAAGCAAAAAAAAAAAAAAAAAAAAAAAAGCCCAGGAATCTCCTAAGAGAAGCTAATCTCAGTGGAATAAGACCAAAAACTGTTCAGAAGAAACATGTCAAAGGACATGCTAACATTCACTATCAATAGCTTTAACAGCTCAATTATTTTCTCCAAAAAATCTAATTTTTTTTTTTCCAAACACGATGGACTTGCCTGTGGAGTTCCCAGGAAGGCAGAGTAACCGGGCTCTGCAGCAGCATTGCAGCCAAAGTATCCGTGCATATGCTGTCCAGGCAATTCACAACACACTGTCTTTTCAGAAAGATATTGATTTGCAATGCAGGGCTGCTTCAAAAGAATGCAGAATGGGAGCCAAACAGCTAATGGTGATTGCATGGGAGGAAAAACATTTAATCAAGGGGATGCACCTCATCATGCTCAATTCAATTTTTTTAAGAGCATTGGAGAAAGCCAGTAAGTGTCCTGAGTGACAACCCCATTAAATAATAATCTGGGATCCTATAGAAGGCCAAGTTTCAGCCACCATCATGCATGCTGCAAAAGCTGCTAAAATGGTGTCTATGTGTATATATTTGTCATATGCAAATGGAGCATAATAAGAACTCTAAAATAACCGTACATCAAATACATGGTTAAAAAAAACAACAACAACAACACAGGTGCAGCATACACAGAACCAAAGTAAAAGAATGCATAGTTATGAGCTTGCAGAATTTTTGGTGGACTTAGAGCTCATACCACTCTGAAAAATAAAATACCAAAACAAGCCAGATCTCACAATCCTTAGGCAAATTGTGCCAAGTCATGCCACAAGGTGCTAGGCGGCAAAGGAAGGATGCCAGACTGCTACTCTCACAGCGACCCCTACAGGAAAGTGGTTGATCCATTCTTTTTTAAAGGAGTTCCTGTCCTCCGTACACAGAATCACGAAAGGATATAAATTAGATTAAGATACAACAACACAACTGAGAAATACCTTAGGTAAGAAATAAAAAAAGGCATGAAATCTAACCTTGTAAATATTCACTCATTTAAAAAATTAAAGTACACGAGGAGGTAACTACTGTGTCAATGATAAGCGGTTGATACTCCCAAAGCTCCCCAAACTGGGGTATACAATGATGATGAGAAACCTCAGGCAAAGTGTTTTCCCTTCACATCCTAATTGGTTTAAATGAATCATCTCTTCTTTCTCCCACTTGCAAACCATCTTCACCTTCATTATTTTGAATGACACTATGAAGATATTCAACTTTGTTTTCCTGCAACACAAAAGCTTTAAAATCTTTTTAAAAAGTTATTGTTCAAACACAAATATTACATACTTTCATCTTCAACAAAGCCAAAAGAGAAAGCTATCTCCTTAATATCTGAAAACTATTGAATTATATGAGCATCATTTCTGCAGAACAGACTTCAACAGGTCTTTCAAGAACCTGAGGTTTTTTTGTGATTATCCCTCCAGCCCAAAAAGACACTTTTTCAGAACCAACAGCACTTCTTATTGAGTCATTCAAGATTTAATCATATGTCACCTCATAAAACTCTCTTGTATTGTTGTCATTTTCCCCATTTTAAGGCCCTTGATAAATCACACCAATTGCATTTTTCAAAATTTATTTAAATACCACATAATACAATGCTAGGCATCCAGCAAATATTAAATTAACATTAAAAAATTAATGAATTTCCCAACTCCATATTTTAGGGCTAAAAGTTCTTCTTAGGCTATCCCCTTTCCCCTATCATTCGTAAAATGTTTGTGTTCACTAAGACATCTTGTATAAAAACCAATAAACACAATAACATTTCTCCTTTATTCTTTCATCTATTCATTCAGCAAACACGTTAATGTGCCCAGCAATGTGAAGAGTCATATTCTCTGCCTTCAATGAATGCCTTGAGTGATTAGAAATAAAGTGAGTGATTATAATACACTGAAATGAGTATTTTGAGAGTGCTCTATTAAGGATAAACAATATTCCTTAGGTGGCTCAAAAAAGACTTCACAGAGGAGGTACCTAAAGCTGAAGCTTCCAGTACTACCCAGGAGAAGAAGGACATTTGGGGAACAGCATGAAGCCTGAAACTGGAAGCTGTATGAGGAAATAACCAAGCCGTACCCACAGTGGTCACCATTGTGAAGGCTCAGAGGAAAGGTGGCTCAATGCCCAGGCAGAAACGGCCCTGTAAGCCATGCTAAAAAGTTGGGAATTTTATCCTATAGGAAGTTGCCATTTAATCCAATAGAAAGGCCCTACAGGACTAGAGGCAGAACAGTAGCTGGATGAGGTTTTTCATTTTACGACAGGGTAATGGTGTAGAAATGGATTGGTGAAATGAAGGAAGGGAAGCGGAGAGGCCACTTGGAAAGCTAAGCTAGTGTTTCAGACAAGGCCCTGAACTAAAGCCATGAAAATGTGGGTGGAAAGACAACAGAGGTAAGAGGCATTCACCATAAGTTACCTGCTGAGAGACTGGACATGAAGTCTAATGGAAAGGGAAAATCTATACTGAATTCTCTCATATAACTAGTGAAAGGCTGGTTCATAAAGAAACGAGGGAACACAGGAAGAATACAAACTTGAGCAAAAGAGGAAACTATCATAAATTCAATTTTTTACACACTGAGTTTTAGGTATTTCTGAACATCCAAGTGGACATGTTGCATAGGCAGCTGTCTAAGGGTCTGGAGCTCAGATGACAGATCAAAAGTTTGCTTATACGCCTAGGTCAGGGTTTCCTAGAAACAGAGCTGGGCTCGGATCTTACAATTTATTGAGGGCATGCTCTCAGTGAAAAGAAATGAGGAGGCAGGATAGAGAGGGGAAAAGCCAAGGAAGAATGTGGCCTCAGACAAAAACTACACCCAGCACTAGTCTCCCCTGAAACAAGAGGGCCAGGCTTTTGTATCCCTGGGCTGATCAGTCACTGACTGAGACCTGGAGAGGAAGGACTTCTGTTCACCCTACACACCCACTACCAAGTGGCTCTGAGCACAGCACCCATCCAACTATGATTCGGTCACAATGGACAATTTTTATTTTCCTCAAAGCTGGTTCCTCAGGAATGTTTATGTTTGCTGTTCTCTCTGCCTAGAATGTTCTTCCCAGATAACCCCTTGGCTGACTCCCTCCCATTATTCAGTTGGACCTCAGGTATTGCCTTTTCAGAGTCCTTCTCTGGCTTTTCTCTGCTGTTGCTCCTCCCTCCCCTATCACATTACACTGTTTTTGTTCATTAATTTACTTTGTTTGTCTTCCTCCCCTACTAGAATGTAAACTGCTCAAGAGCATGGACTTCTCATTTGTTCTCCTGTGTTTCCCCAGCCCCTAGGACAGTACTCAGTACTTGCTGAATAAATAAATAGTAAGTGGAGTTGCTGATGACAGAAGTTCAAACAAATTCTGTGGACAGACATAGAGTGGAAATGGATGGGGAGCTTGAGGAATGGGTAGGGGAAAATAATAGTGTCAACAAGTGTGTAGACAACAAGTCTGACTATAAAGCAGAAGTAAAGAGAGCAGTGAGAGGGCAAAGCTGCAGGAAATTAATCATTATGTCATACAGGATTCACAATCTATGGTGTTAAGAATATCTTTATTAGAGGCCATTGAGATGTGTCTGAAACTATACCATAAAAGAACAACAGTAGAGCTTAAAATAAAAATTATAGCTTCAAAGAGAAGAGACAAAAAGGCTTGTAAAAACAATCTCAGTGGACAGAGAGAAAAACAAGACTAACATCTACTAGGTCATTTTTGTGAGTAAACAAAAATTGATCCCTTGAAATGCCTGTCTTTATATGAGACTTTTTTAAATTCTAAAAAGTAGTATGCACTTCCTGACTTTTAAAATAGATTATAATAAACACAATCTAATCTTCAACTGATAATGGGGCCAATTATAAACATCAGTGGCAGCCCTCAGGGTTTAACAGTAGGTATACAGGGCCAATTGGCTCCTAATCTCAATAACCTGATACCTAAGTGTTCTGCTTCATTTTTATGATTCATTCTCTTTTTACCATCAAAATTGCCTTATTATGACCCTACATGTGCTTCTCCTTCTAATATCACCACACACTCCTCAGTCTTGCTACAGGCTTCCTCAGCCATCCCCGTATTGGGCAACTAGATAATCAGGTTTATTGGAACAGTGTGTGAATGGCTTGAGTCAACAGGTGGGTTCAAAGCAGAACCAGGAGCTTTCTCCTGAGTGGAAAACATGTAGGTCTTATTCCACAGGCTCTGCAGTACTCAGAAACCCTTGTTTCATGTCAACCTTCCTGGAGCTATCTCAGACACAAGAGGCTGCCAGATGACTGATCTTCACATAAATAGGGTCTGACGGACAGGTGGGGCCAAACAAAAAATTTTTTAAAGCCTGGAAAAAAGAATTGAAAAAAGGGACAGAGAATTACTTTTATTCTGTCTTTATCTTTTTTTTTTTTCTTTCCTACCAAAAGCCTGTGAAGGGAAAACACTTTAACTGAACAAAGAAAAAGAAACACTAAGAAAATTTTAAATATGAGGGAAGAAAAAAGTACTTTATATATATGAATCTAACTATAATAATCAGCTACTTTATGAATTAGTTTCATTAAAATTTAAGTCTAAAAGAAAGGAAAAAACTGTAAATTTATTTTCAAAAGTAATAAAGGAAACAGAAATTTTCCAAAAATAAGCTGGTTTTCAAATGATTACAATTCCATATAACCCTAGCAACTTCTTTCTTTTTTCAAATAGATTATATTTAGTAATATATTAGCAATCTATTTTATGTTGTAAATTTTTATGGTAAAATTTCATGTTATTGATTTTTAAATGTTCATTTTTTTAGTAAGCCTAAACCCCAAACTTTTTGTGAACCCTAAAAACTTTATGACTTAATTCTCTTCTGTCACTCATTACTTACAATTTTATATATTTGAAGAAATGTCACTTATCTAAAATACTTTCCCAAAACACCGTGAAATCCTGGAGGAATCTGAACTGAACGTTTAACAGCCATTTCTTAACCACAACACCAAACCTATCCATATGTCATGCATGACACTGCATGGCAATGTTGAGATTTTCCTCCTAATATTATACAACTTTGAGTGTTTTCTTGATTCTGTAGGGGAAAAAAGGAACTAATTTAATCAGTAAACATAGGTGATTCTATCACAACCCAATAAATCTGTTCCCAGCAAAACTTTACATTCTGTTAAATTACACCCTAAAAACCAAAGAACTTATGTGGAAAATGATATTGAGGAAGATCATTCAAAACCTACACATCCGGAACACTAATAAAAACAAAACAATCCTAACAAACACACAAACATGCCATATTTTCTTCATCTCTGCATTCCCTACATTGCTGATACAATTTTGCATACAATGGATGCCATCATATGTCTTGGCTAAAGATAAATCCTGTGCTGATCCCTATGAACTGCAGAAGGTGAAAAATGTTTTGTTATGAACTTCATCTAAGTTGGAAATTAAAAATCCAAAGCTAGAGCTATAGCAAGGGAACTTCAGATTGTTAAGGTTGTCAAGAAGCAGCATGGAAAATTGACAATTATGACTCTGTAACAGAAACTGGTAGATGCAGACTATCATTTAAAAAAAAAAAATCTTATTTTTGCCTGGCTTTCAAAAAAATCTGATTTTGGGGCACTGCTTTCTTTTTGAGACAGGGTCTCACTCTGTTGCCCAAGCTGAAGTACAGCAGCACGATGATGAGTTACTGCAGCCTGGACCTCCCAGCTTCAAGTGATCCTCCCACTCAGCACCTCAGCCTCCCGAGTAGTTGGAACCACAGGTGCATGCCACCATGCCCAACTAATTTTTGTATTTTTTGTAGACAGGGTTTTGCCATATTTCCCAGGTTGGTCTCAAACTCGTGGGCTCAAGTGATGCACCCTCCTTGGCCTCCCAAAGAGCTGGGATTACAGGTGTGCACCACCGCTCCTGTCTCAGTCTACTCCTTTCCATGAAATAAATTTCCTCCTCCCTACATGTTGTGTTTCCTGGTTGTATGCCCTCAATTACCCTGGATGATAATTTGTCTGCATCTCAGTTTTTGCTTCCCCATTAGTTCAATTACAAACCCTTGTTTCAAAAGACTTGTATCTGCATTAAAACAGATACTGGTTTTCTATATACCAACCATACATATGGTTTCTACATACATACACATGCACATTTATGTATTTATTATTTATTCAGGTGATATCTAAAATGCATGGGCATTCACATGGGGCATGGCACAGTTTTTCATTTTTACACCCTAAGCAGAAACACAACTGGAGTTCTGATGTGGTGTCATGCCTTAAGTGTGAGTATGGAGAAGATCTGGATGTAAAAGTGATTTTATTATGACCACATCCACGAAATAACAGTATCACAGAGTTCCAAATGTATAGCACTAATATGATCTGAGAAATGTGAATTAAATTATAAGACCTCAACGGCAGACACAAAATCCTTGGGGTAGCATCAAGAAGAAAGGCAAATGGCACTGAGAAAAGATGTGAGGATTTTCTCTCTTCCTGATGTCAAAATGCCATGAGGACAGAGGCTACAATCCCATGACTATCAAAAAACTGCTTAAGAAGCTAAGTCTCATTTGTAAAAACTTAGACCTAAGTTTTTGTATCAACTCTGAAAAGAAAAAAAAATAAATTCTAGTTCAGGGGTATAAGTGAGCTTTATTGCTTTCAGAGACTTTGTCCCAGCTTTCCAAAATTTCACTTAGTTTGAAAAATCAGGAAAACCTCAAAAGGAAGAAAACCCTCTTAAACGAGCCTGTCAAATAAACATACAGAAATAATTTTTAATTACATTTGACAGTTTTAAATCTAGAAAACCTTTGTCACTTATGTAGTATGTACTTGAAAATACTCAAATAAAAAGTATTTGTTAAGTAATATACTTCTTTTGTCTCATTCTACATACACCTAATAAATTAGGAAGCAGGCCCTTGGGAAAGAACGGTTAACAGTGCTGGATATTCAACAACAAATACTTAGGACAAGCAAAGGATAACCAACTGAAGATACTAAAAATTGAAATTAAAATGTGTATCCCTATATAATTTAACTCACTTTCCTGTGGCATTGTTTTAGTATTTGCCTTTTCAAGCTAATACTGATACAATTCAGATTCCAAAACCATGTGTGCATCACTCTCCAACAACAGAAAGAAAACCCAAAAAGGCTTTTTGGCTAAGGAAGATTCATCATATGATCATTTAACAGTTCAGTATCACTGGGGTGACAGTGAAATCAGGTTCCTTACAAACATGCATAAGTCACAGGGATATTAACAACTCTGAAATGCTTTAACCTACTCTGCAACCCTTTTGTATTCAGTAACATCATGACAACAGCAGCACCCAAATATTAGTTGAATCCTTCTTGCCATTCCTTGTGGAATGCTTTCCCTGAGTGGTTATTAAAACAGTATAGGTTCCTGTTTCTTAAAAAGAAATAGAATCGAATTGTTTGGAATGGCCAGCACATTTTTTTTTTCTCCTTCCTGGGGAATGGTTTTTCCAGCCCATGCCATCCACTGCAGTCTAGGGAGGGTTGCACCTTATCCAGGAACAGACAAGGAATCCAACTTACAGTAATCCTTCCCTGGGACTTTTTCAGCCAGAGCTCAGTTGTGCCCCTCCCCTCAGTTGTGCTACCTTTGCTTGATGGTAGCAAAGCAGAGAAAGCATCCACTTAGAAGCAGCCAGTGGCAGTGTCTCTCGACCTGTGAAGAAGCTCAACTCAGATCCTAAAGCCATCAAGTAGTAAAATTAGAGATGAGGGTAGCATAGAGACAGACAACACTGATAACATGGAGGTAGCACCCGCTGAGGTTCTAGCTCTGCTGGTTGCCTGACTTTCTAAAGTATAGTTGTTCAGCTCTTGTTTCTATTCTGCAATACTTCTCCCAATAAATCTCTTTCTTTCTTTAGCCACTTCAAGTTGATTTTCAGCTCCTTATAATCAAGAGTGCTAGTACACATGGGGATACATGTACAGAAAGGATATGGAGCTACTGTGAACCACTAACACCAGAAGTAAAGAAAATAACTTAATAGATGTCTTGTTTTAAACTCTAGGAAAGGGAAATACAAGGTAGATATTTATATAATGGTAGGAAAGGATGGGTTTAATAGCAGTCAAGGTTTTTACAAAGCTACTTTACACACCTAACTATATAAAAATTTGTACACTAAATTGAATATCATTAAAATTTTTTATTCTTATAATTTTTAGGGGAAAGCCATAGAATATTAGCTACTGATCAGTTATCTGAGCCTGCAGGAAGCCTGAATGCTTTGACCAATTAGTTTAACCAGATATCCAAGTTGCTGTGGTAGCACATGCTCAAATTTTAGGCACAGTACCTAAAGGGAAATAAACTGACTATCCTTATTGATACGATCTATAAATTGTTGGTACATACTACCACACATAAGTAGCTAAGAAATGTCATAAAAAAATATGAAACTGAGAGTGGTTTGTTGTACCGATCCTGACCTTTAAAGGCTTCTGGCCATGAAGGAAAAAGGGTTATTAAAAATTAAAGAAGTAATATCGAGGGGATTTTGGAAAAAGCCACAGAAATACACTAGGGATTTGTGGAATATGTAAAGAAAGTGCTAAGAAGACATTGTAAAGTAAACTACATTTTCTGTATTTTACTGCTAAGGGATTTTTTCCATGTTCTATTCATTTACCAACCATTTATTGAGCTTTGTATTAATCACTATAGGAGGTATAAAGATGAATGAGACACAACTGCTATTCTCACAGATACTTATACAAATAAAAATAATATGAAAATAATTGTCATACTATGGGAGTTCAAGTTGAGGAGGCCTCAGAATGACAGATCAAGCAAAATTGGCAGATTTTCACTTTAGGTAATCAAATTCTGAATATCAGAGTCACAGAGAATTCAATAAGTAAAATGCTGGGGGTTGGAGGTACATGTATATCCACAGACTGTCAATGATCACTCTTAGCACTAGAGTTATTATCTATATATGGATGTAATTTGATAATTTAACAAAGAACTTTTGTAATATCATAGGAGCATAGCCTAGAAGATTTAAACGATTTCTGTAATTTGAACCTTTATGAATAAGGGTTCTTTTCTTCTCTCTGGTAGAAGATTATCTGGATGGACTCCAGGGTCTCCAAGTACACTGCCAAGTACTCCAAGTACACTTCGAACATACGGTTCAAAGATGTGTTTTATCGGGCCAGGCACAGTGGCTCACGCCTGTAATCCCAGCACTTTGGGAGGCTGAGGTAGGCGGACCATGAGGTCAAAAGATTGAGATCATCCTGGCCAACATGATGAAACTCCGTCTCTACTAAAAATACAAAAATCAGCTGGGTGTGGTGGTGCATGCCTAAAATCGCAGCTACTCGGGAGGCTAAGGCAGGAGAATCGCTTGAACCAGGGAGTCAGAGGTGGCAGTGAGCCAAGATTGCACCACTGCACTACAGCCTGGCAACAGAGCCAGATGCCGTCTCAAAAAAAAAAAAAAAAAGACGTGTTTTTTCCTAGTTGCCCTGGACACAGACAACCAAACTTTCTTCCCACCTATGTTAAGAAAAATATAGCTTTGGGGACTGTTACAACAGCTAGTCACCAGGAACTTGGAGACCATCTTTACACCTCTCTCATCATCTCCCCAATATTTATTGTAATTTAGGGAAAGTAAAGTTTTTCTCATCACAATACAAAAACCTAATAGATTAACTTAGTTTTATCAATCCTCCCCTGAAGCACCTGATTCCCTCAATAACCACTGTTTCTCTTAATCATTTAGGGAAAATTCAGCTCACATAAAACATAGAGGTACTTTCTGCCTGGCCCCATCATAACTAGTTCCTTCTAAGGGCACCTAGTAATTGCAGCCCTGGCAGGACCACCTGATTGCAAGGAATCACAATGTAGCATGGATCCACTTTGTTTCAGAGATTTCCTGCCACACCCACCAAGGTTATTTAACTCAGAACTCTTAAGTGTTAAAACAGGTTTGATAAGGAGGAAAAAGAAAACATCATAGATGAAGCCATATAAAAAGGTGCACTGGGGCATTAACTTCAACATAAAGGCAGATACAGAACAGCTAGATGAAGACGAATGTTAAGTTCAAGGATCAGACAGATTTCTGTCCTGATCCAGGCCTTGGGCAAGCTACCAATCTTATGAGAATACTTAGAATAGTTCCTATACCTAATAGGGTTGCTGTGGGGCTAAATGATGTACAAACTACTTAGAATAGTGCTCAGTAAAGAAAGGGCTATTGCAATCCAGTGATAAGCATAATGTGTGTTTAAGTGTGATCAGGCACTAAGCTGTTAGGAACCACAGACTCCCATCCTGTGTCCTGTACTTCTGCAGGAGGGCTTATACTTGTCTTGGTTCTCTTGGTTCAGATCAGTCTGGCACTTTCTTCTGTATCAGCCATGGGCTGTCAGGCTCATTTTCTCAGTCACCCCCTAATTTTATCAGTTCCTATTGAGTCTTCTCCAGTATTTCTGTTTCTATTGGCATTGCAATTTGCTTTTGCACTATTCCATAAAATTCAAACACTTCTTAAACAGCCATAGGAGTTACCCCACAGGACTTCTTGATATTTCCTTTGACTAAAGGTGGAAGGAGCTATTTAAAAGTTTTAATGAGAAAGTTTAGCGCACAGCCTCTCTTCTCTCTCTGTGGATTTTCTTCCTTTCTCACTGTCATATTTCCCCTTGTAACTACAAAGCTGCAGGGTAAGAGTCAAGACAGAACTGAGAACCCATGGCCACATAATGAAATATCAAAGATAAAGTTTACCAAATGGATTAGAAAGATGACAAGAGATTTTATCACCATCAGCACACACAAGGAAAATTTAGTGAGTAGCAAATGCTAGAAGAGGGGAACACTCATCAAGAGTCAATTTTGCCAAACCAAGCAAATACCTCTTCAAATACACAGTTGGCAGGCATATATTTCCAAAAAAATTGGGGGTGTTGTAAGATAACTGATGCCAATCAGGAAGCAGGAATTTGTCTTCCGAAATTTTACTAAACAAAATGTTCTATCTGATCAAAGAAGGAATAAAATTCTGAGGCATCAGCTTTCAAAACATGCACAAATAATTGGTTTTCTTATTAAAATTTGGTGAATCACCCATGATGCATATTATCTATGTATAAAGAATCTATCCACATGTTAAATACCACTCAGAAAAACCCATCACCATGCTATATAAAATGTAGCATCAGAACAATATAATTTTAACTAGAATTAATCCTATCAGAACAAACATCGAGTAAAACATCAAGTACCATGAATCAGCTAATTTTCTTTAAGTATTTAAGTACTTTTTTTTTAATTGGCATACCCATGCAACACGTTTTTTTTTTTTTTTTTTTTTTTTTTTGAGACAGAGTCTTGCTCTATCGCCCAGGCCAGAGTGCAGTGGTGTGATCTCGGCTCACTGCAAGCTCCACCTCCTGGGTTCACGCCATTCTCCTGCCTCTACCTCCTGAGTAGCTACAGGCACCAGCCACTGCACCCAGCTAATTTTTTGTACTTTTAGTAGAGAAGGGGGTTTCACCGTGTTAGCCAGGACGGTCTCGATCTCCTGACCTCCTGATCTGCCTGCCTCGGCCTCCCAAGTGCTGGGATTACAGGCATGAGTCACCATGCCCAGCCACAACACTTCTTTTTAAGTGGAAGTAATTACTTGGAAAAGTTGTTTGATTCTTTTAATACTATTTAGATATTCTAAAAGAATTAGAGTAACAGAACTTTCACCAATTACACATAATTGTGTAAAATTTTTATTCTGAAATTACTTCTAGGTTTATAGAAAATCTTACACGGGGCAGGTCAGCTCCATATAATTCAAAGGTACTATGTAACATCCGAAAAGCTAAAGGAAGAAAGCACACTGTAACTGCACTGAAATCTGATGCTTCATAAAAAGATTTTTTAGGCAAAGTGCAGTAGCTCACACCTGTAATTCCAGCACTTTGGGAGGCCAAGGCAGGAGAACTGCTTGAGGCCAGGAGTTCAAGACTAGGCTGGCCAACACAGCAAGACCCCATCTCTACAAAAAAAAAAATAGAAAAATAAAGATTTTTTAAACTCCACAATGCAAAAAGTGCTATCTCTTTAAATGACAATTTTCTCATGCTTATAGCGACTGTAAAGATTAAAGCTAAGAATTTCCTCAGGTAAGGCATGTCTCCTTTTTAACAAAGAAGAAAAGGGGAATAAAACTGTCATTATTCCCAAAGTTGTCTCCAACTTTAAATCTCCCTTGATTCGGAACTCTTCTCAGCTGCAACTCCATTTCTCTGTTCCTCTTCATACCAAAATTCCTCAAAAAGAGGATCCCAACTGGTTCCACTTCCTCAGTCCATTCATTCTTAAACTCATTTTAATCATACTTCTGTCCTCTCCACTCCACTAAAGGTCAGCAAGCCTCCTCAATGGCAATAGCAATGGGCAATTCCCAGACCTCAACTGAACCTCTCAGCAGCATGTGACACAATTGATCACCTCCTCCTTCCTGAAACTCTTTCTTCACTTTGACTCCAAATACCATAACCCCGTAGTTTTCCTCCTACTTCACCAGCTCTGCCTCCTCAGAATCCTTTGCTGGACACTCTTCCCTTCCCAACCTATAAAGGCATGTGTCCCAGGATGGGGACCTTGGGCCTCTTGCCATCTCTGCCTATACTCCCTCTTTAGGTAACTCTTATCCTATCCTCTTGCTTAAGTACCATCAGTAAACTGAGGGTTCCCAATTTTGTATCTCCAGTTCCTACCTTTCCCTCATCCTCAGACTCACATATCCAAATACTTACATGACAACTCCTTTAGGATATATAAAAGGAATCTTAAACTTAAGCTGTACAAAACAGCTGAGGTGAGGGATCACTTGAGGCCAGGAGTTTGAGACCAGCCTGGCCAAAATACAAAAATTAGCCAGGCATGGTGGTGCGCGCCTGTAATCCCAGCTACTAGGGAGGCTAAGGCACAAGAATCGCTTGAACCTGGGAGGCGGAGGTTGCAGTGAGCCGAGGTTGTGCCACTGCAATCCAGTCTGGGCAACAGAGCCCGTCTCTGTTTTTTTTTTTTTAAAAAAAAAAAAAAAAAAAAAAAAAAAAAGTACAAAACCCAATCAAATTCCTGATTCCATAACCTCTCAAAAACGCTGCTCCTCTTCCCAATATTGCCCCATCTCAATATGATCCTACCTTTAAGTCACTCAAATTTCTCTAGTCGAAAACTTGAGAAACCTTGATTGTACTCTGTTACCCCATATCCACTCCAGCAGCTAGTTCCCTTGGCTCTCCTTTCAGAACATATTCAAATCCCACTACTCAGCTGCTCCACTGCTCCTATCCTAGTATAGGCGACCATCACATCTCAACTAGATGATTACAACAGCCTCCTAACTGGTCTTTCTGCTGTTATTCTCACATTCTTCCTCCCGATGCAGTCTACATTCTACACAACAGGCAGGGTTTTTTAAATTATCACCATCCTGCTCAAAACCTCAAACAGCTTCTGACTTGGAGTAAATTGCTACATCTCAACCGTGACCAGCAAGGTACGACCTCTCTGACATTCTCCCCTAGACCTTTTGCTCATTCCACTCCAGCCACCCTGAACTCCTTCCTTTTCCTTAAGAACACTAAGCTCTCTATACTCAAGGCTGTTGCACCCTTCTCTGAAATATTCTACCTCCAGATATTCCCATAGTTTGCTTCCTCCCTTCTTTCACATCTACACTCACATGTCATCTTCTCAGAAATGCCTTCCCTGAACATTTATCAATACCTACCTCCCATCCGTTTCTTCCCCTTTCCTTGCTTTTGTTTATATTCCTCAGAAATTCAGCCAGGTCATATCTGTTTATTATCTACCTGCCATTCCCACTTTTGTAAAAGTTCTCTGGTGGCAGAGATTTGTCTATCTTGCTCAATCTCAAATCTCCAGAGTCAAGAACTGTGTCTGGTAAATAGTAGACGCTCAGTAAACATTTGTTGAATGAACATATGAATGAATCATTTCTATACTCTTACCCATTGTTACCAAGGTAGAGAATATACATTTCAATTGTTTATTACTTTTAATACACATGGTATGATGCCAAAGAAACCATTAAATATTTTTCATGTCATATTTTAAGGACCTTGTAATGTCAGGGGATTTCTAGGCAGAAAGAGCAGCCTGAGCAAATAAATGAGGTAGAAAATATTACAACACACTCAAGGGAATACAGAAAATTCCCTACAAGAAATCTGGGGAAAGTGGAGGAGAAGGAAGGAGCACAGGTGAAAAATGAAGTGTAGATAAGGCTGAAAGCAAGACAAAGGGCAATCATGAAGGGTCTTGTGTGCCTGCCTGTGTTGAGTGCCATCTTGTAGGCAACACGGTGTCATAAGCAGGGAAACAGCAATCAAAATTTCATTTGGGAAGAATTATTCTGATCACATAAGATTATATAACTCACATAATCATGTCTGTTCCTAGTTGTCGTAGCAGCTTAGCCGTTCCAGATCCACACACAGATAGGACATATAAGCATACAAGTCTTAAATGCTTATTTAACCCCTTATCATTCATACCTAAAAGGCATTCATAGTTTCTTGCTCACAAATCTTCACCTGATCCATTTTCCCATGAAATATTTTCTCAGCACGTTCTCATTTGAATATTTTCAATTTTTAATCAATTAGCTCTTCAGTTTAAAAACACATGACAGTCCTTAATTAATGCACACAAATCCCTATGCATGCAATGTATCAGTTAACTTACACTATTAAATGTTAATACTACAATGAATAGTAAAATATTCAAAAAGAAAATTCAATTATAGTTATTTTAATCAGTAAAAATCTGGTATCTGATTATTAAGATACCATAACAGAGTTTATCCAATACAAACTTCAAATTAAAGTAAAATAAAGTTCAGTTGGTCTAGACAAGGGGCATATTAAAAGTCCTATATTTTTATGGTTAAAAAATAGGTTTGATTTCAATACCTAATATTTACTAGCATAAAGAAGTTTAATATCAAATATGTATTGTCAGTTTACTACATTTAATTTGTAATCAAATGACATTCAATTAAAGTTAAATGGGTATGTTTTACCAGTTTTTTTAAATCCTTATTTGCCTTCTATTCCTCTTTGCTTCCTCTGTATCCTTAGTATTTATAACGTAATCATTACTTTTCCCTCTTAACCTTAGAGCTTACTCTTAACATCCTATTTGATAGTTATTCCATCTTTGCTTCACAAAATCATCATATAATGAACACCTACACATCAGGCATAGTGCCAAGCCCTGTGGCACAAAGATAATAAAAGGTAAGCCCTCTACCCTGAAGCAGACTCTAATCATAGTCGTCCAGTCTTCCTTCCCACCTCTTGAACATCCACATGTCACGGACTATCCCTTTAATTACATGACCTACCTACATCTACTTTTATCTCCTCACCCAAATGACTTAATTCCAACAACATACTTGTTCCCCCTCAATATACACTAGCCTCTTTATACTATAAGTCCATTTTAAAAGGAAGAAAAATAAATCAAGGACCAAGGTGTCATATTAGAGCCATCTTAAACAACTTCTCTGCTCAGCAAGTTTACAATTAATACCAAATCAGAGAGGATCTAGAAAGAGGATCATTATGATGAATGAACAAAGAATATAAATACACAAAGCAACCATTTCCAACAAAGGCAGAAGACCCAATATCAATGACTAAGTAGATGTTCTGTCGCTAGGACTTAGGAGCACAGAATCCACTGAGGCCAATGAATTGGATCTAGGGACAAAGAAGCAACATGGCACAGTTACTTCGTTGTACAAATTAGTTCAATTTCTGCTCTCCCAGTCTATTTACCTGAACAAGCTTTTCCTGGAAGTTCCCAACAACACAGCCGTGCATGCGTGGTATTACAGGGAAAGCCAAAAACAAAGATGTCTGCATAAGCTATTCATTATAAAGACACAAGTTATGGAAAAATGAGGAAACCTCTGATGTCTGTCCCCAGCTGGGAGAACTTACCTAGTAGGTGCTAACCTTGGCAAGCTTCATTCAAATCTGTGTTGGTATCACAAACTAGGGTCTATTCCAGGTCAGGACTCATCATCAGCTTATACAACTTCTGTTCAATAAATATTTAAGTATGAAGGAGAGCAGATGTTTTAAATTTTAAAAATGACCTTTAGACATCAATCTTAATATTTACATTCCACAGAAGTATTCTCATTTTTAAAACCTTTGGGAAGAATACACAGAGCAACCATTTCAAAATGGAAAATAGCAAATATGTACAAACTCTGAAGTACTTCCTATAACAGTATGAAAAAGAAACCAGGCTTTTCACACACAGGCTAAAAGACCGATTCTTTCATTCATCTGCTTCACATTTTTATGAACCTTTTCCTAGTACATCCCACAAGCTACAGAACCCTACTGGCAAAATGCTTTACTCTGGGGAGAATTTTCTTTTTTTACTTGATAGAAGAAATGGCCTGAATTTAAAGCTGTTTTTCTTTCTCAACAGAACAATGCAGTAACTTCTATGCAAAATATAATGAAAAGTGGAAGTCACCTGCCCCAGCCTCCCAAAGTGCTGGGATTACAGGCATGAGCCACCGCACCCAACTAGAATAGCCCATTTTAGCAAATATAACAATATGTGTCATTTACTTTAAAACTATCCTTTGGAAATAAATAAATTATATATATAATGTATTCCTGCCCTAGTCCTGGGGCAGGAAGCAGAGAACAGTAAGACCCCATCATGGCCCGCCAGCATAGTCTCCACCAGGCAAAGCCCTCATGCATTCTTCTTAGTCCACATCATTAGTCTGCTGACAGCTGAAAAACCAAACGTGGCATGTAAATGGTTCTGGGCTCTTAAGGGATATCGGTGTACAGTATGTCAAAGCAAGGGCTGTATAGAAGTCAATATATAAAAATTAAAAGCTTCTACAAGACTGATTTTCCTGAGTGACTTACAAGCTAAATCTTTAATTAACACAGAAATAGAATTCCAAAAATATTTGGGCAATTGTGGCATCATTTTGAAATAAACACACAGCCATCCAAAGTTGGTAATACTTGAAAAAATAAGTCCTTGGAATATAGATATGTAATGGAATGTCTGGGTATATCTGTCTGAAAACCACACCAATATAACACACAAAAAATAAGCTCTTTTCTTACAGAAAAAGAAGCATTCGATGGACCAATGATATAAGAAGAAAAGCCAGAAATACTGGTTGTCAAATATTTGTAATCAAATGTATCTTTAAAACAATTCCAGATGCAAAATATATATATTTTGCAGATTGGAGCACACCATATTTCATTTCTCTTTATTTTTTATACCTTTAAGTATAGCACACACTTGTAATAGGACAATTTATGTATGTAGAAAATGCACCCTTCCTCTCAAACTCACTCATCTGAAATAAAACTGCTTATCTCCCGCCCCACAACAATCACGAAATCAACTCCTGCATGGCACTCCCAAACCTCACTTACGGGAATTACATCCTCCAAATTATTCAGACCCAATGCCTTGATAACTCTAATTTGATATCCAATCTGTTAGCAAATACTTCTGGCTCTACCTTCAAAATGAATTAAAAATCCAACCACTTCTCAACGTCTCCAGTGCAGCCACCGTAGTTGGATGGTGGTGATCTACAATCATCTTACAGATTATTGTAGGTGCCTCTCACTGGTTTCCTGCTACGCTACTGCCGACTGTCTTTTTCTCAGCATAGCTGAGATAGTCATCTTTTTGAAATGGAAGCCACGTCGCTTCACTCCGCCTGAAAACTTCCAGTGGTTTCCCACCTCATTCAGAATAAAGGCCAATTTTACAGCAGCCTACAAGGCCCTGTGCAATGTAGCTCATGTTTCTGAAAAATTCCTGCTACTCTCCCCTTACTCTTCTCCATCCACAACAGCCTCCTTGCCATTCTCTCTGCCTGAAACACCATTCTCCTGTGCAGCCACATGGTACACTTCTTCATGGCCTCCAAGCCTACGCACACAAGTCACTTTTTCTGTGAAGTCTTCCCTGACCATCCTATTTAAAATGACAAACTTTCCTTTACCCTCCCTTTATTTTTTTCCACAGTACTTACCACCCTCATACAAACAAATTTTACCTATGTCTTTATTATCTGCCTCCTTTCACGGCTAAGTTCCAGGAGGGCAGGACTATTTTGTCCACGGTTGTACCCTCATGGTCCATAACTGAGATAAACACACACTAGATGTTCAATAAACATTTGTGAATAAAATTATTTCTCTCCATAAAGCGCCAAATTGTGTGATCAAACAGGGAGTATATTTTAACATTTTTATAAAATATTTTCAGGTAATTATTACTATGAGTAAGAATAAAATAGAAAATCACAATACAGGCCGGGCGCGGTGGCTTAAGCCTGTAATCCCAGCACTTTGGGAGGCCGAGACGGGTGGATCACGAGGTCAGGAGATCGAGACCATCCTGGCTAACACGGTGAAACCCCGTCTCTACTAAAAAATACAAAAAACTAGCCGGGCGAGGTGGCGGGCGCCTGTAGTCCCAGCTACTCGGGAGGCTGAGGCAGGAGAATGGCGTAAACCCGGGAGGCGCAGCTTGCAGTGAGCTGAGATCCGGCCACTGCACTCCAGCCTGGGCTGCAGAGCGAGACTCTGTCTCAAAAAAAAAGAAAAGAAAATCACAATACAAAATACATAGAGGACTTAAGTCTGAACTGAGCACCAAGGGAATGGTGGTCACATTTCTAATTAAACTTATCCCTGTTTGTTCTGTTTTACTTTAATTTGCTTACTTTCTAAAGTAATCTCTGTCAAAATGAATGCTTAGAAATATAATTTTTTTAATTCTTTTTCTTTTGTTCTTATATATCATGATACAAAAATTATTTTATTACAACTATGTGGAAAATTCTCTACATTTGCCATATATCAATTTTTAAATTCCATAATAATTTTATTTTAAAGTAATTATAAATGTGGCTCATAAAATGACACACAACTAAAGGATTCCTCATTCTGTAGTTAGAGAACGCCATCTGGCTCAATATGAGAGAAACCACACTATTATACTGAATACTGTTATAAATGCAATCGTTCGTGCTTCCAAAGAAACTTACTGCTAAGATGAAATAAATTAAGTTGTGGTATTTTATTTAATAATACTTTATAAACAAAAATTACACAGACATAGTGAAAGAAGTTAATAGTAAAATATTGACCATAAATGGGTAGTTCTAAGTATTTAACAGGTATTGCCATATTTAATCTGTACCAGAATCCTTTGAGGGAGGCAGGTACTATTTTTAATCCCACTTTACAGATGTGAAACCTGGGGCACTAAAAAGATAGGCCACCAAACAGAATCCTAGTAAAGCTGGAATTCAAATATAGGCAGCCTGGCTCCAGAAGCCACACACTTAAGTGTCACACAATCTGCCTCTTCTAAGACAGCAAACATCAAGCAAACTCACCTAATATGCCTTTCAGAGCATTAAAAATAGATTGAGATCTGCTTTATAGGGTTTGCAGTCTAAAGACTTGGACCCTCAATTTTTGATGGTATACTACTTTATCAAAAATTATGCCTGGGACAGATGATCAGATTTTTCTAATGCAGTTTCATAAGTATCCAGAAGAAAATATTTACTTTTTAAAAAGGTAAACAAAAACTAAAATATAAGTTTGAGTATCAATATAGTAGTTAGACTCCATAAGTGTCTTACATTAATCACAAAGTCTGAAATTCTATAAAATTTTTCTCAAAGCCCAATAATTTCCCTTCCTGTTATATCATCAAAGAATGATTTCCAAATAATTTGCAATTTATTAGAAACTTTCAAATTCCTCGCCTATTCAGCAAACAATTATTAAGTACCTAGATGTGTTTCATGTCTTCAAAGTATTTAAGTTCCATAAATTTTTCGAATGCTATTTTGAGGTCAAAATTCCCTGGAATTATGGAAAAATATAGGATTATGGAAACTCATTTTATAAACATTAAATATAAAAAGCAGTCTGTTCACAACCGTCATGTATTTCTTACCTTTCCCCAAGGAACACATTTCTAGTCAGCAGCTAAACTAGTCTGGGCTAATGGTTTTCCCTGGGGTAGTATGAGAAGATCTAATTGTAAAAATGCCTTCAGTCTTTTTCTCCTCAAAGGAGGCCAAGGGCTCACAGACTACACAGTTCAATTAAACATTTTCATTTTCATTCATTCATGACCTTCCTCTTTTATTCTTCTCCTCCATTTCCTGCCATTCTTGCTCAATCTAAAGATGTTCCCTACCCACACCCAGCCTCCCTGAACAGCCCTTCAGTCCACATAAAACAACAAAGGACCCTGGTGATAACAGACAAAAATAAAGGTATTATTAGTATCTAACCTGTACCAAATAAAAAGAAAATCAAAAATAGGCTAAATTAATCATTAAAACCAGCACCATTATCTTCTTTCTATGGCTCCTGAAAGTAAACACAAATCCCTTTAAAAAGCTTCACAAGTCTCTTTTCACCTCTTCAACCGCATTCAGCCGTATCTGCTTATTCTTGAGCACCAGAATTCAAGATAACTACAACTACAGTACTGATACTGTATTCTAACTGCCTGCTGATTTGTCTGAAAACTGAGGGTACTGACAGTGGAGGAGTGGTGGAGGGTACAGCTCAAGCTCCACAAAGGCAAACACTGTGGGAGGGCCAGGGACTGTTCTCTCTGGTTTACTAACCACTGCAACCCAACGCTGAACACAAGGTCTCACAGATGTCTCATAGAGCACAATTATTTTGCTAGGTGGGAGAGAGGAAAGGAGAGAGAAAAGGGAAGGGAGGGACTCTGAAAATTTATTATGGCTTGTGGGTGGTCAGAGTAATATAATCACATTGTAAATATTGTTTCTACATATGAATGCTGTTCCAAACTGTCTCTGAAGTCAGCACTGACTACACCAATGGAGATTATAATGCCCGCTATATCAGAAATACCCTGTTTTGGGACATCCTCCCACTAGGTCACTAAGTATGACAGCTTTTATTACATTACCATAATAAACTTTCAATATATCATGGAATACCTTTTCTAGTTTATTTTTGTAATAATCTGTTAGCAGCAGTTTTTTGTTAACACCTCTTACTGTCATTGCCCATTAATTACTGCCTAGGTGCTTTAACATGCATACTTAAGTCATTTCCATTTGTTCTATAAATAACAAAAAAAATATTTTATAAAGCAGAAATTATTACAGATATTTTGAATAATATAATTTAAAATTGTGACATATAGCAAAGGCTAATTATGACCTAAGAGAAAAAGATTAAATCATCAAGTTAAGTTGCTTCGATATGATCATAAGATGACGGGCTTTTCCATTTATATTTCCATTTCTTATTTATTTTCTCAGGTGTCAATACTGACTGCCATTAGAAATCTGTATTCACTGGTCTATGACTGATCTCAGGCACCAAAATCAGATACTGAGTGTCCACCGGAAATCTCTGAAACAATAATTTTATTTATTAGATGCAGGAACAGGTCATAGGAATGTGTGTTCTGACTGCTGTGGTAATCACAGTCCAACCTGGGTCTCCTGAACTTCCCTCCTAATACCTCCCTTAGAGCCTGAGCCTTTTACTTATACTTTGTCATTCTAATATTATTCGTATTGATTTAGGTGACACCAAGGAAAAAAGAAATCATAATTCTAAGTCACATTTCTCACTTGTCAAATCTGGCGGTTTAAATCGAGTATTTATTGGCTGTCTTCTCCGTCCTTCAGCAGTTATCAACACTTTTAGCTGCAGCAACCGTTCCTATTTGCTTTAGATCATCATCAAAAGAAAGAGGCCACCATTCCACAATTTTATTTATCAGGGTACCTCAGAAATTGCTTTTATACTACAAGTTGTTTCCCAAGATTAATATAATGTCTTTCTCTTTCAAATGTCTTTCAAACTATGTAAACAGGTTTTAAAGGTAAAATACTATGTTTTAAATAAATGAAATCCTTCTTGGGGGGTGAGAGAGAGACTCTTACCCAAAGTATCACAGATGAAAACTTTCTGCCTTGTTTTCAAGACCCTCTGAAAATCTAGCATATCACTTCCTCATTTTCTCATCTCATTAGACATTTAGTCATTAATATGTATCTAGATCCATTATTACCCTCATATCCTTTAATTATTTCTCCTTTCAGTACTACTGTTTCAATCTTTTTCCCTTGTTCAAAAAGCCTTCCTTTTCCATCTTCTATCAAACCAAAACCCTACTCACCCTTCATAGCCTTCTAAATAAAGCTTTTTCTCACAGTTCTTGCTTTAATTAGCCTTCTTCAACCCAAAAGTCCAGAAGTTCAGAGCTGCTTCTTAGCCTAATTTTTAGAACAGCCCTAAATAAACCCTTAACTCTGGTCGGTTAATGTAACAGATTCATGTTAAGGATGATTTTTTAGGTTTAAGAAAAAAGAACATATTTGGCTACTCCACACATCCCTCAAATCTCCCTACTTCTAATGTTTACATTTTACAGCCCACTCAAATCATGGGTTAGAAAACAGGGAAACCTTTTTTTGAATAAATTACCCCTCTGTTCTGATGTGATTTGATCTAGTTGAAAGTTAACATTTCTAAGTTGCATAAGTCACAGCTGCTGCTTAAAAAAAAATTCAATCACAACTAGATCGTGTATTCACACATTAGAGGCAGTCATATGATGAGTTTTTAAGTCTTTTATTCCTCTCTGGTCTTCAGTTCACAAACAATCTGCTATTTGGTTAGAGGTTTTCATCTTCTCTTGGTCATACAATATAATTGAACCATATTATTCACTTAAAATTCACTTTAAGCACACTGGAATGTTTAACATATGAAAACTTTTAATTAAAGACAAAAAAAATTCCATTGATTCTCCCAACAAATCTTTATTTCAGGATTAATGGCCACTGGTAGGAATTTGGACTTAACCACTTTCCGCCAATCTTACTATTAGAAAATCACAGAAATACCCCTATTTCATCTTATGTACTCTATATTATGTTTTCTGGTTAATTCATTTAGTTGACAATATTTGCCAGTACTTATGATAGGGAATGCGACACAGTAAGGAATAAGACAGAGTCCTTTTCTTTTACTAATAGTGTCCTTCAATTTTCAACAAGGTCATCAGGAATAATACAGACCATGTCTTCCAGGAGCTTCTCAATGAAATAAATAAAACTATATTGTATAATTCATTTTTCATAAGTTAATTCCCCAAATTCATTCTCATTAGAACATGGCTGACATTTTGATCAGTAAATCAAAAGCAGCTGAAATGGTAATGATCCAAGACTTCTCACTGAATTAAACTGCCTTTTGAGAGGCATTGTAAAATCTTACCTAATTGGAAAAGAAGGTAACATATTTATTTAGAGGATAAATGATTGGATATTTGGAGACCAAAGAAATTAACTGAAAAAACTACTGAAAACAAAAGAAAATTCAGTAGACTAACGTATAGAAAACTAAAATTCATCATAATAAGAACTAACATTTGTTGAGAACTATGTTCTAATCCCTTTAAAAGATCGTCTCATTAAACAATTCTTATGAAGTAGCTACAATATCATCTTAAAGATGAAAATATTAAAGGAAATAATTTGTCCAAAAACACACTATGCATGCTGTTTGTTAAAATCAATATGTAGAATAAGACAGCTTTCTTATGTACCAATATTAAAAGAGAAAATTGAGTTAAATAAAAAGTACAATAAAAATATCAACAAAAAGAAACATGAAACATCAGGTAATAAATATTAATAAGAAATACACAGTGCCGGCCGGGCGCGGTGGCTCAAGCCTGTAATCCCAGCACTTTGGGAGGCCGAGACGGGTGGATCACAAGGTCAGGAAATCGAGACCATCCTGGCTAATACGGTGAAACCCCATCTCTACTAAAAAAATACAAAAAACTAGCCGGGCAAGGTGGCGGGCACCTGTAGTCCCAGTTACTCGGGAGGCTGAGGCAGGAGAATGGCGGGAACCCGGGAGGCGGAGCTTGCAGTGAGCTGAGATCCGGCCACTGCACTCCAGCCTGGGTGACAGAGCAAGACTCCGTCTCAAAAAAAAAAAAAAAAAAAAAGAAAAAAAGAAATACACAGTGCCTATATGAGAAAAACTAGAAAATGTAAATAAGAAACAGAAGGAAACTAATTAGAGACATAACTTGTATTTGAACAGTAAGACTTGAATATTTTAAACATATCAGTTCTTCCTAATTTCTAAATTCAATGCTGGCTGGGCATTGTGGCTCACACACTTGAAGCCAGGAGTTCAAGGGCAGACTGGGCAACAAAGCAAGACCTCATCTCTAAAAAAAATAATAATAATAATTGGCTGGGCAAGGTGGCATGCACTTGTAGTCCTAGCTAGTTGGGAGGCTGAGACAGGAGGATCACCTGAGTCCAGGAATTTGAGGCTACAGTGAGCTATGACAGTGCCACTAACATTCCAGCCTGGGTGACAAAGCAAGACTCTATCTCTAAAGAAATATAATAAATTAAATAAATTCAATGCTGTGCTAATCAAAATCTCAATAGAAAATGTTTTAAATTTTGAAACAAATAATTCTAATGTTTACTGGAAAACTAACTGCATGATAAATACATTATCATGCTTCAGTAAATAAAAGAGGGTGGTACTGACACAGGAAAAGACAAATAATATAATACCATCATTGAGATACAGGCCCAAGCATATATTAAGAATAATTTATGATAACGGCAACACTTTGAAGAAGTGGGGAAAAGATGGATTATTCAATAAATGCTACTGAGACAACTGGAAAGCAATGTGAAAGAAAAGGAAGGATGAATTCCCTACTCAATCTTTATACTAAAATAAATTTCAGGTAATTAAAACATGTAAATATAAAAGATGAAACTATAGGTGAATATTTTTCTCATATTAGTATGGTGAAAACTTTTATAAACATACCCCAAAACCAGAAACCATAATAGGATAGAGGATTCCCTAAAAATGAAAAAATATATATATGCATAAAAACATATATATTTAAAAGACAGAAAATTGGAAAAATATTATTTGCTATACATATGAAAATATGAAAAAAATATATATATATATGAAAAGCAAAGATTACTGTCCCTAGCAATACAATCAGCTCTTAAAAACAAGAAAACCCATATATATGTGCACTAGATACATGGGTGGATGGAGAGATGGATGGATGGACGGATGGATAGATTGATGGATAGATGGGACGGACAGATAGGTAAGTTTGAAAGAACCTTAAACATGGTGTGATGGTTTTAAACTATGTACCCAAATTCTTTGATATGCCTCACTTCAAAAGGAAGATCTTAATTCCCTTCCCCTTTGGTATGGGCTGCAATAGGAAACTGTTGAAGTTGGTTACCTATATGGAGGGTAGAGAAGTAGGAACAGGCTGAACAGGACACTAGATGAAGTGACACTTCTCTGAGTATATCTTTTTGAATAGTTTTGACTTTTTGAAGCATGTTAATGTTATTGACATTCGAAAAATAAAGTTAAACCAAGAAGGATGGGGAAGAAGGAATAAAACTGAAAGTAAACAAATCCAAATTGTATTTCAAATGTGTAATATAGCCCACTGCCATGAAGAAGAAGGATAACTGTGAAGTGACGGGTATGTTACCTGGTTTGATTGTAGTAATCATTTCTCACTATCTATAGGTATATAAAAACATCATGTTGTACACATTAAATATACACAATAAAAGAACAACTTATGCAAAGTTTATGAACACAGTATTCTTGATTGGAGGATATTCTTGGTCAAAATGGGAAGATAACTATAAATAACCCTAAACTCTTTTTATTAAGTTTGATTTTGTAGTGCTACAGCGCAACAATTCTGAAACTACTTTAGATATACTATAGATTTTAGCAAATAAGTAAATATATTGAAGTTGTTGCGAGTTAGGGTTCTTACCATGGGAAAAATAAAAAACCTCTATAGGGATGGATTCAAATTAAGGTTATAAGTGGACACAATTCTAAAATATATATGTGTACATGCATGTGCATATAGACATATACATGCATGTGAATGTATATATGAATGCATATATATATACACACACACACACATGCATACATTTTCTAGCTCTATCTGCTGAAAGGCCCTAAAAGCAGATTCCCAGTACCAAGGAACACATCTAACCAGAATTTGGTCTTTTGTGTTTTTTCTGGAGACAGAGTCTCACTCTGTCGCTCAGGCTGGAGTGCAATATCACAATCTCGACTCACTGCAACCTCTGCCTCCCAGATTCAAGCAATTCTCCTGCCTCCGTCTCCCGAGTAGCCAGGATTACAGGCATGTGCCACCACGCCCAGTTATTTTTTGTATTTTTAGTAGAGATGGGGTTTCACCATGTTGGTCAGGCTGGTCTCAAACTCCTGACCTCAGGTGATCCGCCCGCCTCGGCCTCCCAAAGTGCTGGGATTACAGGTGTGAGCCACTGCGCCCAGTCCAGAATTTGGTTTCTAATAGCGTTCCCCATGCAGAGGAATCAGGGTCCATGGGGAAATGCTGGAGCACAAAGACATAAAATAACAGCCTGTAAAATCTAGTTCTGTCACAAAGTAGGAAAGTGCTAAAATAGTTGGGCATACCACAAAGACATTGGAAGCAACTTGAAGAGGCTCCTATCTGCCCATTCAAATAATCTGAGTACCAAAATTATCTTTAAAAACAGTAGTTAATTATAAACCATTACAGGAAAAAGGAAATCTGTAAGTTCACACCAGAAATAAATGAATAAAGAAAGAAAGAAAATAAAGGGATCTTGTACGTGAGAAGGCCAAGGGTCAAGCTGGAGGGAAATGTCATCATTTTGTAACCACCACAGTAAAGACAAATCAATGAATGCTAAATCTAGGGGAAATATTTTAATGAGAAGCAAGGTATCTGTATGGAATTAAAATATCTCCTCACAGACTGCCCACAGTAGCAAGGGGGAAAAAATAGCATAAAGAAATCGACTAACACCTTGACTAGATGATCAAAATTAGCATCAAAACTGAGAAGCAGATGGATACCATGTGCCTCCAGATGTGAAACCCTGAGGGCACAATGTCAGTTATGTAACATTCCTGCTGGGAACACATAACCTAAAACTAAACAAGAGGAAACATTACATAAACATAACATGAGGGACGTTCCATTTTTTAAAAAGACCTATATTTTAAAATGTCAATTCATAGATATAGAAGAAGGCTGAAGAACTACGCCAAATTAAAGGAGACTGAAAAGATATGACAAGTCAATGTAATGTACGATTCTAGACTTGGTTCTGCACTGAGGTGAAAAGAAGCCATAAAAGTGGTATTGGGTTAACTGACAGAATTGGAAAACAAACCATATAAAAGATAATAAGTATTGTATCTGAAGTTGATAACTTCAGATATGCTGAATAGGTATAAACACACTGAAGGTGATAACTGCACTGCATAATGTAAGTGGTATCTTTATCCCTAAGAAATATATACTATCTTATATGCAACTTACTTTCAAACAGTTCAAAAAAGAGATTATATGTCTACCTATCTACATACACACACATTAGACCGATAGATGATTGACTGATTGATAAAAAATAACAAACCTAGTGGTAAAGGATATTTTAGTATTCCCTGTGTTCTTCTTACAGGTTTTCAAGTTTAAATTATTTCCAAAGAAAAAGTTTTACAATGTCCTTAGCTTACTTCTACACAAACAGGTCAAGTCTTTTTGTAGACATTTATACATTTTCCCTTAAAGACTTTTCTAGGTTATTACTGTTTTCTGGATACATTCTTACTAGACAGTGAAAAGGTAAACTTTAATATTCAGGACCTCTAACTAGGTTATTGAAAATAACAAAGTAATGAGGCTCAAATACAACCTCAGTGCATAGATACAGGTAATTAATAAAGAATGTAAAGTAATACTCTACCACTATTAATGCAGTGGATACCACTAGCAAATGGACAAAGCAAAAATGTTACTTAAAATGGTGAATCATAAAAATAAATTATAAAATACACCTTAAAATTTTTAGTTAATTCTTACAAATGGACATTCACTCAAGTATCTTTTGAAGTGCAGTGAAGAATTTTTCTTTGAAGATGGTCCAGGAATTGAGCTATTTTTTTTCCACATTAACCATAACCAAAGCATTATCACAAATTCCAGTATCAGATTTCATAAGGGGAGGATTTAAAGACACTAGGGCTGAAGTCTTCTAAATCTGTGCAGTCTTTAGAATTGTCTCTCCTACACTTGAGTCAATAAAAGAAAAAAAGTTTAGTAACATACCAGTATCCTATTTTTAATGCAATTACCTTATTTTTTCATAGAAACAACCACATTCTTTTTTATGCACTTATATTTCATCAGTTAATTGTTATATTATTATAAACACAAGTACAATGGGCATAAATATTCAGCTTGACAGTGCAAGCAGCAGTGCATAGGCATCCCAGAGAACAGCTGAGCACCACCAGTTAGTATGTTCTCAGACAGAATGAAAAGAACCCGTTCATCCCATGAGTCTGTTAAGTGGAGGTCAGTTACAGTGTCTGGAAGACACCTAAATGGAGTCACCTCTACCAAGTCTGTAATGAAAATATTTGCTTCAAACAAGTGAACTAAGTACTTCCTGAATAGCTCTCAGTTTGCCAAAAGTACACATGGATGAAAGTGACATTTAATCAAGTTTATAGGCAACCTCAGTTAAGAGCCTCCCTGTTTTCCAACAGACGAACAATAGGGGAAAGCAAAAACATCTGGTGCCAGGTGATGTATAATAGTTTGAAACATGTGTCCCAAGTAGTTAAGTCTAAATTAAAGTATTTCATAAAAAACAGAAATATGCAAATCAAAAGGGAATAATAGAAGAACATAAGACAAGAGAAGAATTAAAACTCTGGCCTTGATGCACTCTTGTAAAATAAATCAAAGTATCCATATTTTCAAATACATATATACTCCACAATGTACTATCTGTCTCTTCACAGAATCAATTAAAAAAATACTTTAGTTTTCCAACAGAGTTTTTGGAAAACGTAAACATACCCATGTCCTAAAGTACATCTAGGTATGGCCAAAATCTGGTTTGCCCTACAAAGTTTCAGACCATTTAAAGTGAGTTCTTTTGTTTTCTAATTTGTGATCACAATGGCGTTTCCATTAGGAAGAAACATGTCAATAAAATAATAATAGCTGGAGCTAACTTTTATGCACCGCCACTTCTTTCCCACTCTAAAAGACTCAAAGGAACAAAAGCACCCAAACACTCCTGCAGCTGATCTGAATCGCTACATATTATGCATATCTGATATGTGATGACAATGAGACATGCAACTTAATGCACTGCCTTAAGTTATGAAGAGTCTGCAGAGGGAAACTGACTAATTTGCCCAATAGATTTTTCCAACACAGTTTTTTTAGAGCAAGACACATAGAAACTCATTCTGTCTGACCTGAGGGTCTCAGCTGGCTTCTTTTACATCATAATTTTAAATTTATTATTCATGCTATATTTTATATCTCCAATCAATGAAAAACTGGTGCTCTTCTATTCAAATTGTGCTATGAATGCAAAAATTTAATTATAGCAAATAATATTTGAAGACTCAATATAACATTAAATTAAACTGAGTAACTTTAAATCAGATACTAGAAGTTATGTCTAATGATACAACAAAATGTAAATCCATCTCAAAGAGGTTGTCAGTAAGTCCAAGGCAGATATAAACTGATGTCCTTCTAATATCATTAGCTGAGCTAATATTTCACAATATAAAGAAAATCAGATCCTTCAAAACACTCCTATCTTACTGCAGACATTGTCTTATTTAGTCCTCAAACTACCATAAAGGTTTTACAGAGATATACATACAAACAAAAAATATATATAAACTAAATATATATATAAAAACAAAAATTCTATTTCTATATAAACAAAAAGGGAATACTACTATAACTACTTTATACTTGATTACACACAATACTTTTTAATTACCTCTAAAGCACCAGAGAAAAATAATGAAGACAATAGTCTCCGAGAGCCACAACACATTTTCCAGCTGGAGACATCCATCCTCCATGCTCTGAGACAGTTTCTTTAACAGCCTATGCTGACTATAAATCTATATAGCAAAAGATCATTTTTTTAAATTCATTCTTAAAAATGACAGAGTCAATGACATACAACAAATCATACAGCATAGCTGTACTATGCCAGCAAAAATTGATCGATTTGCTAAGAAAGTAAACTACTCTTGATTCAATAAAACTACTGGAGTCACTTAGAGCACTTCCAGCATATTCACAATGTGCAGAATATTTTAAGAGGTTAAAAAAATTGTACCAGTAGACTCTCCATTTCTCTGTACTATTACTTGTAACTCTCTTTTAAAATAAGCTGCTTTGGGGACTGGTACATCTAGAGGTTCTTGGAAGGAATATACGATAGACAACGTGACAAAACATACATTTATTTGGTGAGGGATAATTTTCATTACAGGCTATTAAAGAGACAGTATATTACCTACACTAATGAGTCATTAATATTACTATCAAACACACATAGAAATACTTTGGGTAAATTATTTTAAAAAACTTAAGTAACTAGCTTTAAAATATTTGAATATGCAACTCAGATTACTGTGTTAATTCAAGTTGCAATCAGTTAATACAATTTAAGCCAATCACACAATATTATCACTGAGCTAGATTTAAGAACTGTTTCTGCTGGGTAGAGCAGCTAACATCTGTGATCCTAGCATTTGAGAGGCAGACACAGGAGGATTACTTGAGCCCAGGAATTTGTCACCAGCCTGAGCAACATACCAAGACCTCTTCTATATGAAAAATGATTAAAAATTAGTCGGGCAAGGTGGCATGTGCCTGTAGTCCCAACTACTTTGGGGGCTGAGGTGGGAGGATTGCTTGAGCCTGGGAGACTGAGGCTGAAGTGCGCCTTGTTTGTGCTACTGCACTCCAGCCTAGGCAACAGAGTGAGACCCTGTCTCAAAATGAAAAAAAACAATCAAAAACAAAAACAAAACTGTTTCCAACTCTCTTTGCAACTCTTCCTGATATGATTCCTTTGTAGGTTACTGAATTTAGGTGGATAATTACTCTCTTGTTCTTCTCTCAAATACAGAACTATGTGAGCACCTTCTTAAAGAACTCTTTATGTCATGATTTGCATCCCCAGTACCAAGCAAATAATAGCTAGTGCTGATGAATGAATGAACGAATGAACAATGAACCAATTATAATTTCTGAGTTTATATGGGGATTAGCCTACATTCTGCTCTTGTGCAATCCTTCTTCATTAAACCCTGTATTTTTTAAAAAATGAAAAGGTTATACACCGAGGCTTCTCACAACATACCGGAATAACAAGTTACCCTTAACCTGAAGAGGCTAAAAATGGCACATTTATTTATTTATTTATTTATTTATTTATTTATTTATTTATTTATTTTTATTATACTTTAAGTTCTAGAGCACATGTGCACAACATGCAGGTTTCTTACATATGTATACATGTGCCACGTTGGTGTGCTGCAACCATTAACTCATCATTTACATTAGGTGTATCTCCTAATGCTATCCCTCCCCACTCCCCCCACCCCAAGACAGGCCCCGGTGTGTGATGTCCCCCTTCCTGTGTCAAAGAGTTCTCATTGTTCAATTCCCACCTATGAGTAAGAACATGAGGTGTTTGGTTTTCTGTTCTTGCGACAGTTTGACGAGAATGATGGTTTCCAGCTGCATCCATGTCCCTACAAAGGACATGAACTCATCCTTTTTTATGACTGCATAGTATTCCATGGTGTATATGTGCCACATTTTCTTAATCCAGTCTATCATTGATGGACATTTGGGTTGGTTTCAAGTCGTTGCTATTGTGAATAGTGCCACCATAAACATACATGTGCATGGGTCTTTATAGAAGCATGATTTATAATCCTTTTAATACCTATAATCCTTTTAATATAATCCTTATAATACCCAGTAATGGGATGGCTGGGTCAAATGGTATTTCTAGTTCCAAATCCTTGAGGAATCGCTACACTGTCTTCCACAATGGTTGAACTAATTTACACTCCCACCAACAGTGTAAAAGTGTTCCTATTTCTCCACATCCTCTCCAGCACCTGTTGTTTCCTGATTTTTTAATGATTGCCATTCTAACTGGTGTGAGATGGTATCTCACTGAGGTTTTGATTTGCATTTCTCTGATGACCAGTGATGATGAGCATTTTTTCATGTGTCTGTTGACTGCATAAATGTCTTCTTTTGAGAAGTGTCTGTTCACATCCTTTGCCCACTTTTTGATGAGGTTGTTTTTTTCTTGTAAATTTCTTTGAGTTCTTTGTAGATTGTGGATATTAGCCCTTTATCAGATGAGTAGGTTGCAAAAATTTTCTCCCATTCTCTAGGTTGCCTGTTCACTCTGATGGTAGTTTCTTTTGCTGTGCAGAAGTTCTTTAGTTTAATTAGGTCCCATTTGTCTATTTTGGCTTTTGTTGCCATTGCTTTTGGTGTTCTGGACATGAAGTCCTTGCCCATGCCTATGTTCTGAATGGTATTGCCTAGGTTTTCTTCTAGAGTTTTTATGGTTTTAGGTCTAACTTTTAAGTCTCTAATCCATCTTGAATTAATTTTTGTATAAGGTGTAAGGAAGGGATCCAGTTTCAGCTTTCTACATATGGCTAGCCAATTTTCCCAGCACCATTTATTAAATAGGGAATCCTTTCCCCGTTTCCTGTTTTTCTCAGGTTTGTCAAAGATCAGATGGCTGTACATGTGTGGCATTATTTCTGAGGACTCTCTTCTGTTCCATTGGTCTATATCTCTGTTTTGGTACCAGTACCATGCTGTTTTGGTTACTGTAGGCTTGTAGTATAGTTTGAAGTCAGGTAGCGTGACTTAGGATTGTCTTGGCAATGAGGGCTCTTTTTTGGTTCCATATGAACTTTCAAGTTGTTTTTTCCAATACTGTGAAGAAACTCATTGGTAGCTTAATGGTGATGGCATTGAATCTATAAATTACCTTGGGCAGTATGGTCATTTTCACAATATTGATTCTTCCCATCCATAAGCATGGAATGTTCTTCCATTTGTTTGTGTCCTCTTTTATTTCATTGAGCAGTGGTTTGTAGTTCTCCTTGAAGAGGTCCTTTACATCCCTTGTAAGTTGGATTCCTAGGTATTTTATTCTCTTTGAAGCAATTGTGAATGGGAGTCCACTCATGATTTGGCTGTCTGTTATTGGTGTATAAGAATGCTTGTGATTTTTTGCACATTGATTTTGTATCCTGAGACTTTGCTGAAGTTGCTTATCAGTTTAAGGAGATTTTGGGCTGAGACGATGGGGTTTTCTAAATATACAATCATGTCATCTGCAAATAGGGACAATTTGACTTCCTCTTTTCCTAACTGAATACCCGTTATTTCTTTCTCCTGCCTGATTGCCCTGGCCAGAACTTCCAAGAGTACATTGCACAGGAGTGGTGAGAGATCGCATCCCTGTCTTGAAAAAAAATGGCACATTTGAAAGAGGAATTCATCTCACCTTTCAGTTCATTTCAATAAACACTGATGACATAAAATGAATAAGCACAGACATCACCTTCAGGGCATCCACAGTCTAGCGGAAGAGATGAACACAAACAAATCATAATACAAGTTGTAATTTTTTCCTCTGTTTCTTCTCCACTAAAGCTTTGGGTCAGGTTTATTCCCTCATGTGCCAGCTGATGTGACTGGGAAGGGTCTCAGTGACCAAACACTTTTCCTTCACCCCAAGCATCAGCCAAGGGGGCCAGATAAAGCACTTCCACTCTCTCCCCGTTTGATGTTCCCTCTGCTTAGTCTTGGAGAACCCACCAACCGCCCATCCTCCAACGCTGTGGCTTCATTTGAAATTTTGAGCGTAAGCGGGGCTTCCCTTAAAGCCCCTATGTTGTATGCTTCTAACACTACTGTTCATCAACAAAGGCTGTGGCTTTGCTCCACTTGATTCTTACAATCAGCTAATAACCAAAGACCAGCTCTGCTCCTAATCATTCAAACTAAACAAATGTTTACACTCATCGCTGAGTCACAGTCTCTCTGGCCCAAATGTTGACTCTGCCAAAGAGGTAACTCAGTGGCCCAGCTCCTGCCAGTCACACAGCTGGCACCACTAGGCATCGTCCTAACCCATTCCCCTGACAGCCTAAAGAAACGACGTGCCCTAGAGCAGGGCACTAAGGCATCAATCACAGAGAACCTTACAATTGTAACACTTGCTCCCATTTCCTCCTTCCAGTAAACAAAGGGATAAGATTCATAAATGTCACTAAAATGGAAAAAATCAAGTCATTTTAGGCACCAAAACATCAACTTCGGAGAAGAGAGGTTTAATTATAAATGCATCAGGCACAGCTGGTAGGCTTTCCTCCTATTCACAAGGAAAAAAAAAACAGCTTCCAGGAAAACATATTATGTATTCTTCTCCATCACTTCCAAAAGGCAAAGTGATTTGGAGTTTTCTTCTTTTAGTGAATACACAAAAGAGGCCTCAGTAAAATCACTCTCAGGTTAGATTTTAAGAACATAACTGAAACCAACATTTTACAGACATCTCTCTATTTTCTTCAAATAAGCAGATTAACAGCCTGCAACACAATAAGAAAGTGAGAAAATTACTACAAGACTTTGGCAGCGTAACTTTAAGACACCTTTGTTTGGAAAAAGTAAAAACTAGTATGAAACTATTACAAGTAGCTCAAGTTTCACAGTAAGTTTTATAGGAACCAATAAATTTAGGAGGGAATTGGTAGGTAGGTGAATGTCAGAAAATTGTATTTCAGGATTTATCACTCTGATTGCTTAAACAAGACTACGAACCACAGAATTTACCAGCCTATATAGTACAATACTCTGTGAGTGGGTATTTTTCTAAGCATTTGTAATGCCAAGTCGATCTAGGGAAGTCTTTTCTTATTTGCTTCCAAAATAAACAGTGATGTATCAAATTTTGAAGAATATCCTAAAATATCTGCTAAGATTTCAAAATGGTCTATGTCAAAGTTAAATATAACAGACATGGCAAACTTGCATACATCATTACTTCCCTTCATTCTTCAAGCCATCAGAAACTCCAAATACATTTAAAAAAAAAAAAAAAACTTGATATACAACTGAACAAACATGTAGAAAGTATGGCAAGGCTAGTTTCTTTGGTTTTAGCTGTGACCCTGCTCTTTCTTCTCTGAAGAGCCTTGAAACATCTGGGACTGAGCCAGGTGTAGTGCTTCATGCCTGTAATTTCAGCATTTTGGGAGGCCAAGGCAGGAAGATCCCTTGAGTCCAGGAGTACGAGATGAGCCTGGGCAACATAGTGAGACCCTATCTTTAACAAAAAATGAGCAAAACTAACCAAGTGTGGTGGTATCCACCTATAATCCCAGCTACTCCCCAGGCTGAGGTGGGAGGATCACTTGAGCTCAAAAGATTGAGGCCGCAGTGAGCCGAGATCACTCCACTGCACTCCAGCCTGGATGACAGAGTGAGACCCTGGCTCAAAAAAATAAAAAAAAAACAAACATCTAAGACTGATCCTGGAGTTGCAGATGCCAACCATGACCCACCTACTACCACCCTCTCCTCCCTCACTCCACCCAACCCCTCCCCTGTAACTTCCTCCTATAAGTGCACCAGGTTCTTTGCACTTGCTATTCCTTCTGCCAGGTACATAGTTCCCTTGACACCCTTACAGCTCCCTCACAGCCTTCTGGTCATTTTCCAAAGTGGGTTTCTCAGGGAGGCCCCTCCTGACAACTCCAACAAGAATGTAAAGCCTCCCTCAATACCTCCTGTCTCCTTTTCCTGCTTTAATGTGTTCTCCTTAGCAACTATTACCATCTAACATACTATTTAGACTAAACATTTTGCTTACTATCTCCGCTAAAATGCAACCCCTATGACTATGAAAGCAGGGATTTGTGTCTGATTTGCTCATTACTGCATTTTCAAGGCTTACGAGAATTACGGGCATATAGTATGCACTCAATAAATATTTACTGAACAAATGAATGAATCTACACAATTACTATTCTTAGGATGGTCTCCCGACTGCCTTCTTCATGAACTGTAGTTTGCTAACTCCACCTTGAAGGCCCTCTGCCTACTCAAACATTCTTAACGTACCTCCATCCCCTCCTCTTCTATAATAGTTTTCTTCTTTCCTGCCTTGACTGTTTTAGGTCTTATTAAAATAGACTTTTATAAGCAATCTGAAATAACTTGTAAAAGTAAGCAAAATGTAAAGAAATCAATAAGCAGAAGCAAGATTTTAGTTGCCATTAAAGGTTTTCTCTCAGTTTTGCATGTTTTTGCAACCCTTGAATCATATTACTGTAAGATCATGGAAAGGAGGCCAATACTTAACTGACTTAGAAAACAGCCCATTTGTACATCTGTTTGCATATATACAGAAAAGAGAACAAATTATTACTACATAGATGCATTAAATTGTTTCTATTTCTAAAGGAAACTTAAGAAGGTGGTGTTTTAAAGTTTTATAAAGCCTTACAGAGTTAGAGCTGGCTGGTTATTTAAAAGTTATAGAGCACATTCCGTGCTATCAACTTTAAAATAGCCAAAGTTAACTGTTGATGATACTTTGCTAGCAATTACCAAATTTGCATTTCAAAAAACAAAAGCTCTACATGATCTACGACAGCATTCATTTAGGGAAAAAAAATCCTATATTCAGATCTTAAAAGCAAAACATTCAAACAAATGAAAATACTTTGAAAGCAGAATAAAGGCCAGACCATACCAGGTATAAGAAAGTGTTATAATATGGCTACAACAAATAAAACAACAGTTGTGGCACAAGAATAGATATGCAGATAAATGAAAAATAATGCCTAGAGGAAGGAAAAAAAATCCCTACTATATAGGAAAGGTTAAATGTATGGAAAAGAAAGGTTGAGTGGGCAAAATTCCAGGCTTTTTTATCCTCAAAACCATTCCCAACCCTAAGCCATCTCAGCACTAATGAGATCCAGGTTGTTGATAAGCCATGCAAACCAGCCCTCTGTCTTAACTATGGCCAACTACCACATAATAAGAAAAAAACTATTATCAATAGATGGGCTACTGAAATTGATGATTTGGGGAAATAAAAACTATTTAGATCTTATTCTATACCGTATGTCAAAATATTCCAGATGGACAGAGCTGAGCTCCACCTTCGGTTTGGGGTGTGATGTTCCCATCTAGGCAGGGAAGGAGAGGTGAGAAAAGTGCCTGTTTGGTGGCTAAGCCAGACTGGGTGCATTGGGGTGGTGTCCTGGCCTGTCCCAGGAGGTCTGGAGTGGCCAGTTTGCAGGGGGAGGCAAGTTTGTCACTGTGGTTTCCACTTGCCATTTTTTAAACTGCCTAGACCAAACTGTTTTGGAAAAAGATGCTTACACCAACCATAATTGTGCATTTTATGATTTTTTTTAGCCCTCTGAGAAGGGAATCCTCCTCTAAAACATCTAAATCTAAAAGTCTAAGTTTGTTTTGTTTTTACATTTCCATTTCCAATATAATCATGGAAGCAAATTAAGCACTGAGGTTAGTCTACAGCTCATTTCTCTTCTCACAATGAACACATCTACATCTGTATATATTTTAATACTCTTCTAGAGGAATTTGTGTTCCCACCTTCCCTAACTGATTGTCTTTAGCTATGGCTATCCTCTCTCGAGACTGATAAGATTTATTGAAGCTGAAACTTCCCATCTAAACTCTGACAATCCCATCAAGTGGTCCCCAGCCACCTCCACCAGCTAGAGGTTCAACAATACAGACTCTCCTTAATGATCCTACTCTAGCTGACTCCTATCCCAGTAATTAATATAGGGCTTTACTTCAAAGGCTACATTTTTTTTCTTGCTATAGACAACCATATTCTTAAAAATAGTGTTTTATCCTTAAAAGCAGCCCACTCATTAAAACTCATTCAGAATGTCTGTGCAATTTGACGTCCCCTTCTTTATGAACAATAGACTATCTCACTATAGAACCAGAGTCCAAGACAACTTAGTTAAGCTCCCAAATGTCAAATAGTGTTTCCATAATAATACATTCATCCCAATGCAATCAGCACAACTGAACACTCTACAAAAGCTGTAAGTGGTGTGTATATATGGAGTGATAAACAAGTTGTTAACTCAGCTTATTAGGTCCTTAATATCTATGAAAAATAAGTTTTAACCTTGATACAAGTCAGTGGATGTGAGAATACTTAAAAATGCATCAGTCGCAGTACTCCATTACCTTAATGGTACAATCAGCAGTAACTATGAAAGCAAAGTAAGGATGTGCCGCACAACAAATAAGGCATGAAATTATACTTTTGTGATTTATAAAACCATAGGTTTGTGATTATTCACTTACAAACTTTTCTTAGGGTAATGATGTGTATTGGAATATTTATCATACTGAAGTCAAAAGACTCCTAGAAAAAATATTGTTAACAAGCACCATCTATTTTGTCTCTGGGCAATAGACTCAACCAATTTTAAACTGCTTAATAGACTTAACCAATTTTAAGCTGAGGTGGGAGGACTGCTTGAGCCCAGGGGGTTGAGGCTGCAGTGAGCCATGACTGTGCCACTGGGAGGGCTGTGATTGTGCCACTGCACTCCAGCCTGGGCAACAGAGGGAGGGAGGGAGGGAGGGAATGCAGGTTCCCATTCAGTTTTGAATGTAGCCACATCTGTGAAGTGATGCCTTTCCTGACCCTTCTAGGATGAAAGCATCACTCTCTCTTCCTTCCCCAATCTTTGGTACCCTTATAACGGCACCTAACACATCAAAGTATATCCATATACTTTGTTTCCTCTACTACTGCTCCTCCCTGACCCTTAAGAAACACTGCCATAGAGCCCTACAGCCTGAAGGGAGAAGTCCTATCCCTCAGGCATGGAAAACTATTAACAATGTGAGAACAACTGTCTTGGACAGTGTAGAGGAAACTAATTTAATAATTCCTTAGAATGGAAGCAGTTGAAAAGTTCCAGCTCCACAAACTGAAGTGAAATCATTTTTTCTCCACTCCCTGCTAGTAAATATACTGTTCTATATTAAAAGAAAAAATAATCAACCAGCATTTAAATTATGGCAACCTAAAATGTATCCAGAATCTTAGAATAATTTCCCCACTGACCTATTCCTCTGTAATAGTAAAACATATATACAAATGTTTATAGTTACATTAGTCATAATAGCCAAAAGGTAAAAACAACCCAAATGCCCATCAACTAGATAAATGTATTTTTAAAATATGACCCAGGCGAGGTGACTCAGGCCTGTAATCCCAGCACTTTGGGAGGCTGAGGCAGGTGGATGACCCAGGAGTTCAAGGCCAACCTGGTGAACATAGTAAGACCCCCATCTCTACAAAAATAAAAATAAAAAATTAGCCAGATATTGTGGTGCACACCTGTAGTCCAAGCTACTCAGGAGCCTGAGGAAGGAGGATCGCTTGAGCCCAGGAGTTTGAGGCTACAGTGAGCTATGATCACACCATGGCACTCCAGCCTGGGCAAGAAAGTGAGACCAAATTTAAAAAAAAAAAAAAAAGAAGCAGCAGCGCTGATGCATAGGCCATGAATGAACTTTGTAAATATTATGCTAAGTAAAAGAAGCCAGAGATGAAAATCACATATATAATTGTATGACTCCATGTGTTTTTTAAAAAGGTCCAAACAGAAAAGCTGTTAGTAGTTGCTCACAGCTGGGAGGCAAGGAGGGCATGTAAGTGAGTGACAGCTAAAGGGTATAAGGATTCTTTCTGAAATGATGAAAATATTCTACAACTGTGGTGATGGTTGTACAACACTGTGAATATCCTAAAAACTGCTGAATTGTATACCTGAAATGGATGAATTAGATGGTATATGAATTATATAACAATAAAAGTATTACCGAAGAAAAAGAATACAGTATCTTCATATTCTATATTCTCCTCTCTTAGCTTTACTCAGATTTCACCCCTGTCCAGTCACCTTTCCATATTAGCTCCAGGTAACTCCAAAAGTTACTCTTCCTGCTTCACTCATTTCCCAAATAAACTACATTCACTACCGTGAAGATAACCGGCCAGAAACTCAATTCCTGAAGTTCTGGCAAATGGTTCCTGGACTCCAAATGGAGCAGAATAATTTGTAACTGGGCTTAAACACTGTTGTCTTTTTTAAGGCATCCTCAGTTTTAAACAAATTTTAGTGGGCTTATACCATATTGATATAGTTTCTGTTTTTACATATCATCTAGTAAATGTGCTGAAGGAACTGCTTATTTTTTATGCAAGTTTCATAACCACAACAGTCAGAAAATTCATTAGAAACAATTCCATTGAGCATCAGGAGAGAGAAAAAGAAATCTCTAGTGGTGATATACAAGCTAAAGTGGAGGGCATTACCCTTTCTCCCACAATGCCACCAACTGCCCCCTATTGAGCCACCCCAAGTAACATACAAGATAAAAATATATGAGCTTGCTATCAAAATGAAACATCAAGACAAGACATCTCGACAGCCACACAGATTTCCCTTCTGTGCTGTCCTATATAAAGATTTTGAGTGCCACTGCAAAGAGCCAAACATTGGCTTTGCCTTAGGGAAAAAAAAAATCTTTCTTCTTTATTTCTTTTGTTTTCTTTTTTTCTTTCATTTGTTTACTTCTTAACATTTTCTCAATTGCTTCTGATAACCTTATTCAAGCTACAGTGAACCTATATAAACTTCTTATCGAGGTTGCAGAGGGGAGATGGTGGCTCAGTAATGAACATCCAAAAAAAAAAAAAAGTCATCTCCTGAGAGTTAGGAAGAATCTATGGCTTCTAAGGATTACTTGATCTCAAATTCAGTATGGTGGAAATTGTGAATACTGGAAATAGGTGTGCCGACAATCCGCATGAGGATCACAACTTCTTACCTGACTGAACAGACACAGAGAGCACCATCTGGGTGGGAAACAGGAGGCATCTAGCCATTCCAGGAGAGCCTGGGTACCAAACTCACAATGATGAAAACATCCAGCTGGCAACCTGCTAAACAGAGAGCTCATCCACATAAAAACCTCTCCTGTTATTTTTTATCCTCAGCAATTTTACTGTAAAGCCCACCAGTTTTTGTTCTTAAGAAAGTTAATGCTGGAATGAGTTAAGACTTTGGGAGACTACTAAGAAGGGATGATTGTATTTTGAGATGTGAGAAGGATATGAGATTTGGGGAGGGCTAGGGTAGAATGACAAGATTTGTTTATCTGTCCCACCCGAATCTCATGTTGAAATGTAAGACTCAATGTTGCAGGCTGGGCCTGTGGGAGGAGGTCTTTGGGTCATGGGGTGGATTCCTTATGTTTTGGTGCTGTCCTCATGACAGTGAGTTCTCACAGGATCTGGTTGTTTAAGGATGCAACACATCCCATCACTCTCTCTTGTTCCCGCTCCTGCCATGTGACGTGTCTGCTCCAGCTTCCACTTTGCCTTCTGCCATTAGTAAAACTTCCCTGAGGCCTCCCCAGAAGCCAAGGAGATGCTGGCATCATGCTCATACAGCCTGCAAAATCGTGGGCCAATTAAACCTCTTTTCTTTATAAATGACTCAGTCTCAGGTATTCCTTTATAGCAATACAAGAATAGTCTAACACAAGCCTCAAATAGGAGAAGATACGAAATTGTATAAAGATTGCACCAAGGATAAAGAAACCAAGATTATAGTTCCAGTCCTACATGACTTGGGGCACATTCTTTAGCCTATCTGGGCTAAAATACTTTCTCCATGAAATAAATTAATTGAACTAAATGATCCCAAGTCTATATAGAGTTAAGTCAACTTAAAGCACAATACCATACTGGAAACTCATTCGAAAATACACTGAATAAAATAAGGTTCTAAAAAACTTAATGCCACTTCCCAAATTATATAACCTGCTACACTTACTTCCTACAGCCTCTGCATAACTAGTAGAAAAGTGCCATGGTATGGTCATACCAGTGGTAAAGTGTAACAACACATCCAACTACTATAAAATAGTGAAAATAACTCCCACAGGCTACTGTGGAAAAATCAGTTTTGTTGTTTATGGAAAAACCAAGTAAATGCAAATTTATCTTTCAACCCCAAATCAGAATTTATCTTTTTTGAGGACCTTTTCCAGTTCCTTAAACCCTCAATAGTTACCCACTCCTTCCCCTGTGTTGTCAATCTGTATCAATTCTTGCATTTGCCATTTATTCATTTATTCATGTCTGTCTCTCTCACTTTTAGGTTGTCAAGTCCACGAAAGCAGAAAGTATCTTCTTACATCTTGTGTCCTCAGTTCCAAGCACTAGATCTGTATAACAGTCACAACTATTTCAGCTGCAAACCTAAAAAGGAATGTACAGGCTTATGTATCTAAAAGGTCCAGAAATAGTCTAAGCTTCAGGCACAGCTAGATCCAGCTGTTTAATTGATAGTTAAGAATCTGTCTCTCTCCATCTCTTGGCTCACGTTTCTTCATGTTGGTTTTATAAATAGACACCACTTTCTTGGTGGTAAGGCAGCAATATTCCAGGCTACAGCAGTTTTCTTTCTCACTAATTATAGGTATCTCTCTCATGACCCTTTTTGGGTCTGTGTCCATCTCTGAAACAATCACTGTAGCTCTAGAGACACAATCCTCATTGGCCAAATCACTGCAATTTGCCCACTCCTTGAGCAAGGTCGGTCTGTAGACTAAACTGTGGGTAGGGAGTTTCACAAAGAGCAAACCAAGTCCCATTCCCAGAAAAATAGAGGGGGCACAGAAGGCAGAAACAGCAGATGTCCATTACAACTTGGTTGTTTGCTTAATTGAATGTAATTATGTTTATAATAGAGACTTTGTGCTTTCATAGACTCTGACTGCACTACTACCTACTACGCAAACAGATTCTAATAAATTATGTCATGATTAGTTAAGAATGGAGGAGGAGGAGTTGGGATGGCAGATGAGGTACACAAGTGGATGCAGGCAAAGAGAAAACAGCAATCTTTCTAGATCACCCTGAAAACTGAAGCTAAAATTCTACTTTTAAGTGTGTGAGGCCAGGCAGTGGCTCATGCCTGTGATCCTAGGTATGGGAGGCCTTGGAGGCCAAGGAGCGGGGATCATTTGAGTCCAGTGTGGGCAATACAGTGAGACCCTGTCTCTAATAACAACTGTAAAAAAAAAAAAAAATTAGCCAAGCATGGTGGCACGCACCTGTGGTCCCAGTTACTCAGGAGGCTGAGGCATGAAGATTGCTTAGGCCCAGAAGACCAAGGCTGCAGTGAGCCATGATCACACCATTGCACTCCAGGCTGGACAACAGAGCAAGGCCCCAATTGAAAAAAAAAAAAAAAAAAGAATGTGCCCTTCCTTACACCATAGAAAAAAATTAACTCAACATAAAGACCTAAAGGTAAGACCTAAAACTATAAAACTCTCAGAAGAAAATAAAGAGATAAATCTATCTGATCTCAGATTAGACAACAATTTAGATTAGACACCAAAAATACAAACAAAAGAAAAAATAGACAAATTGGACATAATCAAAATTTAACACTTTTGTGCTTCAAAGTATAACATTAAGAAAATGAAAAGACAACCCAAAGAGAAATATTTGCAACTCATTTATCTGATATGGGACTAACAACCAGAATTTATAAGGAACTTTCACAACTCCAATAGTAAAAAGACAAATAACCTACTTAAAAACTAGGCAAGGATTTGAATAGACATTTCTCCAAAGAAGACATGCAAATAGCTAACACCCCAATGAAACAGTGCCTAACATCACTAGTCAGTAGGGAAATGCAAATAAAAATCACAAAGACATGTCACTTCACATCCACTAAGATGGCCAAAATCAAACAGAACAGGTATTGGTAAGGATAAGGAGAAACTGGAAGCCTTGTAAGTTGCTGGTAGAAACGTAACATGTTGCAATCCTTTGGAAAATGATCATGCAGTTTCTCAAAAAGTTATATTTATAGTTACTATATGACCCAGCAAATCCACTAAGAAAAATGAAAACGTACATCAACATGAAAATTTGTATGTGAATTTCCTAAGAATATTATTAATAATAGCCAAAAAGTGGAAAAAATCCAGATGTCCATCAACCAATGGATGGATAAACAAAATGTGACCTATCCATACCATGGAATATAAAGCTATAAAAAGAAATTATAGAATATAAAGCTATAAAAAGAAAGTCCTGGCCGTGCGCAGTGGCTCACGCCTGTAATCCTAGCACTTTTGGAGGCTGAGGCAGGAGGATCACAAGGTCAGGAGATCGAGACCATCCTGCATAACACGGTGAAACCCCATCTCTATTAAAAATACAAAAAATGAATCAGGCGTGGTGGTGGGCGCCTGTAGTCCCAGCTACTCAGGAGGCAGGAGAACAGTGTGAACCTGGGAGGCGGAGCTTGCAGTGAGCTGAGATGGCGCCACTGCGCTCCAGCCTGGGTGACAGTGAGACTCCATCTCAAAAAAGACAAAAAAAGTACTGATACATGCTACAACATGGATGAACTTTGAAAACATTAAGCTAAATGAAAGAGGCCAGTAAAGAAAAACTATATAGTGTCCAGAGGAGGCAAAATCCAAATGCAGAAATTATATTAGTGGAGGGAGAAAAAAATGGGGAGTGACTGCTAATGAGTACAGGTACCTTTTAGAATAATAAAAATGTTCTGGAATTAGTGGTGATGGCTGCACAACTTTGTGAATACACTAAAAGCCCAACTGTACATTAAAAGAATAAATTTCACAGTATATTATTTCTATCTCAATTTTTTAACTTGAATATGGGCTGGGTATTAGCTAAGGAATTGCTATAATTTGGTAGCTGCAAAAATACTATTGAGGTAATACCAGGCAATGTCCCTTTTTATAAAGATACACAATGATGACTAGAAGAGTGAAATGACATGATTTCTTGGATATGCTTTCAAACAGTTTGGCATCACATGTACCCCCAAAATATGTACAACTATTATGTGCAACTATCATATACCAATCAATAAGTAAATAAATAAATAAATAAAACAAAATGGTTCAACAAGAAAAAGTTAGATGATAAAGAAAGAATATGGCAAAAACTAGCTAAGTGTTGAATCTGGGTAATAGGCATATGTAGATTCACTGTCCTCTTTACATTTGCATGTGTTTGAAAATTTTCAAATAAAAAATTATTGAAAGAGATTGCGATAAAAAAAATGTGCATTTCTTGTGTTTGGACTATGTGGCAATCAGGCCAGCAATGGCTTTAATGACTCTCCACTGAAAATGAAGTGAACAGTGAAATACCAAAACAATGTATGGAATCCATTCAAAGAGGAACAAAACCTGTCTGGTGTTTCCATTACTTCCAGGACATTCCTTCCTAAGATACCTCCTCTTCTTAACCAAAACCACGCTTTTAGGCAACATTTTCCCAAACTATGTTCTGTGAAACAATAGACATTTCTCAAGATATTAATAGATACCTTCAAACCAAAGTGTTCCACGGTCAAATAAATTTGAGAAGCACTGCATCAAAGTTAAAGTATTTGCTACACTAACTCTCAAAGCTGTTAATATGCCCACATGTGCAACAAGTCATCCAAAAAGGGCTACAGTACGTCTCATTTGGGAAACTGGTGTGAATCCACCTATTTCTACAGCATACCTACTTGTGAAGTACTTCATGGAAAGTTGCAGGGTCATAACCCTGGCAGACAATCAGAATCACTTCCACAGCCTGATATAAATAAAATTTTTATCTATTTCTTAAGATTAACTCTGATCCAGAGTTTATGAAATACTGTCTTAGAGATAAAGTTTTTGCTTAAGAAAAGATATCTGAGCTGGGCCTGGAAACAAAACAAGAAGTTAACCAAGCAACGTTGTATTCAAGGCAACAGGAATAGCAAGTACAGGCATGCAGACATAAGGTCCCATTAAACACTTGGAAACCAAGAGTAACCACCTATCATGGGCAATGAAAGTACATCACAGGACGAGGGCTGGCAGAAGATGAGGCTACAGGAGAAGGCAGGGACCAGGCAGGGAACTCTGCTGGGCTACTGAGTTGGATGTAAGAGCAGTGGAAAAGGCCACTGAAGGACTAAACAGAGTGCTATGGTCACACCTACAGTTCCTTTTGGTATCCCAAAATAGATGTACATCCATCCTGAAGCATGATGATTTTATTGGGATAAGTCCTGTGTCTATATCAGAACTGATTTTCTAAATGAAGCAACTTCCCAGTCTACATTTGTAATTACTCAAACTTCAGCCAAGGTATAATTCACTTATGCAATACTAACACTCCTCTAACTATTGCTACTATGGGCTGCAAATGCAGAAATTTCTAAATGTGTAATTCTCCTGTATTACACACACTAGAAAATTCCTTTCCAAAATCTTCTTTTTCCTTGATACCTGAATTTCTAGAGAGGACAGAAGGCTTCAAGGATCTGCTACCATCTAAAATAACTTCCCCTTATTACTTAAAAGCTACTCTATCGTCATTTCTCCTATTGCACTTTCAATTAATAACCCGGACTGCAACTGAGGTTAAAAATTGTACCCTCACAGCCTTACTGGGGATTTGCTTTTTAATTGGTTTATTTGCTATCTATTGCACTTTTTTTTTCCTGCTTTCTACTAAACTCCTCAAGGGCAAAAACCAACTGTGTATCATTCACCACTATATTCACAGACCCCAGCACAGTACCTGCCATAGAGGGCAAAGTAATTAAAGAATGAATGAGTGCTTTTTACTTTTTATATTTGTATTATTTATTTATTTATGAGACAGAGTCTCACTCTGTCCCCGGGCTGGAGTGCAGTGATGCAATCTCGGCTCACTGCAACCTCCGCCTCCCGGGTTCAAGCAATTCTGCCTCAATCTTCCAAGTAGGTAGGATTACAGGCGCCTGCCACTATGCCCAGCTAAATTTCTTTTATTATTTTTAGTAGAGACGGAGTTTCACTTGTTGGCCAAGCTGGTCTCAAACTCCTGACCCAGTGATTCACCCGCCTCAGCCTCCCAAAGTGCTGGGATTACAGGTGTGAGCCACCTCACCTGGCCAAATGAGTGCTTTTTAAATACTATTAGCAAAAACATGGTTTTTAAGCAACATTCAGAAAAAAAAAAAAAAATCAATTTGTAAAGTTTTTAAGGAAAATGTAAAATATGTGAGAAGTGTAAAATTTAGTTACAGAAAATGTATTAGAAAATAATTACTTCCAGATTTATAGTGTAAATAATTTTCACTGGAAACTCGGTATTTTTTGCAAAGCAATTTCGATTTTGCAAAGTAAAGGTACTATTAAAATGCAAGCATTATCAAGGAGCTCTTGAACCATTAAAAGGAAGAAAAATTTGTTTTTGTTTTACTAAAAGCAAAGGTGGCTGAAGGTTGCAATGAATTTTGAGAGAGACACTAAACAGAAGAGTATGACCAAATTATTTCAGCAGAAATTTTGCTAATAACAATTCAGTGCGTGGGAATATTTCTAGTTTCTCACACTAGAAAAATGGAGACAAGAAAACAATGATTTCTCCTTAGAGCTCAAAGGCATAAACTACTAACAAAAAGGTATTGAGATTAAAAACTGATGGAGGGGAAGAACTGGAGAATGAAGTTTGTGAACACACTGGCAGGAGCCCCACTCTCCCTGCTTACTGTGATAAGACTCATCCATTAACATCAGCAGTTCCTTACTAAGTACCTACGATACCCTCCGTATGAAAGACAGGGTGATCCAAGATAAATATATCTTAACGTTTTCCCAAGCACTCTATTTCTGAGAGAGAGCGTGAACATGTAATAAACAATTTTAAATAGTTCAAAGCAATATACAGGAAGTGAAGTGATGTGCAATTGTTTATAGGGAGAGAGATTTCCCAAAGTTGGTAAGAAAGAAGGGGGTGGCCCACATGGAGGTAACAGAATGTATGTGTGTGTGTGTGTGTGTGTGTGTGTGTGTGTGTGTGTGTGTGTGTTTCCATCCTAGTTCCAATCACCCCAAAGTATGTGTAGACATTCCACTCAATGCAAAGAGAACAACAACAAAAAAAGCACTTGTGTGCTACAGCTAGGTTCCACATCCATTTCCCCTAGCCTTCACAGTAACGTACATGCTCACGTCTTAACTTTACAGATGAGTAAACTGAACAGGGGCATGAGGTGATCAGGTTGCATAGCTAGAAAGTGGAAGGTTGCATAGCTAGAAAGTGGAAGAGCCCAGATTCAAACCCATGTTTATCTGATACCAAAGTCTCTGCTCTTTTCATACTTCGGTTCCTCTTGAGAAAAAGCAATACAAGCAAGATGATGACTGTTTAAACCTTTCTAAAAATATTTCCTCTCGCATAAACGGGCTATAAAAAATTAAAAGGCAACTTCCAGTTCATAATCCTAACAGCTCATGGTGCATAGCACCTACCCTGTGCCAAACACTGTTATAAGTACTTTACAAGTGTGAGCTCATAGCATCCTTGCATTTCTATGAGGAAGTAAATGTGATTTTACAAAGGACAAAAGTGAAGCACAGAGAGGTTAACTAACTGCCCAAGGTTATTCCTCTTATTAGAGGAATATAAGCATTATTTTATAAGCATTACTTTATAAGCATTATTCCACTACCATGCCAATGAAGTATTCAAATGAAAATCACCCCAAAGGCAATGGATTATTTAGATGTCCCCAGTAGTTCTCTGGTTTTGCCAAGGGCACTTTCTTCAGGAGAGAAAACCAAGAGAGCAAAGCAGGACTTGTATTTCACTGGCACAGCATAACCTGGGTGCTGGCTCACTTCTTATCAACCACAGGCTCTGTGACTTCCCACAAGTTACTTAGCTTCTCAGGGCCTCAGACTCTGTCACCTGTAAAATAAGGAGCTCATGACAAATGATACCAGAATTTCTTTCAGCTCCAAATGTCTGTGGTTTAAACTGACGGACTTGCTGGATACCAATTTTCCTAAGTTGCAAACATGTGAAAGTGTTCCTCAAAGTATCGACAACATTGTTTAAAACAAAGCACACAAATGCTTTTTTTTTTTTTTCTTTTGAGGCAGAGTCTCGCTCTCTTGCCCAGGCTGGAGTGCAGTGGCCGGATCTCGGCTCACTGCAAGCTCCGCCTCCCGGGTTCATGCGATTCTCCTGCCTCAGACTCCCGAGTATCTGGGACTACAGGCGCCCACCACCTCGCCCGGCTGGTTTTTTGTATTTTTTTAGTAGAGACCGGGTTTCACCATGTTAGCCAGGATGGTCTCGATCTCCTGACCTCGTGATCCGCCCGTCTCGGCCTCCCAAAATACTGGGATTACAGGCTTGAGCCACCGCGCCCCGCCAAATGCTTTTTCCAACGTGAAGTGACCTCATGGAGAGACTTGCCAATTTTTCTTACTCCTTTGTTGAAATATAATTGTTTTTATTTATTGGAAGGACTCTGAAACTCCTGCCAGACACAGCTCTAGCATGCAGCATATTTAATCCTTTTGTAATGCAGGGAGTTCTTTGACTGCCACTTTAGGCAGCTGTTACAGTTGCTCTAGACCCTTGCTATATGGGTAGGGCACTGCATGAGTTAGGCCAGCCTTGCTGTATGAGATAGAGCAACCTCTTGCACACAAGCATCAATACATTTATAACTTCCTAGACCTTCAAGTGACAACAGAAGAATCAGTCCTAGCAACAGAGGCTGTAATAACACAAGCCAGGCTTAAAAGTGAAGAACGCTTAGTGAGGTCCCAGCACACAAGGATTACAAATGCTTTAAACTAGTCACCAGATGACCTACAGTGACAAGGCATGTCATAATAATCTTGGTGATAACAGTGAGAATTTGGGTTAATGCCACCAGACACAGAAGGCATGTGGTTAAATATCGGGTTATCTAAATATGTAGACTTAAAGACCCTACCCAGTCACTGCCCAATTTCATCACTAAGACTAGCACATATTCCAAAGAACTTGTAACAACAGGTTCTATGAACATAACTAACAAACAATTCGGCACAAGGACCTCCACATGTGGCTGTGTAGATCATGTACTCAAAATTCCAGAGGGTGCAATTTATGTAAGCTGTCTATGAACAGTGTCCCTTGGAGTTGTATACTTCAGTGGCCCTGCTCAACACACTTCTAAAATAGAAATGAAGCTAGTAAAAAGAGCAGCAATAGATATTTTGCAAAAGATGGTTTGTTTTGGCTTTTAATTTCAGTTTGAGAAAAAGCATTAGGTAAATTTCAGACTCTCAAGCATTTCCACGGGACTCTTGTGGCAGACATAGAACTCAATTCATTTGTGCCTTAACATTTTGCCAGAAAAGGTTTCAGAATCACTGGAAATAACCATATGACGAATGTCTGTTCCATCTCTAAAAGCCAAGCAGTCATGGTTGAAGGCAACTCACACAGTGGCTGCACTCCATGGTTTTGTCAGTTTCTACCTCCTCTGACTCAGGAGCCCCTGCTTTGCAGTTGGGCCATGAAAACGTATTCAAGAAACAAGACCATTCCCTCCTGATGGATCCATTCACCTGAGACATGTAGTCAGTATATGATTTCCACGGGAGGGCCAAACAGTCACACTTCACTAAACCAATCCAACCAGGAGAAAGTCATTCAGAACTTATGGAAAAGTCAGAGCTACAGAGCATGTTACAGGAAATGCTTACTTTTCCACCATTTGAAGAGATCCAAACTAGATTTCTGAAAGATCACTGAATTGAATACAGTTTATAAACAGCAAACTACACAGAAAATATGTACCTATTTGTACTGTATGATACTGGCATTATATGTATATATCAATATACATTATTTTATCTGTTAGTCTATCACATTTTTGACACCAGAAATTCTCTTTCATCTTCCCACTGCACTTAGCAGGGTGCCAGGAACACATTAATAATAGTTACCACTTAATGTTGCATTTATCAGGTACCAAGTATAGATCTAAGCATTTTTATATTAATACATTTAATCTTTATAGCAAAGCTAGGAGGTAGGCAATATTATTATTCCCATCTTACAGAGGAAGAAACTGGGGCTGAGAGAAATTAAGTAACTTGCCCAGGTTAGTAAATGGTAGAACCAATATCTGAGTTAGTAAACAGATACTTGAGTTAGTAAACAGATATTTGAGTTAGCCAATATTTGAGTTAGTAAATAGTAGAATTAGTAAATCGTAGAGCAAATATTTGACCCCAGGGGGTGTGATGCTCCAATCTATGCTCTTAGCCATCACGCTATTCTTTCTCAACATTCTACACATTCAATAACTGTTACTAAAATGATTATGCATGGATCCTTCATTACAGAAGCACTGTAAACCATTATCTTCTCCAAAATAGGTCAAACATTTACTTTGTATCTATGCAATTAATTTCTCAGAAAATGCTATTTAACTTGAAGCTCAATCCTTATCCACTTCACAATAATTTTCTAATTAGTGGAGTCCAAATTAATAAGGTCGTGCTTTCACTGTCAGAGCCAGTCCAAAAAATCTGCACCCATGCGCACGTGCACACAGAGAGAGAGAGAGAGAGAGAGAGAGAGAGAGAGAGAGAGAGAGAAACATTTCCTGGCTCCAGGATTCTACCCCCTCCAAAAACCTCAGACTGCTGAGCTCTTTCTGAATTACTTGGAACTTTCCCACAGCCCTTTGTACCATTCTTGGACACTTTCCTTCACTTCTACCTTGTATCATTATTTGTATAAGCTTGACAAAACAGGGGAAATCAGGAGACTATCAAAAGAGTGGAGATTTTTATACCAGAATTTTTTTTTCTTTTTTAACCAAAGGTACTGTTTCAGGATAATATTCTTGTGGGCCAAATTCATCATATCCCTATTTTAATAAGATCATTTCTGGCAACATTCATGGAATTATTAAACTATGTATATTTTTTAAAAGTAGTTTCAGATTTCTGTCATTTCAGCAAGAAATGTCTATTTATTGAACAAAATGAAGCTGTACTGCCTTAAAATTCTGCTGTTTCTTGCAGACAAATCAGCAGGAAGCATATAATCTAACCCTTTGGGGTCTGAACATAATATGAGGCCTGTAAAAATGCTATAAACTCACAAGGATTATTGTCTTGCTTTGGGTTCATGAATTCTCCCCCAGATACCCTTAACTCTCAAAGTGCAGACTGTTATTTAAACCAATATTCTACCAACAGTCTGTGGATTCCCATTGTCTAGATTATACTGGGAATGCCACTTTATATATAAAGACCAACCAATGTATAGGTTTTTAGAACAAATAATGAAGAAAGACATAAGAAGAAAGACTGTCAGGCATTCTTTTATTCCCCAATGTTTTTAACACTATGTCCCAAAATCCAAAAACAATTATTAGTCATTTTTTAAATGTTTAACCCAGAATTTAGGGAGAGTATCAGACACACATTGTTCTTTAATTATTATCATCCAAATCTATACTCCATTGTAACTCTAATTCACTACTAGACAGAAAGAATTCACTACTACCAGAAAGAATGAAGAACCAATCTCATTTATCAAAAAGAAACTACCCCTGATTCAGAAATGCAAAACGTATTATAGCTACCATATGACACATCAATTCCACTCTTAGGTATATACCCAAACAAAATGAAACCTTATTTCTCCATAAAAAAAAACACTACGCATGGGTGTTTATAGCAGCACTATTCACTGTAATGAAAAAATGATAACAACCCCTATCTCCAGCAACCAAATGAATAAGCAAAATGTGGCCTATCCATATGATGGAATATTAGTAAACCATAAAAAGAAAGCACTGATACATGCTACAACAAGGATGTATCTTGAAAACATGTTAAATGAAAGAACCCAGTCACAAAAGACCATACAGTGGATGCTAAGATCTGAACATTTATGCTCCTCCCTCCAAAATCCATATGTTGTAATCTAATCCCCAATATGATGGTATTATGAGGTGGGCCTTGGGGAGGTGATTAGATCATGAGGGTGGAGCCCTTATGAATGAGATGAGTGCTCTCAAAAAACGGCTGAAGAGATCAGAGTATCCCTTCTACTATCTGAGGATACAGTAGACTTCGCAAGTGTGCAACCTAGAAGAGGGTCCTCACCAGAATCATGCTGGCATCCTGATCTTGAACTTTCAGCCTCCAGGACTGTGAGAAATAAATTTCTGTTGTTTATAAGTCACCAAGTCTAAGATATTTTGTTACACTAGCCCAAAGAGACTAAGATAGTGTGCGATTCCATTTAGGTGAAATCTCCGGAACAGAAAAATCTTTAGAGACAGACAGTAGGTAAGTGGTTGCCAGGGTTGTGGGAAGAGCAGCGACTGCTAGCAGGTACAGGATTTCATTTTAGGGTGATGAAAATATTGGGAGTCCTCAATTTAATCAGAAGAAAACATCAGACAAACCTAAATTCAGAGGCATTCAACATAATAATCGATCCTACAGTTTGAACCAAAATTAGATCTTATGGCAAAACAGAAGCAGCAAAGATGTGGACTAGCTCTATGACCTTGATCAAGTTACTTATGCTCACTGGGCCTTGGTCGCCTCATGGTAAAATAGGAGCTTACAGGGTTGTTGCATACAGTAAAAATTAAACATTCTGTGATATCCCTAGCATGAAGCAAACAGATGCCCATGAAATTTTTATTTTTGCTGTCATTATTAAGTCGGCCAGGTCATTAAGACAAAGTTTAAGCCTTTGGCAACCAAATGACTCACTTGAGCTGTGCTGTCCAATAGAGTAGCCAGTAGCCATATGTGGTTATTTGAATTCATTAAATGTAAAAATTCAGTTCCTCAGACCCATGAGCCACATTTCACGTGCTTAAAAGTCCTACGTGTCTAGTGCCTACCACATTCAACAGCACGGATCTAGAAAAACATCAAAAGATAAATTTATATAGATCTAGAACATCTCTGCCAACACTGTGCCAGAAAACGAAAAATATTAAAATTATCACATGCTAAATTTTACATCCAGCTTTAAATTTTTACATCTACTTTAATAAATTTAGCATCAGCTATTGAGAGCTCTGTCAAGGCAAAAAAAAAATGGAGAATGAACTAAGTTGATGAATGTCCACTGAAAACATTTGCAAAATATATTTCAAGCAAGGAAACAAAAATAAATCAAACTGTATTCAAAGTCCTTATCACATCTGCACCTCCAAAATGTAAAACTATGATAGTCTCTTATTATTGAAAAATGAAAGGAAGAAGGAGTTACATAAATGAGAAACAGGAATTTCTAATCAACCAAATGTTTGTGACATCAATTTTTTATCTATAAATTATATTTTTTAGAAAATATTTTTAAATATTTCTCTGCAACTATTTCCAGTTCACACGATCTTGTTGGTGTCCGCAAAGGGAGGCATAAATCTCAAAAGATGTGTCATATTTTAGCCTAAGTCATTTTCTATGAAACAAACCGGTTTTTTCCACCATTGTTAGTTGTGTCTGTTTTTCAGTTATAAAAAAACTTCATTTTTATGATTTTTATAAATAATTGCAAAAAAATTATAAAGTTGTTTCTCATTTTTATTGTCACACAAGATGCTATAACTACATGGAGAATAATGCAGACTGGAATGCTTCCATTAAGTGGGCACAAGCAGATCAAGAAGCTCTATAGTCTTCAGAAAAAAGGAGAAGGTGGGACACGGTGACTCACGCCTGTAATCCCAGAACTTGGGGAGGCCGAGGCAGGCAGATCACGAGGTCAGAAGATCACGACCAGCCTGGCCAATATAGTGAAACCCCATTTCTACTAAAAATACATAAATTAGCCAGGCATGGTGGCACGCACCTGTAGTCCCAGCTACTCAGGAGGCTGAGGCAGAAGAATCGCTTGAACCTGGGAGGCAGAGGTTGCAGTGAGCCAAGATCGCTCCACTGCACTCCAGCCTGGGCGACAGAGCAAGATTCTGTGTCAAAAAAAAAAAAAAAGAAAGAAAGAAAAAAGGAGAAGCACCAGTGCACTCTAATTTAGGTTAAGGAAGATTCTGGGCTACCATGCATGATGTATTTAGTTTCATGTATCAAAATAATAATGAGTCCAAATTTACGATGAAATGTTGAATAATAAGTGAAACATTCCCCATTGTAACTCAAATGCTTTCACATTCAAGATATTAATATATCCCATTTGAGGAAGTCAAATGGAGTCCCTGTAAGAAAAGGATGAGCATTTGGCTTTAAAGTGAGTGCACTCTGTTTGCCTTATTCCAGCTGGAATACACCGGTAATTATGCCTGGAAGTTGCAAAAGGCTTTCCCCATGGGAGCCATAAGTGCTTTAAAAACATGGGCTAATCCACCTTTATAACATCCCCAGGCTGCAGAGACAGGCCTCATACTCGGTGAGACACAAAAAAGTTCAAGTGATTTTCCTGAAGGTAGGTTTTCAGATGGGAATTTGTATGTTCTGGCTCAACACTGAACCAGAAGATTGAAACAGACCACTAGAAATGAAGGATGTTTCAGCATGAGTCAAAGTCTCTGATGAAAGGGTGGCAAATTCCCAAGATGTCAGACCCCTTGGCAGAATATTGGTGGCCACAGGAAGTCTTGAAAGAATGGCTCTCTGCTTACTCAAAAGGAAGTAAGAGCTATATTAACATCCCAAAGAAGTGTTCACACCCTAGATATGCATTTGTAATGTATTTAGGCCCTCCATTTGAAATAAAAGTGTTTGACTACATTGTTCATGTGCAATTATAAAACAGATAACAATTTTACACTTGATTTCTGTCAGATATTCAGTTTGTATTTCAACTCTAATTCTCAGATCATACTTAAGTACGTGATTAAGTGATTAATCTAGCTTCAGTATGTCTGGCAAGGAAGTCAGTATCTGTCCTTAACTGTGACTAGTTTAAAGAAACCCCTTTTCAGAAACCACATTTTTCCAGGCTTTTTTTTTTTTAACCGATAGACCATCTTGAACTTCATATGCATCTTAAATCCTGGGGCACCAGCACAAAATTTACATCCAAACAAAATCCTGCACAAAATACTTACAGAAGCTTTATTCATAATTGCCAAAACTTGGAAACAATCAAGATAGGTAAATGGAAAAACAAATTATGTTACATCAATAGGTAAAAGGAGAAACAAACTATGGTACATCCACACAATGGAATACTATTCAGTGAAAAAATGAAATGAGCTGTCAAGCCATGGAAAGACATAGAGGAACCTTAAGTGTATATTGCTAAGTTAAAGAAGCCAGTTTGAAAAGGCTACAGACTATTTGACTTCAACCATATAACATCTGGAAAAGGCAAAACTACGGAGACAGTAAAAGGATCAGTGGTTGACAAGGGCTCAGGACAGGGAAGGAGAAATGAATAACAGGTGAAGCACAGGGAATTTTTTAGGGTAGTGAAACTATGCTGTATGATACAGTAATGGTAAACATATGTCATTCATTTGTCAAAACCCAGAGAATGGTACAACACAGAGTGAACCCTAATGTAAACCATGGACTTTAGTTAATAATAGTGAGTCAATCTTGGTTCATGAATTATAATAAATGTACCATATTCATGCAAAATATTAATAACAAGGGAAACTGGAATAGAGGGTGAGAAGTAACATGGGAACTCTCTGTACTTTCTGCTCCATTTTCCTGTAAACTGAAAATTGCGCCCCCTCCCACCCAAAAAAAGCCTATTAATTTTTTTACAAAACTGATAGGCCTTCCCAAACTTCAAATGCATCCTAAATCTTGGGACATCCATCAGGAATTTTATCTGATGGAGAGTTCTTACGGTGAACTTATTTTTTCATGAAATGATGAGTTCTAAAAAGCAACGTTTCAGTCACTTTACATTTAAAAAGACTTTACACTTTCCTTGATGTTGTTTTATTAAGCTAAATAAAGAAAAGAACTGTACAAAATTCTGGCCAAGGGACAGAGTTAATATACATAGTAGAAAGAATTAGTAACTGATTTGTGAACTGCTGTCAGCATTTTCCACTAAGTAATCAACTAACTTCATTTGCTAGATTCTCTCTCTGTCATTCTGCTTCTCAAGTACATTACTAGTTTTTATTTCCATTATTATTAATCAAATTTTAACCTTTATTATAAATTCCTCAGGGCAGAGACCACGCTTCAGCTAATTCTTATCTTCAACGTTGAACATACTGAGAAAGGACAGGAGTGGGAAAGCGAAGAAGAAAGGAAGGCATGCCTTATAAGAATTTCTGCATACCAATCAGCCTCAGCAGGAAATACACACAACACTCAAATTGGGCATGATGCATTCAAATGGAATTTGATCAAGGGACAACTTTTAAAGTCATGGTGAGGGTTAGTGTTCATGACAAGGAATGGTTACCCCTTTCGGTGCTGCAAAGGTCGAGGAGTGTTTCCTAGGATCCAGAGAAAGGAGGAAACGTGGGGAAGGATAGAAGGAGACACAGAGAAATGGAGCCAGCGGGTGGAAATCTAATGGAGAAGAGCTAGGGGAATAATAAATCTGATTATACAGCTGTTAATAGACTGAAAGAAATTAAAAGGGGTCACAGAGGTAATTCCAATATTAGTAACTGTTAGAAGCAACTACTATCCTTAGAGCTGAAGAAACAGAGGGGGGTTGTGGAGTTACCAGAATCTGGGTGCTCAAAGGAGGGGTTGGTTCTAGAAGTCTAAGTGGGGCTGGAGGAAAGGGAGGTGTACAGTGTATAAGTACACCTAATCAAGGAGTACTGAGGGGCAGGAGCTGGTAGAGCCAAAATTAAAAACACCCAACATCATTCTCAGTCTGCCCTCAGATCTCCTGAGTTCTTCACATTGGTCAAACCTGGCTAGAACCCAAAGGCAAGAGTGTTCACTGGCGTAACCCACACAGGTCAGTCACCCAGGGTACAAAGCACGATGGAAAAGAAATCCAGGGGAGCAAATGTAAGATACCTAGCATACTTGAAAACACACAAGCAAACAAGCAAAGACACAGCTCTAAGCAACCTTCACTTCTATCTATTATGATCATTAGTCTCAGGCCAACCTAAAGTTTGAATCCTAACTTCTGTCACTTTGTAGATGTGTGTCTTTGGGCAAATGATTTAACCTTTAAGCCTCAGGTTTATCACTAACAAATTACAATTAACTAGAGTAACTATTTCAGAGTCATGAGGATTAAAGAAGACAACATAAATAAAGTGCTTAGTGCCTGTGTGCAGGAAGTACCATTATCATCTGCCCCACAGCACACACTTAAATACAGTTTCTAGAACATTGTCTTACACTTATTTTGATCCCTTCACTATTTAATGTAAGTTTTCTATACCCCAAGTACAGAGCAAAGTCTTTCAAGGCAGGCAAGAGCTGGATAATTTTACTCCTTTGCTATCCCTCAATGCACCTACCTGATATAAAGCTGTGTAAACATGGCAACACAATAAATGTTTACTAAAGACACAAGTAACTCCTCTAATAAAAGTAGAAAGGCTTAACAAATTTATTAACCTGAAGAACTGAAGTACCATTAATGAAATCACTAGCTATTTTTCTCTGGTCTATAAAATGTTCACTTGATTCATAAGTTGATATAATTATGCTTCCTCATGCAGGAGGTTCTTCTTATGTAAAATTCAAGTAATTCAGCAGATATACCTTCTCAGCAAGTGCTTCAAATTTTAATATACACAAACTATCAGTCACTCCAATTGGGGATAATAAGAAAAAGAGGGAATTTGGGTTTGGAAACAGAAAAGGGAAACAAAGCAGATGACAGAGCAGTAGTAAAAGTCTTGGGAAAAATAAAGAAAGATGAGAGGAAGTAGTGCTGGTCCCGCAGGTGCCCGCTGGTGAGCAGAGTCTGTGTAGATGGAGGCCACTGAGAAGTGTGTAAAGGAGGCTCAAACAGCAGGCACTCAGGCAGGCAGGAACTGGTAGAGCCAAAATTATACAGTGTATGCTCCTTTGTATTGGAAAATACATAGGAATAAGTACTTTTGTTAAATAGATTGAACAGAACTACTCAACATCCCAGATAACCTGGATCTCTAGGACCACTGTGGACTAAGGAATTAGGATCCTGGAGGCCTGCTCTAAGAGGCCAGATCCATGAAATGAAGTCAATGGTTATGAGCATTAAAAAACGGAGAAAAAAAAATCACTAAACATTTGAACAAAGGACCAGATGGAGAAGACCATGGCCTCTTGGTATGACTGTTACCTGTCAAGAAAGAAAAATTAACTACAAACATGTCACTGTAATTATGAGGGGTGACACATCTAGAAACCTTAATAACTGTTCCAGTCAATGGGAAAGCAGAAACCTCACATATTATATATTTTAAATGGAAAGAATTTAATACAGGAAGCTGATTATATAGGTGTTAAGAGACTTTAAAAAATAAAAAGAGGTGACAGAGGCAACCCCAATATTAGTAACTGCTAGAAGCAGCAACCAACCTTAGAGCTGAAGAAACACAAAGGGAGATGTGGAGTTACCAGAATCTGGGTGCTCAAAGGAGGGATCGGTACTAGAACTTTAAGTGGAGCTGGGGTTGGACGGTGGGGCACACAGTGTAATTGCCACTTAGACCCTGGTTAGGGGCCATGGTAAAGTTGGCACAGTGAGTTCCTAAAGAAACTATAGGCTAGACAAATCATGAGTAAACTTCCATTCACAATTGCTACAAAGACAGTAAAATACCTAAGAATACAACTTACAAAGAATGTGAAGGACCTCTTCAAGGAGAACTACAAACCACGGTTCAACGAAATAAAAGAGGAAACAAACCAATGGAAAAACATTTCATGCTCATGCATAGGAAGAATCAATATCGTGAAAATGGCCATACTGCCCAAGGTAACTTATAGATTCAATGCCATTCCCATCAAGCTACCAATGACTTTCTTCACAGAATTGGAGAAAACTACTTTAAAGTTCTCATGGAACCAAAAAAGAGTCCGCATTGCCAAGACAATCCTAAGCAAAAAGAACAAAACTGGAGGCATCACGCTACCTAACTCCAAACTATACAAGGCTACAGTAACAAAAACAGCATGGTACTAGTACCAAAACAGGTATATAGACCCATGGAACAGAACAGAGCACTCAGAAATAACACCACACATCTACAACCATTTGATCTTTGACACACCTGACAAAAATAAGCAGTGGGGAAAGGAGTCCCAATTTAATAAATGGTCTTGGAAAAACTGGCTAGCCATATGTAGAAAGCTGAAACTAATCCCTTCCTTTCACCTTATACAAAAATTAATTCAAGATGGAATAAAGACTTAAATGTTAAACCGAAAACCATAAAAGCCCTAGAAGAATACCTAGGCAATACCATTCAGGACATAGGCATAGGCAAAGACTTCATGACTAAAACACCAAAAGCAACGGCAACAAAAGCCAAAATAGACAAATGGGATCTAATTAAACTGAAGAGCTTCTGCACAACAAAAGAAACTACCATCAGAGTGAAAAGGCAACCTACAGAATGGGAGAAAAATTTTGCTGTCTACCCATCTGACAAAGGGCTAATATTCAGAATCTACAAAGAACTTAAACAAATTTACAAGAAAAAAACAAACAACCCCATTAAAAAGTGGGTGAAGGATATGAACAGGCACTTCTCAAAAGAAGACATTCATGCAGTCAACAGACATATGAAAAAATGCTCATCATCACTGGTCATTAGAGAAATGCAAATCAAAATCACAATGAGATACTATCTCATGCCAGTTAGAATGGTGATCATTAAAACGTCAGGAAACAACAGGTGCTGTAGAAGCTGTGGAGAAATAGGTACACTTTTACACTGTTGGTGGGAGTGTAAATTAGTTCAACCATTGTGGAAGACAGTGTGGTGATTCCTCAAGGATCTAGAACTAGAAATACCATTTGACCCAGCAATCTCATTACTGGGTATATACCCAAAGCATTATAAATCATGCTACTATAAAGATACATGCACACATGTTTACTGTGGCACTACTCACAATAGCAAAGACTTGGAACCAATCCAAATGTCCCATCAATGATAGACTGGATTAAGAAAATGTGGCACATATATGCCATGGAATAGTATGCAGCCATAAAAAAGGATGAGTTCATGTCCTTTGCAGGGACATGGATGAAGCTGGAAACCATCATTGTCAGCAAACTATCACAAGGACAGAAAAACCACACTGCATGTTCTCACTCATAGGTGGTAACTGAACAATGAGAACACCTGGACACAGGGCAGGGGATATCACTCACCGGGGCCTGTCTGGGGGTGGGGTGCAGGGGGAGGGATAGCATTAGGAGAAACACCTAATGTAAATGACGAGTTAATGGGTGCATCAAACCAACATGGCACATGTATACTTATACAACAAACCTGCACGTTGCACACATGTACCCTAGAACTTAAAGTATAATTTTAAAAAAAAGAAACAAAGAAACTATAGGCTAGAGCTGTTGCTGGCCCTAGGAGAAATAGTGACAGGAGCTGAAAACAGCAAAGTCCTTTCTCCCTCCTGCATTTCAGTTCTCCACCAGTGTCTTCTATTGCCAGGAACAAACTGGAAATCCAGCAAATCTGGGAAACGTAATTTATAGAGTTCCAACCCCAGCCTCACAAAACAAAGTATAAAATGGAGAGATTGAAGTTGAAACCACAACTAAATAGCCAGCACAGTTTGCTATCCATATTTTCCCTATTAGGTTTCAAGTCCCTCAACTGAGAACTCTCCACTATGGGTGTTCCAAGAACCTAACCCTCATATTTGAGAACTAGCGAATGCTATGAAGCTTTTCTGAATAAAAATAAGTTGGAATATTTCACTAGAACACCATTCGTCTGTCAGGATTATAAATCTATCTCCTATTTATTTGGGCCAGAAGTTTCATAGGATAGAGCATAAAGAAATGCTTTTATAATTCAGAACACTGCCCAAATCCAACCATTTCTTCCAACAAAGAAAAATTCTTAATAGATTCCGAGCTTCCCCAAATCTGTTTAAAGATCCTCAAATTCTCCTCCACAGAGTTGGCCTCAGTCTGTGATGAGGTTTAGGGGCCCTGAGAGAAGTGAGTATGTTTTGTTTCACAGGTGGGTGAGAACTGAATCTCTAGGGGCCAGAAGGTTGTCATTCTCTAAGAAAGGGTCCACTGATCCTTGCCTCCTAGTATTCACTCTCCCGTGTAGTTCCCTCCCATACCAATAGGACTGACCTGTGTGGATATGCATACCTGCAATATGATGTTGCAGAAATGACAATGTGTGACTTCTGAGGTCATAAAAGACATGAGGGTTTCTATTTTGCTTTTGCTTGGATTACTCTAGAAAATGCCAGCCACCAGAATGTGAAGACACTCAGGCAGCCCTACAGAGAGGTCCATGAGGCAAGGAACCTCATTCCTTAACCTTCTCCCAACAGTCATGTGAGTGAGGCACTGTGCAAGCAGACTCTTGTGACCCAGTCAAGTCTTCAAATGAATGCAGCTCCAACCACCATCTTGACCGCAACCTCCAAAACACCCAGAGCCTAACCCACCCAGCTAGGTTGCTCCCAAATTGCTAACCCACAGAAACTCTGTGAGAGAACAGATGTTTACTGTTGTTTAGGCACTAAAGCACGAAGTTTAGGAGTTATTATGCAGCAATAGATAACTAACATACCCTCAAAGCACCCTCCTTAATCATAAATTCTCTCATTCTTAGTCAAAAGAACAAGATTCACTACACATGCATTGCTCCTGATCCCTTGATTGGGCCTGAAACAATCTTCTAGCTTCATAAATGTCATGTATTTATTTATTATCTAGTTTTTAAGATACAGGATCTCACTCTGTTGTCCTGGCTGGAGTGCAGTGGTGCAATCATAGCTCACTGCAGCCTCGAACTCCTGGGCTCATGTGATCATCCAGATTACAGGCATGAGCTACTGCGCCTGCCTTAATGTAGCGATTTAAAGAGTTCAGCTGCTCCCATCTTCTCTATCTATTCAAGTACTCTTTTAACATATCTTGAAATTTCTGTCAACTAAAGCTAAAAGAGGAATTAGTTGCCCATGAAGTTTTAACTCGCCAAACAACTTTACCAACACCTTCACTCAAAACTGCTTTTGAGTTACAGGAAAAAAAAAAAAAAAAAAGATAAAACTAACCAGTCTCTTTAGAAATTTTAAATCATTTTAATGTTCTTAAAGTGAAATCATTCTTTTAATAATTAGAAATTAGATTCATTTATAGACTGAAACATTGTAAATCAAGCATAGCCAAGCAAAGTCAGGCCCCCTAAGATTGTTCTAATATCGAAAGCATTTAAGCAGATAATCAACGAACCAGTTACAGAGGTTATGAAAATATTTTTTATACCAATTGGAAGGTGGGACTAAATCGTCTTCAAGGTTCCTAATACACTAAGAAAGTTCTACAATACAAGTCTCTGGATATCCTCCCGAACCTGCACAGTAATTCTCATCAGGTATAACTAAGTGTTGAAAGCAACCTATAGTTCACAAGAAAAAAAGAATTTAAATGGGTTATAAACATAAAAAGAAAATGTGCTCAGCTTCACTAATAATTAAAGTAATGCAAATTGAAAATAACTAGTAAAACAAATTTTCATGTTCCAGATTGCAAGCTTCAGAAAATGCTTAACAAGGGTAAAGGTGGAAAAACAGACATTTCAGATGAGGGTACGAGTCCGTTCATCAGGCAATTTTGGCAATATATACAGTATTATAATTTTAAATGTATATTACCATATGTGACTCAATATTTAGTTGTTAACAAAACGATCCATTCATCTCTGTTTGTAGGAACAAAACTCAATAAACAACCTAAATGTTCACCAACTTTTAGAAACAGGTAAATATAGTACATCCATATGATGAACAGCATGCAACCTATAAACAGAATGAGTGGGATCTATATACGTGCTGATATAAAACACTCTTCAACATATACTGTTAAGAAGAAAAACAAAATACGCTCCACTAGTGTGGAGCCCAAGGTGGAGAAGAGATCTATAAGCAAAGAAAATGTCTGGAAGCAGTTTTTAAAATGATGTTCATAGTTACCTCTAAAAAGGGTAACCAGAGACTTGGGAGCAGGAGGAAAACTTCTTATTGTATGCTCTTTTGTATGATATGTATATATTATATTTTAATTTTTTAAGTAAGGGGGAAGCTAAATGGGGAAAAAGAACAAGAGAAAAAAATAAAGGCATAAGTTATAGCTACTATTCAACTAATTTGTAAGCAGTCCATCAAAGGAACCAGGGTCTGGTTTTGGGCTTAGAATACTCACATGCATGCTCAACCATTAAAAATGACCTCCAGCAGGAAAAAAAAAAAAAAAAAAAAAAACTGCTTCACACCGTCAGTATGCCTCTCACTAATTAAGGAACAAGAGCTTTCTCTTGCCATCTTAATGCAAACCACTAACTCAAAAACCGGAGGCTTCCATAAGATGAACATCCTCCTGCCTGCCCTTAAGCTTTGTGAATCAAGAAATATGATGGAACTACTGCCTTTCTTTGACTATTCAGGCAAACAGTGGCAAGGTTAAAGAAATAAAAAGAAGTTGGCATTAATTTCACTAACTGGTGGGAGTTACCCAGAGCTCACAACTGCTGTCAAAAAGCTGGCTGCTCCTGCCCACGGACTCCACCCATAAATGTCAGTTGTGATTTTCTTCTCCACTGACCAAACCCTTTCTGAGACTCAGTGAGCACTTCCCAGATCAGTGATCTGCTTAAAAGAAATCTACTAAGTGGCTGTTAATTATTCTCACTGTGTGTGACACAGAAGGGAAAATGAAGTAGGGCAACACACTTTCAATGTTCTTCTCTTTTTCTCTTTTGGCTAATATGCTAAAGATGGAAGATCTTTTGTATCTTGAAGTGGGCTTGCTTTAGCAACAGAAGTTAAAAGCTGTTTGGTTCATCTAACTATAAATAAATTATAACTGTCTAAAAACATTCATTTTAAGTGTTATCAACTATGTAGTAGGACCTACTTTTAAAACACGGGTGACAGAGTGAGATCCCATCTCTAAAAAAAAAAAAGGAGGAAAATACCCGGGGTTTTTCTTATAAATTATTTAAGTGATGTTATCATTAGATTAAAGAAAAAAATGTCAAACAACTTCACCAACACCTTCACTCAGATGCTCAAATGTTTTCAATTCAAACCTGGCATATGTGTAGATTTTTAAAACTGCTTTTGAGTTACAGAAAAAAAAAAAAAAAAGGATAAAACTAACCAATCTCTTTAGAGGTTTTAAATCATTTTAAGTTTACTTAAATAGAAATCATTCCTTTAACAATTAAAAATAAGATTCATTTGTGGACTGAAACACTGCAAGCCAAGCATAGGCCCAAAGTCCATTTCTATAATCAAAATATTAATACCTGAAAAAAACTGAGGATGTATTTATGAAGAAAATACCAATTGGCCAAGGCCAGAATGTACAGAAAACCTTCCAACTATAATAATTTGTAAGAATATATATACAAATATAAACATGTTGAGAAGAACACATGTAACCCTTAATCTCCACATCTCTGTACAATGTAAATTCCATGAGACTGGAACTCTTATCCTTTCTGCCCTACAGAAATGCCTGCCGCATTTGGTGCTCACTAAAATAATAATAATAATAAAGCTTACTTTTATAGAGGCATCTATTTTATTTTCTTAGCGGTAAGATGTCTAAAATTCATAACCAACTACCTTAAGGTTTTGTCTAATCTTCATGCAAAAAGAAAAGCCATATTCAACTTAATTTCTTGAAGTAACATATACTCTCATTACATTTTTAGTTCAATAAATTGTAATAAGTGTGCATGCTTATCAACATTTAAGTATGTTTTAAATTGAATAGGCCTATCGTGGCCAGTGCAGGAATCTAATAACCACTCTGGGCCGCACTTCCCAAACTGATGTCCATGGAACATTGCTACCCATGGTATCACCAGAGATGTCCCTAGGAAGGATTCCGAGAAACACGAAAGTAAAGGTAAACAGGTTTCTTCACTGTAGTATTTCACAGAGTCTTGAATATTAAATGCATATCCACTAAGTACGTTCCCAAACATATTTGTGCAGGAGTTTACACTCTTCTTGTGGTTGCCGTTGAGTCTCTTTTCCTCTAAAATATATAAATGAATTACAAAGAGCTGTTATGATCCACAGACTCACCTTCCCAGCACTGAGACCTGAGGGAAGTTACTTAATGATTAGACTACCCATCAAGAAAATGGAGATAAAGATATGACTTAACTCATACCTGGCTTTAAGGGAATCCAAAATGGATATATGTTAGGTAATAAATAATTGTTTTGATTATTATCATTATGTCCGTTTTCATCTGCTCAGGCTGCAGTAATAAAATATCATGGACTGGTTGACTTCAACAACCGAAACTGATTTTCTTAGTTTTGGGGACTGGAAAGTCCAAGATCAAGGTCCAACAGGGTTTGGTTCCTGGTCAGGACCCTTTTCCTAGCTTGCAGATGTCTGCCTTCTTGCTATATACTCACACGGTGGAGGGGGAGAGAGAGTTCTCTGTTATCTCTTCAACATAAGGACATTAACCCAATTAGATCAGGGCCCTACTCTTATGATCTCATTTAATTTTAACTGCTTCCATAAAGGCCTTATCCACAAATACAGTCACATTGGAGGCTGGGGCTTCAATATATGAATTTTGAAGGGAGACACAATTCAGTCCATACCAATTCCCTTTCCATCTGATTTATATCCTTTCACTCCTTACTATCTACTATATTGCTAAAACAATAAAAATTGGAGGCAGTTGAGATGTGAACAGGTTTGTCAATTTACTGCTGCCACAGCACCTGTGGGGGCCCAGAGTAGGGTTGCTGGCTTGGCTCTTCAGATCAAGTGAATGAAGCCATTCTACCCCAAGAAGATGGTAAATAAAGAGAAGTTGTCATCTGGCTTCCTAACCCAGCCATCAAGTAAACACCACGCTGTATTATCATAAAGGGGTTCGACACAGAAAGAGCTTGGGCATGAGAAATAAGGGCCCCACATATATTTTACAACTCTTCTCATACTTAGCAGGAAAACCACCTGAAGAAACAAGGTTTTGCTACTACTGGACCAGCTAAATCCATAATGCTATAAATTAAGAAATTTCCACATGGTGTATATCAAAATAAATCATCATAATCCCATGTGAACAGAATGTAAAAATATGATGAAAAATAAAATAAAAAGTCAAAGGACAGATTAAAAGGAAATATTTGTCTTAAAAGTGACGTTTAACATTACTATTAATATGTGTATGGAATGCAAAGAACAGAGCATATTATCAAAAACAAAGAAAACAACCAAATGTACTAATGAATAAATTAGAAACACAAAAGAGCCGATAACTCTTCAGTCAAAGGGAACCTGTGGGAACTGCTTGCCCACATCATGGTGTTTGGAGGCTGTGTATGTAACTGCACTAGGAATGCCCTCTCTTTGTTCTCATCTTGCCTCCAGGCAAAGGCCTGCTCATCTTTTGAGCTGTACATACATATCACCTGCCCTCCTATGCTGGCCACATCCTCCAGGTACCTCCTCAAACACCTTTTTATACTTGAAGACTTCACGTTACCTACTGTAATTATTTTCCCCATGAGATGTGGAACTTTTCTGACTGCAAAACTAAGCCTTTCTCACTTTGCATCTCCAGTCTCTAGTATCTAGCACAAGTTCTGACACAGAGTGGGTATTCAGCACGAGGTCATTTAATAAATAACTTTCATCACTCTCAAGGCTGTAATAGGAAACAAATGGAGGTTTATAATAATGTACTTACTCAAAGAAATACACTTTTAAACGTTTACTATGGAACAAATTATATACTTAACAAAAAAGTAAAAAAAAAAAAAAAAGTAAATGATAAAAATTGTTTCAACCCTTCAGAACAGTAACATGGCAATACCTGTGTAAGAAATCTTAGCAATCCCAATTCATGCTAGGCACAGTGGCTCATGCCTGTAATCCCAGCACTTTCAGAGGCCAAGGCAGGCAGATCACTTGAGGCCAGGAGTTTGAGATCAGCCTGGCCAACATGGTGAAACCCTGTCTCTATAAAAAATCAATAAACAAAAATTTAATTTAAAAAAAACAGCAATCTATTCATTTTTTCTGGGTGTCAGTCAGAATTTTATCCAAAGCAGCAAAAGAAGAAAATTAGCAGGTATAGAAATTTGTATTTAAAACATCACAATCTGAGAAAGTATTTATATAGGAGGAAAATGAGCAAAGTATCCCACATCAACTTACTGAAATACTATGCAACCATTAAAACTGGTAATTTAAGACTGCATTTTTTAAAATGTTTAAGGTGATATGTGCAACAGTTCATCACACATGTATTTGAGAATGCAAAGTATGTCATTTCTGGCATATTGTAAACACAGACTTTTAAAAATGAAACTATTACATTATTTCTTTAAACAGCTTGAGGTATAATTTACATACTATACAATTCACTCATTTAAAGTGTACAATTCAATGGTAATATGGTTTGGCTCTGTGTCTCCACTCAAATCTTATCTTGTAGCTCCCATAATTCCCATGTGTTGTGGGAGGGAGTCAGTAGGACATGACTGAATCAGGGAGGCAAGTCTTTCCCTTGCTGTTCTTGTGATAGTGAGTCTCACGAGATCTGATGGTTTTAAAAATGGGAGTTTTCCTGCACAAGCTCTCTCTCTTGTCTGCCACCATGTGAGATGTGCCTTTCACCTTCTACCATGATTGTGAGGCCCCCCCAGCCATGTGGAACTGTAAGTCCATTAAACCTTTTTCTTTTGTAAATTGCCCAGTCTAGGGTATATCTTCATCAGCAGTGTGAAAATGAACTAATACAAATGGTTTTCAGTATATTTACAGAGATGTACCAAGCATCAACAAAATCCATTTTGGAATACTTTAATGATCTCAAAGAGAGCCATAGCTGTCAATCCCCCACCCTGTCCCATTATCTACTCCCCACCACCACTTCCACCTCGGCCCTAAGCAGCCATTAATCTACTTTCTGTCTCTATAGATTTACCTATTTTGGACATTTCATATAAACTGAATCATACAATATGTGCTCCTTTGTGACTAGCTTCTTTCATTTAGCACAATGTTATCAAAGTTCACTCACGTTGCAGCATCTATCAGTACTTCATTTCTTTTTATTAATGAATAACATTTCATTGTACAGATATGCTGCACTTTATCCATTCATCAGATGATAGACACTGGGATTGTTCCCACATTTTGGCTATTATGAACAATGCTGCTCTGTCCTTTCGTGCAAAAGTTTCTGCATTGACACACATTTTCATTTCTCTCTGGTATATACCTAGGAGTGGAATTACTGGATCATGTCATAATTCTATGTTTAACTACTTGAGGAACTACAGACTGTTTTCCAAAGCAGGTGAATCATTTTGCAGTCCCAGGGTATGAGAGTTCCAATTATTCACATCCTCACCAACATTTGCAATTACCTGTTATTATTGTTGTTGTTGTTGTTGTTGTTGTTGTTTTATTCAGGCCATCCTAGGTAGCTCACCATGGTTTTGATTTTAATTTCCCTGTGAAGTGGTAGCTCATCATGGTTTTGATTTGAATTTCCCTGATGGCTAATAAAGTTCAGCACCTTTTCATATGTTTATTGGCCATTTGTATATCCTCTTTGAAGAAACATCTGTTCAGATCCTTTGCCAAGAATTTTAATTGGGTTGTCTTTTATTATTGAGTTGTAAGAGTTCTTTATATATTCTGGATACTAGTCCCTTATCAGGTATGTGATTTGTAAAATTTTTATTTCTCTGGATACATTTAAAAGAATAATCTTAAGAAAGTGAAAAGACAAGTCACAGAGGCTTTCAACGGTTTTTAGTATTTTTAGAGTTGTGCCAAACATCCACAAAATCAATTTTAGAACACTCTGATGATCTCAAAGAGATCAAACCACAGAGGCTTGTCTTTTCACTTTCTTAATATTATTCTTTTAAATGTATCCAGAGAAACCTAAAGATCATATTTTATTCCCACCATAATCCATATAAAACATACATTAACAAGACTTTAAAAATTTACATTGTGTGCTTTCCTCCTTGAAATCATATTTCATTCCTCCTCTCCATCCGAATTTCAACCTAATGAAATAAATACATTAATGCTTAAAGTCTTTTACTGACTTACAAATACTCTATCATACTTCTCTGCAACATAAAATTTCATACATACTTTAAAATTTTTAAATGGCTTTGATTTCCTGTGACCACAAAACTCTGGGCTTTAATATTTTTCTTCTAGATTAATTATAATTATTAATATTAAACAAAAAGCATGTTTATTGTGATAGTTATTAAATACAAGGAAAAAATCTCATTGGTAATGAATTGCTTAACAGGGTGAGAGATAGTTAAGAGTCTGAAGATTTGCCTGACATCAAAACTATAAACTAGTCCTTTGATGATCAGGACTTTGAAAACCTTGCTTGGGTCAATATACCGTGGTAAGATTACAGATGGAGGAGAGTGTTTTTTTTCTAAAACAGAAAAGGATATGGCAGGCTGGTCTGAGTGCAGTGGTGTTTACAACTAATTGATTACAACCAATTACAGATTTCTTTGTTCCTTCTCCACTCCCACTGCTTTTGACTGTCATAAATAAATAAATAAATAAATAAATAAATAAATAAATAATAAAAGTAAAGGATATGGCAGAAGAAAAGGTAGGAGATACCCAAACCATGGGTGTGTTTTCAAGGGATACCAATTTTCAGAAAGAATACATCACAAGGTAAGGATCTGGATATCAACTCTCTTCTAACTTTTGAGGTGTACATACCTCTTGGAAAGTTTCCTTAAGTGTACAGGTTCCCCAAGCGGAAGACAGTTGCTGTGAAGCAGCAGTCCCCAACCTTTTTGACACCAAGGAGCAGTTTCATGGAAGACAGTTTTTCCACAAACGGGGGGCTGGAAGGGCGGAATTGGTTTTGGGATGATTCAACTGCAATACATTTATTGTGTACTTTTTTTCTATTATTATTACATCGTAATATGTAATAAAATAATTATACAACTCACCGTAATGTAGAATCAGTGGGAGCCCTGAGCTTGTTTCCTGCAACTAGACAGTCCCATCTGGGGATGTGTGACAGTGACAGATCACCATGCATTAGATTCTCATAAATGGCATGTAACCCAGATCCCCTGTGTGCTCAGTTCACAGTAGTATTTGTGATCCTATGAAAATCTAATGCCCCCACTGGTCTGACAGGAGGTGGACCTCAGGCAGTAATGCTTGTTCGCCCACTGCTCACCTTCGGCTGTGCGGCCCAGTTTCTAACAGGCCATGGTACCAGTCGGTGGCCCAGGGGTTGGGACTCCTGCTATAGAGGATCTTGGAGATGGTTGTGCTCCTTTCATTATGCATAATTCTTGTTATATTACAGAACGTCTCATTTGCTAACACTTCTTTCTATACAGGATAGAAGTGGTACCCTATGTAAAGAAAGGAGTTTACATTCTCTAATAAATATAATGAAACAGGGTGGGTCAAAGCAGTCAAGGCAAACTCAAATAACCAAGTAGGGCTGTATTAAGCACTTGATAAAAATACACCCAAATGCTGATTAATTTTATGTTCTTTCTACTTTTTACCCTAAAAGTTTGACGGCTTCCAATCACTTGCTACACTAGACAGTGATATATAAATAAGCCTAAAATAGTTACTTTTAAAATCAGACTTAAGCTTGACAAGAGCTCATGACTGGATTAATACTGCTTACAGTCATCTAAATGTCACTTGACAAACTAAATGTTTGTCTTGATGACATCTTCCCCTAGGCATATGGCACTTCCATTAACTCCAGTGTTATCTTTGTTAGAAGCAGAAGAAGATGCTTCATTGTTTTCAGAATATTCATAATTTACAAGGCCTCTCTTAGGTCTTGATTTATAATTGCTCATAACATTAAAGGGAAAGATCTCTGCACAGATGCTAGCCAGTGTGTTTTTTTTTTAATTAGTATCGATTTCAAAGAACAAAGTGTTCTCTTTGGAACAAATAATTAACGACAATGATCTAAATTTTAGATTAAAATGTTACCTTATAAAGTATAACATTAAAAAATGATGTTACACTAAATTTTACAATAGCAATCTTGAGCGACTCTGAGAAACTTTGCAAATATGAAATCATGGAAGAATATAAATTCATAATAGTCATCAATTCCATCCAACAAGCATTTAATAAAAACTGATCTTGAATAAGACCCTGTGATAGAAACTGTGGAGAATAAACACAATTTAGCCCTTGAAAAGATTCTGATTGCCAACCTGGCACCAACAAATACACAAAGAATTTATAAGGGGACTCATTATTTAAATATTTATCTCCAAACTTAGTTGTCATAATTCAAAAATACTCTCTAGGAAACCAATCACTTATAAAATCAGCTTAGCACTTAAACAGTCCTCCCTGCCTGCCCAGTCCTCCCTGCCTGCCCTTACCACCAATGGCATTAAAATGCAAACAAATCAACTACAAATCTTGCAAAATAGACAGTATTCCATGAGACTGATGAAAGTAATTCTGGAAACCTGCTTAAATAACAAGACCACAAAAAATGAGGCTTTCAGGATCCTCTTCATAATTAATAACCAAAGAAGAAGAAAACTACAATTTTATAGATGCTTTAAAAGAGAATAAAATGTGTATCAAATGTAAAAAAAATTGGAAAAATTAAAATGGACCCTCTTTATGATTATGCTTATGCAAAGGATAGTGTGTTGTTTTACCATATAAACTGTCAGAAAACTTATTCCCCAAAAAAACTTACTAAATTCATTTGTTTTTTCCTAATAATTAGCACATACTTGCAAATAAACACTGGGACAAACTTTCTTTTGATGATTATCCATTTGTTTTCTAAAAGACTCAATCCTAATCAAACTTTCTATGCATATTAACCATAAATTTTTGACCTTTGCTTTCTTTTGCTCTATAAACAGCAGTTTTATACAAATACAAAGTTTTATACCTTCATAGCTACTAGTCCAAAAAAGATACTTATTCAATTAAACATCTTTTAAAATATTTTAACAAAGTACAAATATATTCACAATATAATCTGCTGACTAAAGTCTCCAACAAAGTTTACAGTACCTACAACAGAATCTACGGATGCCTACAATAGTTTGTAGATTGCTTTAGTTTACAGTTACATCTACTGCTTTAAGAAATACCATTAATACAAATGCATGATTTACAATATACCCGTTATAGCAAGAAAAAAAGAGATTTATAAAATAAAATGTCTTTTACGCATTCATTATGCCAAGTATTTAAATGATTACTGTCATTATGACATAAGAATAATGCTCTTTTAGTGATAACAGATAGATTTTGTTAGCTCAAGGACCACTGAACAGCCTGTAGGAAGTTCCAAAGTAAAATTTGCCTATCCTTTATGTAAAATAAATGAAACAGTAGCAATCTCTGTGTATTCCTTAAACATAAACTATGCTGATTCCATTTGTATTAATTGGGCCTTAAGTAAATAAATTGTTACAAATAAAATTAAACAAAATTTTGGAAACTAGTAAACACCACTGACCCAAATTTGGTTTTAATTGTTTGCATATATCTAAGAAATTTTATCGTGAGGTACATATTAAAAATTAACAATTATTTCTAACTTATGCATAAGCCAAAATGTTCACTTTTACCATGGAAGCAAAATTTACTTCTGAAAATAGTCTACATAAATAATATATAAACATATAGAGTTTTGATACAGACTTACATCTTCTTATGTTCTATGAATCCAAATGCAAAAGTCTCCATACTTACGTAAATGAACACATTTTCATTAATTTGGAACATATTGATATTATATGACTATGTGCATACCTATGTACACTGTAAAACAATTTTTTTTTTTTTTTTTTTTTTTTTTTTTTTTTTTGAGACAGAGTCTTGCTTTGTAGCCCAGGCTGGAGTACAACAGCACAATCTCAGCTCAATACAACCTCCGCCTCCCAGATTCAAGCAATTCTCCTGACTCAGTCTCCCGGGTAGCTAAGACTACACAGGCATGCGCCACCACACCCAGCTAATTTTTGTATTTTTAGTAGAGATGGGGTTTTGTCATGTTGGCCAGGCTGGTCTCGAACTCCTGACCTCAGGTGATCTGCCGACCTCGGCTTCCCAAAGTGCTGGGATTACAGGTGTGAGTCACGGTGCCCAGCCTGTAAGATAAATTTTCACAACGTTTCTAGTGACAACATACTTTCTAGCCCCAACTGCTGGAAAGAAAATAAAAAATATAAAAACTAACTTTCCTTTTTTAAAACAAGTAAAGCTTTTAAGTGGAAAAATAGAGCCAATACTCCTCATTACAACATGCACTGGGCACTAAAAGGTTCAGAGTCAAAAATGTCTTCATTCCCCAATATAATAAAAGATATAAGAGCATTCTCTCTAGTCTGGAAGTCAGATTATCTTTACTGTTTTGTCTTAAAAACTGCTTTCCAGGGTACAAGATAGCCATGCTAGTTAAATTCCTTCTACTGCCCACTTTACACCTGATGTAACCATATAGGTTGGCATCTTGCAGTACCACACCCATGATAACCACTGCCAATCACTTTACTCCAAACAAGAAGAGGGCACTAAAGGCAATTACCACCCACAGCACTGAACAGGCAATAAATACCAAAAGATTCTTGATTCAGCCTCTGAGACAGTTTTGTTATCTTGAGGGGATGCCTTCCTGGACTCCCAATGGCTCTTCCTGGACACTCAGTGGTTCTTTTCATCTTCATCAGTATGATTCCACCAATGCAGGCCCACCATTAGCCTACCTGTGACAGTCTTCACTCCCCCAAATCACATGGCAACAAGAGAACTGTCACCATCTAGGCAGTAAAACTGCTGCTGAGCAATTCACAGAGAAGATGGATTATAACTGCATGGACTCAAAAGAGCAAACAGAAAAATTACGCTATTGGGTGTCTGATTTTTTTTTTTTTTTTTTGGTCTATTGTTTTTAATCCCCTATTCTGAGAAGCATTTTTGGTCTATTCAGTTGTCTTCTCTTCCGCATTGAAGGGTGAAACATCTTCCGTGTCATCATTACTGTCCTGTTGCAATATGGCAGCCATGCACTAGCCCCTTGATCTTTATCTTAAATGGATTCACCTTCAGTGACCTTTTTCCAGTGCCATTTACCCTTGAGTTTCCTGTATCTTTCTAGTTACAATTAATGAGCAACATTCTAGCCAGATCTAGGCAGACTAAAATCATGTGCTTGAAGGGACTTTCTGCTGTGAAACCTGGTAACCCAGTCCCTGAGAGCCCTTCTTAGCACCAACTGTGTACACTGTGCACTACTCTTTTGCCTTTGAGCTTTGTGGTCCACTCCAAGCCAATTGCTGAACAAGACACAAAAGTGTCCCCAGTCTATAAGTCTTCATGGGTTTGATTGTTAATCACTCAGAAACAGATAAACATGGAACTGTTAAAAAAAATCCTTACAAGACTGGCCCCTAGTCTAAGGATCTTAACTGTTTCCCAGAAAGGTAAAACATACTCTGCTTTTATTCACTTATTAATACTACCCTCCACTACCACAATTCCCCACTCTACTTCATACCTTATCATTAGCCAAATCCCTTCCTCCAAGGTGGTCTGCTCTCCCTAAATGAAAATGCAAGTGAAGCAGAACAGTGGGTGTCAGGTGGACAGCTTGCCTTTCTGAGGAGCCACGGGTAAGAGTCACCATGTAAGCAAGGCATTTGCCACATGTCCAGTCATTCATGAAACATCTGCTGTGACTTATCACATCATGACTTACCTTATCAGTGATAATGCAGATCAACCAACAAATTCAGAAAAGTTATTTGAGCAGTTTAGAGAAATAAACCAAGACCAGAAGGCAGAAATCCTTGATTCCATGCTGTTTCCATGAGAAAGGGGTGTTCTTAATCCTATCAGAGTAGCACCACCTTTTGATAGCAAATGTTTGTAATCTACAGGGATAGTATGTACACAGAGAAAGAAAAACAATATAAAGTCCAAAATGTAATATAAAAAGAAAATAAAAGAGATTAACTTTTATTGTCTTTCATATGTGTGATTTAGATACACAGACACACACACCCCAAGATGTAAATACTCAGAGATAACACCACCAAATGATTTAATGATGTAGTAAGATGCTTGCAACCACTTTTAATGGGTAAATTTGGATTTTAAAAAAGAAACGTTCACCTGAATATTCTCAACAATTTTTATTGTATAAATTAGCATAAGGGCTAAATTTGTATGCACACACACACACATATATATACATAACCATCATATTTCCTATAAACGTGTATTAGTGCGGGTGTATATATAATAATTCAAATACCACAAACATCACTGCTACTACGGATGGGATTTCACAGAATGGCAGACGTTACTTTGTAATGTTGCTAATAAGTCAAAGTACAACTTTTGAAGTACTCAGCAGCTGCATTTCTGAAAATTTCAGAATACAGTCATGCGTTGCATAACGACATTTCAGGCAACAAAAACTTCATGTATAATTCTGGTCCCATAAGAGTATAGAATCATATTTTTACTGTACCTTTCGTATGTTTAGATACACAAGTATTTACCATTGTGTTACAACTACCTACAGTAACATACTATACAGGCAGCCCTGGAACAATTGGCTATACCATATAGCTTAGGTGTGCAACAGGCTATACCATCGAGGTGTGTATAAATATACTCTATGACGTCTGTACAACAACAAAGCTGCCTCATGACACATTTCTCAGAATGTGCCCCCATGACTAGTGATGTATGACTGTATGTATATTAAAACTGGACATACATACATATAATTGTCTTTAAATGTTAAATGGAGTGGGATTTTGTTTTGTTTTTTCTGTTTCTGTGTGTGGTTTTTTGTTTTTGTTTTTTGGGGGGTTTTTTTGAGACAGTCTCATTCTGTTGCCCAGGCTGGAGTGCAATAGCGCTATCTTGGCTCACTGCAATCTCTGCCTCCCAGGCTTAAGTGATTCCCATGCCTCATCCTCCCAAGTAGATGTGATTACAGGCGCACGCCACCACGCCAGGCTAATTTTTGTATTTTTAATAGAAATGGGGTTTCACCATGTTAGCCAAGCAGGTCTCCAACTCCTGGCCTCAAGTGATCCACCCACCTTGGCCTCCCAAAGTCCTGAGATTACTGGTGTGAGTCACTGCACCCAGCTGAGTTAGGTTTTTGGTTCAGGTAATTACAAACAGGTTTTTCATTAACTGAATCTCCAACAGGGACATTCAAAGATTTTGCAAAATGCATCAAATAAGCATTCACTTAGTTAGCTGTTGTGTACACTACAGAATGTCTAGCACCCTTTAACCCCTGCCCACCAAACACCAGTAGCACACTTCATTCTTTGGGACAACCAGTTAGTTCCCATCAATTTCCAAAACACTCCATTGGGGGCAGTACCACTCCTACTGAGACCCACTGAATAAAGCCATCCTAAAAGTATTGAATAGGGACGGACAGACACCAGACCCAGTGCTATTGAGACACGAGCGACAAAGTGATTAAAAATACAGAGCGAGAGCTTAGAGCACAGTGGGGAAAGTGACATTAAACAACTGTCCATGTAATTATATCAATACAAAATACTATAAATGTCATGAAGGAAAGCTATAAACTGCTGATTTAGATGGTGGGGTGGCATCAGACTTGAGGAGTTTGTGAACTACTAAAATTCTTTTATTAACTTGGAGACGTAAGTAGGGTTAGCGCTGTATAATTCTGTCATGAAAGGTCATTTAAAAATATTAATAATAACTAGCATTTGTAATCACCGCAGTAGCAAGAAGGCAGTAATGAAATCATCTCTGAATTTTAAAAAATATATAAAACAAAAAAGTACTTTTAGCTTGGTGGAAAACCTCACTACATTTTTTTAAACGTCTTTGCTGCACGCTGGGATAAGACAGCAGCATTTTGCTATCATATACTAGATCTATATGTGATCTCTGGACCAGAGGCATCAACATGACCTGAGAGTCTGTGAAAAATGCAAACTTTCAGGCCTCATCTCAGACCTACTGCATCAAATCAATCTCTCTCTCCCTCCCTCTCTCTCTCTCTTTCTTCTTAAGAGTCAGGGTCTCACTGTCAGCAAGGCTGGAGTGCAGTGGTGGTGTTCATAACTCACTGCAGCCTGAAACATCTGGACTCAAATGATTCTCCCGTCTTGAGTCTCCTGAGTAATTGGGACTACAGGCATGCAATCCCATGCCTGTCTAAGTTGTTTTTTGTAATACATATTTTTTTAGAGACAGGGTATCTCACTACGTTGCCTAGGCTGGTCTCAAACTCCTGGCCTCTACTGATCCTCCTACTTCAACCTCCCCAGTCACTGGAATTACAGGCACGAGCCACCATGCCTGGCCCAGGTGATTCACATCCACATTAAAGTCTGAGAAGGACTGTGGCAGAATAGATCATATGAACCCTCAATGGCTAAAATTCAGTCATAGCCATATACATTTAAGAATCAGTAATGGCCTTTAACACTTGAAAGTGATTGAGGACTCCTGGAAAAATCAGGGGCAAAAAATGAGACAGAAAGCAGACAAGCTGCTATAACAAAAGTATCTTCAGGTGGGAAGGAAAGCAAACAAGCTAGAATCCTAAAAAGTCATCTTTCTGACCAGGCACGGTGGCTTACACTTGTAATCCCAACACTTTGGGAGGATAAGGCAGGTAGATCACTTGAGTCCAGGAGTTCAAGACCAACCTGGGCAACACAGCAGAACCCCATGTCTACAAAAATATTAAAAATTGCCAGGCATAGTGGCACACACCTGTGGTCCCAACTACTCAGGAGGCCAAGGTGGGAGGATCACTTGAGTCTGGGAGTCAAGGCTGTAGTGAGCCATGATTGCACCACTGTACTCTGGACTAGTAGAGCAAGACCCTGTCTCAAAAAATAATAATAATTGAGAAGAAAAAAAAAAAAAGAAGTGCTAATCACAAACAAAAAGCATTGACAGCTTTGCAGTAGATTTTAGGAGCATACAACTGAGTTGCACGGCTCCTATGTGGGAGAATGCCTCCATGGATTTTGCTAAATGTTGAGTCTTGTCCTGACTGCTACTCCTGCCATAAGACAAAGCAATTTTTATCAGTATTGGTCAATAATTCGGCCTGCTATTTAGGTGCTACAGTTGAATTCACGTTTTGAGATCATTAATCCCACAATTTGTTCTTCTAACAAAGGAAATCTCTCTAGAAATGTGTTAATTATGAGCAAAGACATGAGGCCAGATTCATGTCTCTTTTCTAGGCCACTTTGATGGGAAAATAATTGCCAGTACAACACAATGCCTTTTATAGTAAGAAGAAAAGTTACAGTAAAGATCTGTGCTAGCCAGGCACAGTGGCTCATACCTGTAATCCCAGCACTTTGGGAGGCCAAAACAGGAGGATTGCTTGAGCCCAGGAGTTTGAGTCCAGCCTGGGAGACACAGTGAGACCTCTGCCTCTACAAAAAATGTTTAAAACTTAGCCAGGTGTGGTGGCATGCACCTGTAATCACAGCTACTTGGGAGGCTGAGGTGGGAAAATCACTTGAGCTTGGGAGGGTGAGGCTACAGTGAGCCGTGATTGTACCACTGCACACCAACCTGGGCAAAAAAGGAAACCCTGTCAAAAAAAAAAAATCTGTGCTGACCAATAAAGTAGCCACTAGCCACATGTGGCTAATGAGCCCCTGAAATGTGGCTAGTCTAAACTGAGATATATAATAAAGTACACAAGCAGATTTTTAAAGCAATACAAAAAGAGTAAAATATCTCAATAATAATTTTTATGTCCAAATTATATTTTTTATAAAAGTAAAGTATATTTTTGATAAATTTATTTTTAATAAAAGTAAAGTCATCTGGTTCTTTTACTTTTTTTTTTTTTTTTTGTAGAGATGAGGTCTCACTATATTGCCCAGGCTGGTCTCCAACTCCTGGCCTCAAGCCATCCTCCCACCTTAGCCTCTGAAAGACCTAGGATTACAGGGCTGAGCCACAACACCCAGCTTCTTTAACTTTTTTAACGTAACTACAAGAAAAATTTTAATGACATGAAGTTTGCATTATGTATCTACTGAACAGTGCTGGTCAAGAAGCTCATTAGAATTATACATGCAGCAATCTTCAGTTTAGATTACAATCTATAAATTATAGAAATTACAGATAATCTACAGATAATCTACAGATAATCCTAGAGAGTAACTGCAGAAAACATGAATTTTGGAGGTAGCCAAACAAAAAGAGGTGCTTGGCAGTATTGATCTTTTCATTTTAACAGCAGCTGAGTAAGAGAGCCCTTTCAGAAATGTCTGCCTAAGGGTCTCTAAATTTATACCCAAAGAAGAGAGAAACATCAAGTATTTAATAAAAATAGCACTGGGGGAGGAACTGATAAAAACTGAAGAGCAATCACAGTGATGACCAGTTCTCTCACAGCCTAGGAATGTAGGGGTGGAAAAGATAAACAAATTCCACTGACAAAAGCCAATAATTTCCTGGTCTAAGGCATTTAAACAACTAAACCTTCCCGCCTCTAAGTAAATGGGAAAGTAAAACCACAATCCCAATAGTAAAGTTGCCTCAGATCAAGAACGGCGCTACCAGTGGAAGTCACAGAAAGACTGTATTGGTTTGCAGAGGTGTAACTACAAATTAAAATTAACTCATAGTTCTTCCATAGTACAAAGAAAAAAACAGAAAAGCTCCCATGGGATTAAAAAGTGGATTCAGAAATCATTGTTTAAATAGCAAGACCTCCACACACAGTGTTAAAACATCTCCAATAACGGAAAATGGTGCTGGGTCAGATTTAGTTTGGGAATAAGACTATGAGTATGAAGCAAAGCAAAGTAGCTAAAGCCATCTCCAATCTAGGCAGATTCCTCTCATTCCTGGCCCCGGGAACAATCCCATCACTTAGGAAATCTGGACCTCTGCCAGCCTGCTGCTTCTGTAGCCTGCTGGGGGATGGGTGAGGAGGGTGGAAATGTCTAGGCAGCTGGCTTTTATCACAAAGCCTTCTCTCTTAGAAAGGCCTATAATGAATTTCCTAGACATGATATAACGCAATATTTTAAGTGATTAATAGTGCAAAAATATTACATTTTAAAATACTACATTTAAAAAATGAATGTCCAAGGTGTAAGAGATCAATAGTTACATGAATTAAATGTGATGCAAATATTAAAATAATTGTATTTTAGTGGTTTTTGAATTGCTTTCATTAGGCTTAACCTCAAAACATCTAAATAGGGGAGGAAGAAACTAGTCTACTGAAAGCTTAATGTATGTGGCAAGTACCACCCTAACTTATTCCACTTAAAAATAACTTCTTTTAGAGACAGAGTCTCCCTATGTTGCCCCGGCTGGAGGGCAGTGAAGCCAGTGCACCTCACTTTAGCCTTGCACTCAAACCATCCTCCTGCCTCAGCCTCCTGAGGAGCTAGGACAACAGGCGTGTGTCACCACACCTGGCCAGGTTTTTTTTATTTTTTAGAACTGGGGTCTTGTTGTATTGCCCAGGCTTGTCTCAAGCAATCCTCCTTCCTCGATCTCCCAAAGCACTGAGATTATGAGCCACTGTGCCCAGACACAATTAACTTTTAGTAGAGAATTTACTATGAGCCATTCACTGTTTTAAATGTTTTACATGTTTGGAAACTGTGGTGATCCTATCAATCCTATGAGCTAAGTATTATTAGAATCCTCCTGTTTGAGATGAGGAAGCTGAGGCATGGAGATGTTAAGTATCACACAGCCAAGGCGTGCTGGAGCCTGGCTATGACTGACTACAGGTTTATGACACCGGGCAGCTCGTTCCAGCATCCTGACTTATCGCCTTATAATATATGAGACTGCCTCACAGCCTTCACTCACAGATGAGGACGCTGAAGCTCAGGGAGATTAAGCAACTGTCTGTTCATGGTAACAAAGCTACTAAGTGGTGGGGCAGAGTTTCAAATCCATATCTAATGCTAAATCCTTCTCATAAGCAGCTTCCTGTTATCACCAAACCTCTGCTCCAGTTTGTAATGCTGTCAGAAATATCTCATTTTCTCCTATTCTCAGGTGGATGGTTGCTAGCCACTTCTCTCTTTCCTCTTAGCCAAACTGCCAATACTGCCTCCACAGTTTGAGCTGTTGGCTCTTGAGGCACCTAAAGAATACAAAATAGGATTTATGTTTTTCACTGCTATGTAAAATTAAGCATTCGGGTCCATAAATCTAGAACACAGAAAGAACACAGAGAACAAAATGCGTTTGTCTGAATAGATAAATTATAAAGTGACTCATTATTTGTCATTAATCTTATGAAGTAGAATAAATAACTACCTTTTTGAAATCCGTATCACTAGTGTTTCTAGGTCACATACCTCCCCTAATCTGATGCTGAATGCAATGTCCTTAAATCCTGACCTTTTCAGGAGAAGCAGAATAAGGGGAGGGTGAGAGGGCATGAAACCTGAGTCCCAGACAAAGCTCCACTGTGAGAACAGAAGACTGTGGCCTGGGGAACAGCACTTACCTTCCCTGAGTACAATTTCCACCTCTACAAAACAGATGAAACTATATGTCCACTCCTTCACAGGGCTGTTTTGTTGCAAAAATTCACTGAAATACCATATGAAACTGTTTTGTAAACTATGAAGCCCTATAAAATATGTTATAAATATGCAGTGACACTCCTGCCTAATCTTAGCAAGCATGAGAAGGGGTTTCAGGGCTTCTGATGATGACAAAGAGGAAGACAGCAGTCTGTGCCTCTAAACCCACACACCCAGTAACCCAACCTTCCAGATGAAATCTTCACTGGACTTTCAGGTTCAGGAGCTGTGTCTTAAAACAACAGTGAGGGATAATAAGCACTGATTTAAATAAAAGGCTTGAAAACTCCAGGAAGGCATTATCACCACTGTAACTGCCATCCTAATCAAATCTCTGAGGGATGGCTCAGGATGCTCAAGGGGAAAGTTAATTGCTAGACTTTCTGATCAAGTGTGAGATGGTGAAAATTTTACCTTAAAATCACTGAAAAATAAACTGATATTCACAATACTTACATATTCTACTTTTTAATAAATTGAAAAAGAAAACTTAAAAAAAAAACCTAATACCTTAAAATCTAATATTCAGAACACTTTAGGTTTTCCTTTTCAGTTGTGCTTTTTTTCCCTTCCGTCTTTCCCACTATTGCCATGCCAGTCTCCCAGTCTTCCATCAACCTTGCCAAAGAGATGCATATATACAGAGAAAAGCCCTTTAAAGAAAGCAAAATAACTAAAGATCTCCAAATTCAACTAAGGAAACAGCTGCCCATCTCTTAAAATAAAAGATGTCTAATTATTGGTATTCATGTGGTCAGCCTACACCCTCAGAAGGGCACAGATCCACTCTTTCAGTCACAGCAGAAATCCTTTTAAGCCATTTGACATCCTGCACTGTGCAGTTTTAGACCTACACATATGTCTGGGTTAGAAGAAAAACACATGATCACAAACTCTAGAAAGAAAAAAGATTACGGAAGACAAAGACAACAAAAATTTTAAAATAAATAAAAATAATTTTTAAAATATATATATATATTAAAAAAAAATACGAGAAAGCCAGAGAGCTGACAAATGGCATGCTATTACATTAATAATGGAAACTATGAATATTCATTACACAATTGCCATAAATAGAAGGAAGGAAAACCAGAGAGTGCAGATGGAGCAAAATCTCAGAGTGCTAAAAAAAAGAAAGAAAACACATGCAGTCTCAGACAATACTTTTTAAGTAGGGTCCCTGGGTAGAAACTTTGATCTAAGATAAGATGGGACAGTAAAGAAGGAATTTCCTTACACAAAGTAAATAAAGAGCATAAACTACCCAGAATGACAGGAAGAGCTCTCAGTAAAAACACAGTCAGGGCAGTCTTTACTTAGGATGTTTGGAAAAAGGATAATCAAGCTCCCAAATCACGAGTAAGGTTAGTAGGTATTGCTTCACCTTCCCACACTCCCACTACCCACTTAGAGAAGGGACCACCCCAGATAAAAATCCAATGCACTAATGTGCAATCTCAAATGTTCGTCATTTTTATATATCTTGGGAATGAAAAAGAAAACCAAAAATATGAATAGGATTAACCTCAAAACATGTGCTCTGGTATCACAACTTTTATACCCAATTGAATGCTGAGGACTTCAGGGAAAGATCACTGCACTAGATTGACAGTTTTTCTATTAACAAAGGTTTCAAGAAAAGTACAGAAAACTCCTAAGCTCAAAATGATAATGCATACATTTACTAAGCAAAAATATTACCACACAGTCATTTATTTTTTAAAATGTGCACAGAAGATTCCAAATTGTAGTTTCCAAACAAACAACAGGGACAAAAAGATGCAGGCGCTAAATTATTGACAACACTCAACATCTGACCTGTACTTTTTAATTAGATAAGAAAGACTCCAACTCCTTAAAGCAAATGCTGCAGGATTAATAGTAAGTACCTACTCTAAGCAGGAAAACCCATTTGCTTGCAGCACTTCCATTGTACTTCATTTCTCAATTAGTCCCACAGCCTAGGGCTACCCTAATACACTTTTAGCATTAATTTGCAACTTAAAAGTTATACAATTCTAGTAAATGTAACCCAATCATCACCAAATGCAAGAAACTTTCAATGTTCCCTTTGAAAGGCCAACAATCCAGCAGGTCTCTCCAGCTGCTACTTAAGCTGGTATGAGGGCCCTGTCTGGGTCATCACCACTTCTGGAGTTTCACTAGCCCTGTGACCCTGTGCTAGTTGCTTAACTTCTCTAAACTTCCGTTTCCCCATCTGTAAAAACAGAAATAATAGTGCCAACATTACCGGGAAAATTAAATAAGGTCCCTCCAGGAAAAAACATTTAAGATAAATCCCATCCCCATGAATAAACAGTTGGTGAATTCCTATGGCGAAGGGAAGGGGAGGGGAGGGGAGGGGAGGGAGGAAAGGAAGGGGAGGGGAATGGGAAAGGGAAGGGGAGGGGAAAGGGAAAGGGAGGGGAAGGGGAAGGGGAAGGGAGGACTGAATTATGACAACAAATTCACCTAAAAGACTCCAAAAGTATTATCTGTTTATTCTCTCAAGCAACTTTTATTCAGCATCTACTAGGTGCAAAGGACTGTTCTGAATGAATGAGATTTAGAGAGAGGTAGAAATGCTGTTTCTGCCCTCAGGAACCTTACACCGTCTTGTAGGGGGAATAGAGTATTTTAAGGATGTGAACATCTGCTCAGACAACAGGTCCCAAGACTTTGATAAGTGTCTACAATGGAGAAAATGTACCAGTTATTCAACACATGAACACACGACACATGGAGTAGAGACAAAGGGGCTTCCCCTGCCAGACAATAAACACGTGCCATTACAAAAGCAGGCAAACAAGAAAGGGAACCAAGTAGAATCAGGAGAACCTCTGGGGAGGCACCAACCCAAAAATGAGGAGGTACAGGAAAATTCTCCCTCCCTCCATATCTGGGGTAATCATCATAGACCTTCTGGAAATCCTGTGACCAGATGCACACTGTAGATGTGACATATGTGAACACTGTTTCATTCTAAAACATGAGTTAGTAGTGCTCACATATGCAGAGCCCCTGACTGTCTTGTGGGATGCAAAATCCCATCCAACAAAAACCACCTGGCATACAAACCCCACCAGTGGGCATTCCCTTCTGCCAGATCCACTAACATGTGGTCATGGCAAGGCCACTGTGATGGGCAGAAGTGGGGCAACAACAGGAGGAAGCCTAAATTTGGACTTTACAGACTCAGTTTCCCCCTCTTTAAAATGTGGAGGTTCCTAAAATTAGATTGCTGGTGTTCCCATCATAAAGCCAGGAGGCTTCATGTGCCCCACAGCTTGTGCCCACAGATGTGAGGACTTGTGTGGAGGATGGCCCAAATGTCACATGCGGTACCACGCTGCATGTGCCGATGCTTTGCGGGGCACAGCCCAGCTCTATGAAACAGTGGTGCCTGCTCTGTGCCAAGACCCTTTACAGGAATTACAAGCATTATCTTATTAGTTTTTATGATTTTGCCAGGCGGAGATGGTTACCTCTGTTGTACAGATAAGGAAAAGGAGACTACTAGGCGGCCTCACACAGATTATTAATGTGGACATGGTGACAAGCTGGAAGATGGGTGGAGGAGATTCCAGTGCTCTTGCACTTTCCACCCACACCCAGATTCTGAGGTTGTTCAGGCGGAGAAGCGTCACTCACTGCAGTCTGGAGAGCACAGAGTTTCAGCTAGAAACAGCATTGTCACTGCCCCTGACATGCCAGTGCCAATCAATCGATCCACCAAAAAGAAAAGAAAACTCAAAGAAAAATACCCAGCCCAGTCAACGGAGTAAATTAGATAATTAATTTGATAAGCTAATAATTTGTTGAGTTAATAATTCCTGTGGCTTGTCTGTGCCTTGCTGATCCTTGAAGTGGCAGATGTCCCACTCAAAGTTCACAGATATTTCTCAGGCTGCCAACTAGACAAAAATACTACACACTGATACATCATCCTGTAGGATATACATTACAGAAACATTTAATATACATACTTATAACAGCAAGGGGATGTCAACTAGATCATGAATAGTCATACTCCTCTCTGTTTTTGTTGTTGTTGTTTCAAAAGTCTTGCTCTGTCACCCAGGCTGGAGTGCAGTGTCACAATCTCTGCTCACTGCAACCTCTGTCTCCCGGGTTCAAGCAATTCTCCTGCTTCAGCCTCCCAAGTAGCTGGGGCTACGGGCTTGGGCCCCCACACTGGCTAATTTTTGTATTTTTAGTAGAGACAGGGTTCCACCATGTTGGCCAGGCTGATCTCAAACTCCCGGCCTCAAGCAATGCACCCACCTCGTCCTTCCAAAATGCTGGGATTACAGGTGTGAGCCACCGCACCCAGTTCTTTTTTTCCTTCAGTATCAATTTTTACATTCCCCAAAACAGCCTTCAAATAACTAAACATAATGGTCAAATCTCTCACATGGCAAGCTTTAAAAAACTAACAGAAATTACTATACAATGTACCTGAAGACCGTGGTTATTAAATATTTAGAGAAGTTAAAGTAATCAGTATTTTATGTTCATTAAAATTTTTAATAGTGAAGAAATACTCATCTGAGGCCTAAAGAAAAATAACAGCTTTCATCTAGAAAGTTACAGGTATCAAGAGACAAAAAAGACTGTTAAAATCATTTTATGGAATACTGGAAAGAGATTTTCAAATGTAATCTTTGAGTTTTCAGGCTGCATCTTTTATTTAAATGTCCAGTTTCCTGAAACCCCTGCATATGTGTCAACTGTGTTATTTGAAATGGGTTTAAAAGCACTAGAGATGTTAAATATCATTCAATCAACGTTGTGCAGTAGACACAGAAAAACAGGGAAAAATTGCCTTAGCTTTATTTCTTTCCCTTCCTTTACTCTCAACATAAATGTAATATTGAAGTGACAGAAATAGATGTTCCAACTGGGATCCACACGTCACACTCACTACCACCAGTCTGAGAGGTGAAATACCCAATGGAGGTAGAAACTAGTTAGAGGCTCTCAAATGTATGTTAAACGCTTCCCAAACAAACAGTGGGAAGGGCTGGCAAATACATTCATTTAAAAAGTAAATATTAACTTAATGAGCTTGGTGACCGGAAAACTGATTCTGCTCTCTTGAGATTTTTACTTCCCTGCTCCTTCTCATCAAAAAGCAAAAGAAAAAGACACAATAAGACACAAATTCTCCTACTTCTGAGTCCAAATGGGATCAGAAAGGATCTTAAATCACTCTTTCTGTATGTGTCCTCAAATCTCTCCAACTCAACTGATGGTAAAAAGGGAAGATAAAGTAAATCAAACAATGTAAATACTGGCAGAACTAGTCCATTAAATGTAGTGGGGAGCATCAGAAAGGCCAAGTCTTTTTTTAGGAGCCATAATTCTGTGCTCTAATAGCAGAACACGGCCAATCATTATAAAACATCTCTTAACTCCTGCCTGAGACTTCCCCATTCTTCTTCCCTTGCCTGCACCAGTCGCGCATCAGAAAAGTATTATGTCTGGCACAAAGATGGCAAAGGCAACCAAAAGGTCATTCACTGGACCCAGAGCCTGGGTCATGAGAGGGTTCAGGGCAAGGTGGAGCCCAGTGGCTGGCAACTAAACCACCAAAAGCAAGGTATTTTCAGAAAGAACAAAGAAAAGGGAAAGAAGAAAATGCAATGATACTGGAAGCACAGAAGAAAATCCAGTGAATTGGAAGCATTTTATGTTTATGTAAAGGAAAAGGAGAGAAAGAAAGAAAAAATTGGTCTATCCCTTTTCTTAGCACTCACTCTACCAATTAAAACGAATCCAAAGTATTGAGTGTTTCTCCCTATACCCACCTAAAGTCTTCATCTTTCTAAGATGTAAATATTAAAAACCTGTTTCCTCTATACTTTTAATCTTCACAAAGATTTTAGCTGTCATAATATGAATTAAAAATGAAGCTAGAATGGCTTCACATGTACAAGCTAATAATCCAAGTGTATATATTCAGGACTCGAAGAAAATGAATGAATTTATTATCTGACATTTTCTGTTCGATATTAACCATTTGCCTCATTCAATGAAGGCAATTTACACCCATTGAAAGATGTTCTGACACTTTTTTTGGAACATGCTAGTAAAAACACAGCAGTTTTCTCATCATGCCTTCCAGCTCAAACCAGTCTGCCTATCACAAGGTGGTCCATGGTACCTCAACCAACAGTTAACCTTCCATAATCTTCATGGACTACAGAGCCCTCACGTTTAGCAGGAAATTTTTACTAAACAAATTACTACCAGAAGGATCAAGTTTACATCTCACCAAACAATCCACCACCCACTCCCCACGTAAATCCAGATAAAAATGGCAATACAAGCTTAGTTTTAATGTAACCTTGAAACTGAAATCTAAAACGTAAAGAGTAATTCAGCAGAGAAACCCCCTTGATTTCACAACAACAAATCAACCATGCGACATTATTTAGTAACAATGATTTAATCTCCCCGGGTCTCAGTTTCCTCTCTGTAAAATGCGTGTAACTCGGTTCAAAAATGGCATAGATCTACAGCAGGAATCTTTAAGGTTCACTTACTCTTAGGCCTTTTTTAGGAAAAACCATTCATCTGCTAGAATTACTACCAAAATCAGTTGTTTCTTTGTGAGAACTTTGTTTTCCCAACCATAAGCTGCGCCTGTAGTAGTAGCGCCTAGATGTTATTTCGCCCTTTTCTCCCTTCTCCTGGGAGGCAGCCCAGTTACACACATACACTTTGGATGCAGAGAGACTACGTTAGAATACTAGATTAAACCACCTTCTAGCTGAGGGACTCTGAGCAAGTCACAATTTCAATAAACCCCAATTTCCCCATTATCCATTTGTTGCATTTCCTTTTTTTCAAATGTTTTCCCCACGCAGAGGGGATACTTACAATCTTACAAAACTGAGAGCATACACTACATACAATGGCTGTTTCACTGTAAAATAGCAATTTTTATTTTATACATGTTCTGCCATGAACATAATTACTTTTCTTAATAGCAAATATTAAACTTACTCAATGAAACACATAATTGTGATAAGAGGTAAGGTTTTGAAGCTGAAAAAAGTCCACCGTTGAGTTTAATATGCCTAACCATCTTGCCTGAAAAAAAATAATCAAAACGGAGGAAAATGTGTGTATAGATATACATGCACACACACACACACGTATATATATATATCATCATCATACATATATATATGTATGATGATGATATAAGGGAACTAAAGGGAATGCTGAAGATCATCAAAGTGAGTCATCCAAAACTGTGGTCATCCAATTAATGTGACTTTTACGGGTTTTTAATCTTTTTTATCTTCTAATAACTACATAGAAATTAGTGCAATGCACACTGTACAATTTGCATTGTATCTTGCAAGTACACATTTTTTTTTCCTTTCATGACTAAAACACCTTTTGTGTTGCACATGTAACACATCATTTAGATAAAGTAATGCAAACCTCTTGGGGAAAGTTTTGAACTCAATTAGGGCATCTGGGGACAAGCCATATGTTACCAAGCCTTTTCCACACCTGAACCCCAATATGTAATGACCCAAGGATGCTCATTTGTAAGATTAAATAGTCTGCCTTTTAAGAGAAGAGAATCAAGCACTGCAGGACATTCTCCATCCTATTCACTTGAAGACAATACAAAGAGAGCTATATAGCTGAAGATTTAAAATAAACGAACACCTATGACACAAAAGAATTTGTAATTCATGTCCTGAAAAACTGTAACTAACATATCTCTTCTTTACCTGTATGTTTTAATAAAAAATGTTTTCATTCAAATCAAAAGTAACCATAAGTTATTCTCACTCATTTTTCTCTGTTGTAGAATAATGCTTACTTACCGGTTTCTTTGTTAGATATTTCTGTATCACTGCTTTAGTTTTTCTTTTGGCTAAAATTTCTGGATTATGAATTTGATATTAATAAATACACAATTATAGGACTAAGATGACTGTATTTTCTGAATCAAAAATCAGAAAGCATTATCTAAAACCAAGAGCTGTTCCAAAAAAATAAGATTGCATATTATTGTAGCAATATCCATCTTCAACTCCTAATAATTCAGCAACAGGTATTTTAAAAGAAAGGCTCTCAAACTCTGAACTCATTTGAGGGATATGACACACCCCCAAGAATAACCCTTGCTAACTACAGCAGCAAAATTTTCAAGGTGTGTGAATATTTTGATAGGGGAAGTGAAGAGGCCTGCACCAAAATCTTTAAGGAGCACTTAGAAAACTCTCACCCTCCACCTCTACCACAGCCCATCACTGCTTTACAGAATGGGTGCAATCTCCTTTTTTGAAAAACCATTAAAATAGAAAAACTAATAATCCAAGACAACTAAGTTATCCAAGAGATATGCCATAGGTTATAATTTCATATTTGGCACATTCCCATGGGCAAATCTGAAATAAGTCAAATTCCTAACTGCAACACAGTCCCCTTCCTTCCCACTCAAAAAAAATACATCAAAACATAATTGAAAGACTGACTTCAACATACTCATTTTTTAAAGAAAAGTATTTACATACTTCAATATTTCAGCTGATCAGAACACAGAATTATAACATGTTCAAGATCTGCTAGACTAGAATAATTCCCAAACTCTGAAAAACATCATAGTTTTATTCTAAATACCACACTTCATTATAGACATCTTACATGAGGGTAGCCAGAGACTGAGAAAACACAAAAGAGCACACAGAATTGTAGAATCCAGGACTCCCTGGGTTCTCTATGCAATTCCAAATGTCTTTCAAAGTATAACTTGCAAGACTGGAGAAAGGTATTTTTAATCAGTGAAAGTTCAAATAAGTACTTGCCTGATGCATTTTCATCTAGGTATAAAAGCACAGATTGAAAACTTTTTTTCTACTGTATTATGACTATATGGGTCATAAAAACCTTAAATTATTTTTTCAACACATTCCTTATACACATAAGATTCATCAGTATCACAGAATTTAGAGTAGCTATTGAAAAGCAAGAAAACCATTAATTTCTGTATTAAAAAATTAATCATATAATGTTGCACTATAAGACATGCCATATTTGCAGATGATTTCAGAATCTTATAATATTTTGCTAATACCTGGCTTTTTCCTAAAACCACTGTAAAATAATTTTCCATGTCCCCAGCCTAAGTTTAGGATGCTCATGCAACACTCAGGTCACAATAAAGTTACCAAGGCAAAATTAATTAATTAATTAATTTTAAGAAAATTCCCAGGCTCATATGCCCAAAACAAAGAACAGTTCGTATCAAAAGAGTTAATAAAGTAAAACTAAAAGACAGCCAGGTAGGGTGGCTCATGTTTGTAATTCTAGCATTTTGAGAGGCTGAAACTGGTGGCCTGCTTGAGCCCAGGAGCTCAAGACCAGCCTGGGCAATATAACGAGATGCCATCTCTTTTATTATTTTTTAAAAAATTGATTTTAAAAAGAAATTTAAGAAAACTAAAAGTTACTAAGAAAGAAGGAAAACTTAAAAAATAAATAGTAAATTGGAAAAATAACCAGAACTTTACACACTGAAAATACAATAGATTCAAAAGGGAAAAGTAAATATTACTTCAATCATTCCCTTAAAATGATGAAAGAGCTCCTTTAAGACACTGATGAGTCCTGAAGAAATTGAGCTTGCAAAACTGAAAGCAAACTGCTGGTTCCAATATCTTGTAATTATGCCTTTTATAAATTTCATGACAGCAAGAATAATAAGAGTTAAGAGTGTTTGGAACTAGGCTGGGGACGGTGGCTTATGCCTGTAATTCCAGCACTTTGGGAAGCCAAGGCGGGTGGATCACTTGAGGTCAGGAGTTTGAGATCAGCCTGACCAACATGGTGAAACACTGTCTCTACGAAAAATACAAAATTAGCAAGGCGGGTGGCGCATGCCTGCAATCCCAGCTACTTGGGAGGCTGAGGCAGGAGAATCACTTGAACCCAGGAAGCAGAGGTTGCAGTGACCCAAGATCACACCACTGCACTCCAGCTTGGGCAACAAGAGCGAAACTCCACCTCAAAAAAAAAAAAAAAAAAAAAAAAGAGTGTTTGGGACTATAAAAAATTTGTCTCAAACACTCAGCACTGGAATCTATGGTCCAATCCTGAGAAAACTCTGACCCACCTTGGCCTCACTGATTTCAATGATTGCTATGGTTCTGAATAGGAGAAGCCATCTCAATCACAACCCAGTAATATAAAGATTTCTAAATTAATGGCTCAAATTCCAGTCAGAAGGAAAATAGGCATAGTATACTGCAGCTGAGCCCATTTTGCATTTGTTGAAGAAAATAGAGTAGTTAGGCTGTACAGAAAGACTTTCTACATCAAAGGTCAGGGTCATCGTCATCTTTTTTTTTTTTTTTTTTTTGAGACAGAGTCCTGCTCTGTCACCCAGGCTGGTGTCCAGTGGCACGATCTCAGCTCACTGCAACCTCTGCCTCCCAGGTTCAAGCAATTCTCCTGCCTCAGCCTCCCAAGCAGCTGGGACTACGGGCACCCGCCACCACGCCCAGCTAATTTTTGTATTTTTAGTAGACACAGGGTTCACTATGTTGACCAGGCTGGTCTCAAACTCCTGACCTCAAGTGATCTCTCCCAAGGTGCTGGGATTGCCACCAGGCCTGGCCCAAAGGTCAGCTTTCAACAAATGAATTCAAACATGCAAATCAGAGCACTGCCCAAGAGGGAACACTAACCACTCTTACAGCAGAGACTTCCTACAGGCTATACAGCCTGCCACCAGGATGCAGGGTGCTCACGATGGAAAGAGGACACTACTCATGTTTTCCATTTCTGTAACATTCTGCCTTTTGAGAATTACAAATTGAATGTGACTAATTCTCCCAAATGTCATACATCTTACACTTTGTGACAGACATGTACTTCCTCTCTGAATCTTTACAGTACTAACCAGACATTTGAGCCACTGTCTGGGACTAGACCTAATTACGATAATTATGTCTACCATCATTAGGGAGATGGTAAATATGATCAAACACTTATAAAAAGGAAAAAACTGAAGCACAGAAAGTTTTAAGCATCAGAAAATTAAAACTAAATTTCCAATGAGAGAATTAAGGAGGTAGTGATGGTCTTTTTCAGCTATCTAAAATGTTGAATTTGAAATATAATGACTTCCTGGATTACTGGCATAATTAAAGAACAGTCTAACTTTTAGACCTCTTGCATAGAATAGTTTCATAGCATCTAGGACTGGCAGACATGACCATAGTGAAAATAAAACAGGACAGAAAGTAATATAAAATCTTTTCTTTCTTTTTCTTTTTTTTGAGATGGAGTCTCACTCTATCCCCCAGACTGGACTGCAGTGGTACAATCTCAGCTCACTGCAACTTCCGCCTCCAGGGTTCAGGCGATTCTCCTGCCTCAGCCTCCTGAGTAGCTGGGATTACAGGTGCCCACCACCACACCTGGCTAATTTTTATATTTTTGGTAGAGACAGGGTTTCAGCGTGTTGGCCAGGCTGGTCTCAAACTCCTGACCTCAAATGATCCACCTGTCTCAGCCTCCCATAGTGCTGGGATTACAGGCATGAGCCACCGCACCTGGTCTATAAAATCTTACGATAAGAGAGAGTGAGATTGAATCTCTACCCAGGCCCAGCCCTGTAAGATGCTGAGAGACGGTCAACCCATAAATGCCTGTGAGGCTGAACTAGATCAAGAGTCAGGCTGAGACCACATCCAGCATGACATAAAATAAACATCACTTGATATATGAATCTTTGAATAGGTGAGTACTATGACAAGAAAGATATTTCGGGAAGGCTGAGTGGAGGAATAAGATGGAGCAGTGATACCAATGAAGAGTTTATTGAACTAAAGTAGGTAAAAGTGAAAAGGTTCTGAGCTGAGATGCCAGCAGCTGCAATGATAATAAAGTCACAAAAATAAAAGATAACTGTTTGAAGCTGGGTGCGGTGGCTCATGTCTGTAATTCCAGCACTTTGGGAGGCCGAGATGGGTGGATCATCTGAGGTCTGGAGTTCGGAACCAACCTGGCCAACCTGGTGAAACCCCATCTCTACTAAAAATACAAAAGTTAGCTGGGCATTGTGGCGGGCGTCTGTAATCCCAGCCACTTGGGAGGCTGAGGCAAGAGAATCACTTGAACCCTGGAGGTGGAGGTTGCAGTGAGCCAAGGTCGCGCCATTGCACTCCAGCCTGGGCGACAGAGTGAGACTCCATCTCAATAAATAAATAAATAAATAAATAAATAAATAAATAAATAAAGATAACTGTTTGATAAGAGTCAAAAGGTAGGAAAGAGATAGATCGTGAAAGGCCTTGAAAGATAAGCCAGGAGTTCGGAGTTAAACCTGCACCTTTTAAAGTAGTAAGCAGGGGAACAGCAAATTTGTATTTCAGACCTATCATTCTGTTGGAGTGGGAGGCAAGTCGTAGGCAGGGAAGTCAGTTATACAACTACTCCCTGTCCAGGAACAGATGACGAGGCTGAAAGTGCACATCAGCAGTGGGAATGGATATGACAGCAAGGAACAAAAACCAAGCCAACACCTGGATGTGGGGTTGGAGAAAAAGTTAGGATAGCATCAAGTTTTTAGTTTGGAAAATCATGTGGCTGGTAGAGCCAACAGCAGAGACAGGAACAAGAGAAGGTGCATGTTTGGGGAAATACAAGAATTAATAATATGTGCTAAGATCGAGGTGACTGTGAGACACAGAGGCAGAAACCTCTAGCTGGCAGCTGGACATCTGGATGTGAAGGTTAGAATAGAAAGCTGAGTAGCTACACTGACATCAAGTGTACACCAACCACTCAACCAGAGCATGACAACTGATCACAGAGGACAGAAGGCTGAAGTTATGGATGAGATGGGGAAGACTTAAGCATGTTCAGAGCCTACGGTGAAAGTATCTATTAAAAGGAGAGGGAAGAAAACATAGAAAAGAAAGAAAATAATCAATTATGTAAGCTTCTGGAGTAGAAAGGAGGGAAAGGAATTGAGAAGACAGGAGGAAGAACTAGCCTGGAACAAAACAAAGGACAAAACCCTGAGATCGATGGAGAAAAAAGGAGGTAAGACTGGAGCAAATAAGGGTACATGAATGGGCAGGGTGTTAACAGAGTGAACACCTAATGGTATTAAGAGCTCTTAGAAGTTAGTGGGTGTTACAAGTTGAATTGTGTCCACCAAAAATTCATGTCAAAGTCTTAATCCCCAGTATCTTCTAAAGTGATCTTATTTTGAAAAGGGGTTCGTACAGATGTAATTAAATTAAGAGGAGGTCATACTGAAGTAGGGTGAGCCCCTAATCTAATATGACTTATATCCTTGTAAAAAGGGGAAATTTAGATAGACAGAGATGCATTAAGGGAAAACAATGTAAAAAGATACAGAGAGACGGTGGTCATCTAGAGCTAAGGGGAGAGGCCTCGAATGGATCCTTCTCTAACAGTCCTCTGAAAGAACCAACTCTGCTACCATTTAATGTCAGACTTCTGGTCCCCAGAACTGTGAGACAATAAAAATTCTGTTATTTAAGTTACCCAGTTTGTGGTACTTTGCTAGGGTAGCCCTAGGAAACTAACAGAGAGAAAGCCTTCTACTAAAAGAAGAAAGGGTGGAGGAGGGTTGCAAAAAGGCTTACGGTGAGTGAAAAGAGTTCAGCAGGAAACAAGTCAGCGGCATAAGGACACAAATGCAAGATGGTCCACAGTTGCCTGACGTTCCAGCTAAGGATGGAAATGATAAATTTATTTACAGAGTGATTTCCTCAAGCAGCTCTTGGCAGCCACTAGGTAAGATAGGAAAAGATGCCAGGTCAAAATCAAGGGCTGGCAGCATATATTACAAATGAAGTACAAAGGGGTAAGGCCATTAAGGATACTGGCAAGACAGTGATGTACCCTGAGTGAACAGGAAAGGAACTAAAGGGGGAGGATGGGTTGTGGACTATGAGAATGGGATGGGACAGGCAGAGAAGGGATCATCTAGAAACTGGAAGCCAGCAAAGAAGAGATACAGGGAATACATCAGCAGTAAAAGAGCTAAACAGGAAAGATTGTTAGTGGGATTTAATATTTTAAACCTAGGACAGTCCCAGTAAGATGCAGCTCCTGCAGAAACCAAATAAGGGTAAAGCAGGTATGAGATGAGAAAGTCAGGAATGCTAGAATGTTGTATTACAGAGTATACATCATCCATATGGACACTGAGACACCCCCTGCTGGTGACAGGGTAGAGAAAAGAGTGAACCAGCTTCCACCATGCTCAATAAATGGAAAAGAATGACCAGAAATATCCACAAATCATATTTGTATCTAACCACTTATACTAGTCCATTTTCACATTGCTATGAAGAAATACCCAAGACCAGGTAATTTATAAAGAAATGAGGTTGAATTGGCTCAGACATGCAGGATGTATAGGAATCCTAGTGACTTCTGCTTCCAAGGAGGCCTCAGGAAGCTTCCAATCATGGCAGTAGGCAAAGGCAGAGCCAGCTTCTTACATGGCAGAAGCCAAGAGCAAGAGAGCAAAGGGGGAGGTGCTACACACTTTTAAACAAGCAGGTCTCACAAGAATTCCCTCACTATCACCAGAACAGCACCAAGGGGATGGTTCTAAACCATTCATGAAGGATCCACCCCCATGATCCAATCACCTCCCACCAGGCCCCACCTCCAACATGAGATTTGGCAGGGACACGATCCAAACCATATCATCCCTCGATTCTGGTTCTCATAAAAATCACTGCATGGCTGGATGTGGTGGCTCACAACTGTAATCCCAACACTAGGAGGCTGACATGGGAGGATTACCTGAGACCAGGCCTTCGAGACCAGCATGAACAACATGGTGAGACTCCATCTCTACAAAAACTAAAAAATTAGCCAGGTGGTGGCATATGCCTGTGGTCCCAGCTACTTAGAAGGCTGAGGTGGGAGGATAGGCTGGGCCTTGGAGGTGGAGGCTGCAGTGAGCCATGATGGCACCACTGTACTCCAACCTGGATGACCAAGGGACACCATGTCTCAAAAAATAATAATAGTAATAATAAGAACTACCACCTTTATTAGCTCTGGTATTATACCTTTATATAAAATAACAAAGAGGGACATGGACTAGAAGCTAAGATCAATATACACAGTCTCTAACTAACAGAATTGTTATATTAAATGTAAAGTAAGCAAGAAACCCTATAAAAATGTGCTTGGGGCACTCACAGACCAGATGTAGAACTTTTTTAAATTTTATATGCTTTGTACACATTTTCCTAGGATTTGAAAAAATAAAATAGCTGGAAAATGACAAAATAAGTGCTGGCAGCCTTCTACCTCACAAACATAAAATAACTGACCAAAGCAGAGAAGAATGAGAAAACTCATACATGATCACCCATTTTTATAAAACAAACTAAGTGCTTAATTATCTGGATTATATGCCATAAACATATGAAATTCTCTGCATTTCAAAGGTTTATTCCAATTGCTAAAAATTTTGCATTTCTCACCAAAGAGCCAGGCAGAGTCAATACTTTGTTCTGGAAATCATCAAAGCTAAAAAACAGAGGGATAAAGCAGAACTGCATGAGTTAACCTTTTAATCTACCCATGAGAACAATTCATGAATTGCTGTAGCTATCACCATTTCCAACTATTTCCATACACATACATATACACTTAATTAGAGCTTTTGTCTCCAAAGTTCAAAAGGTTTTATGTGTGGTAATTTTACACTGGTGGAGATTATCTGTATTTTCTGACCTTTCATATATTAGGTATCATTAATATTCTAAAATAAATCATTAAATCAAAAATAAAATTCAAAAATTCACCAGAAGTCATAGTGTAGTTATTGTTCATCACTTCAGGAAAAATGGGGCCACTTAAGGACATGGTCTGGGCATTTATTGGAGACAAAAGGTAAAAAGACATTTGGAAAGTTCTGCAGTCATTTCACAGATATGAAGTTGATGCTTTACGCAAGACTCTCATCACAATGTCACCGGAAACATCATGTCCACTAAAAACTATGACACAAAATACCAATCTTCTTTCATCTTCAATCTAGCTTAACCATGTGTTTCTCCAATAATTATTCAGCCCCTTCATTATGGCCGAGTACTATGCCAAACCCTTCCAAACATCGAGAAGTTGGGAGGGGAAAAGGACTGAAACTAATAAAATTTTACTTGGGATGTCTTTAGAAATGATTAGTCCATCCAAGTAAAACGTGCAGATTTAGCCCACAGAACATCAAATGACTAATATTGTAGTCAGGGACCAAATAATGAAATGAAAAACAAAATGATCATTCATAGAATGTTCCGTCTCCAACTATGACCGGCTTCAGCAAAATTCCCTATTGTTTGCTTATTGTAAATACCTGAAGGCTTCAATAATTCCAAACTGTTCAATATAAACACACACACAAGCACATGCATGAGCACACAAACACAGCCCAGTTTACAACAAGCATAGTTCCTGAATATAATTCCAGTCTGGTTTGGGCATTTCAGTCTATGATTAAGTAAGTCTGTATTTCTTTTTCTCCTGTGTTCAAGGTCAAACATTTGACACACACTCTAGAAGCATCCTCTACATGAATCAGGGAGTTGCTACCAAACTCCTGCTCAGGCACTCTCTGGAAGAGGCCACTCCTTGAGATAAGGAGCCCTCCAGCTCATAAATACTGAATAAGGAGAGTTGCCACACCTTATTGCATACCTAAGAAGCTGACCCAACCTCAAAGTTTTAAGACTCAAATCTGAATTGATTCCAACGGACTGTAGAGTCCCTCAGCTCCAGGAGAGAGAAAGAGAAAGAGAAAAATAAGCGTTCAAGAAAATTTCTACCATTATAATCTGAAAATGATCACAGAAAACTCAGTTCCTATGTACACAACCAGAGTTTCAGTGCTTTTTTCTGATGTGATAAAGTTGTCATTTTGATCCTTTTGTATAGTTCATAAGCGTGATGACTAGGGTTTCACCTCATGTGTAAGACGTGCCTCCCTCAAACCTTATTACAAGGTCAGCACATTACCTGTCTGACATGAAAACATGAAAAAGAAGTTGTAATCTTATGTTGGTTGTTACATTATTTAGAATCCTACATTTAGAGCTAAGAGGCAACCTGAAGATCACAGTTCAACTGATTTTACAAATGAGAATGTCGAGGCCAGGGTAAGTTAAACGACCTGCCCAAATAACTAGAAAGTGGCAGATGAGAATCCACACTACCTGACACCTAATTCATCACTCTCTCTACTCCTCTACAATAGATATTTACTCGCATTCAATAGATACTTACTGAATGTTAACTATGTGCAACACACCCAGGGATTAAAAACTTGAATGCAATCATCCCCATGTGGAATCTAAACAACGGTGGGCTTTAGATAATACTTTCTCAGTTTTAATATGCAAGTCATCACATGAAGCTTTATGTGAAATGTTAAGAGGAATATCTGAAATTAACTTTCCTCATAGCTGTAATTCTTCATTTTTAATCCTTCCATCTACTCTGTAGCCCTTCCAACTACAGAAGGTGGATGTCAGAGTGAGAGCATTGATGATGATGATCATGAAGGCAATGAAGATAACACCAATTATGAGATATTCCCTTTTTGTGAGCCATTATTCTGAAACCTTTATGTGCGTTAGCTTATTTCATTCTCTCAACTACCTTAAAGGGAAGATACTATTATTATCTCTATTTTACAAAGGATATGAAATGAATAAGTCAAACGCCCAAACAGGGGATAGTTGAATTAGGAATTATAACCCAGCATGGCTTCATTACTACTATCTCCCAAGCTTTTCTGGCCTTGAGTCTTTCCTTCATTAGCTGGAAATTACCTGCCCCTTCTGGATCTCAATTTCTTTATCTGTGAAATGATGGAGTGGGAAAATTATTATTTCCAATGGATCTTCCAAGTCGAGCATTCTGTGATTTACTGATTTGTGATAGTTACCAATCTCTTGTGGCAGAGGAAGGAAACCACTTTGCAAAACCTAAGGATGATTTTGACCCAAGTTACAAACTCCAAACCTTTGACTATGCAGAGGTTTCAGAATAACAGAGAGAGGGAGCAGTTACCAGCCTCAGGTGTTTTTTAAAGCTAATCACTAACAATAGTGTTTAAGCAAGAAAAAAGGTTTTCAAAATTCCTAATGATTATTAGGAAGAGTTTGTAAAAACATGGGAAAATATAATGTTATTGTACCAAAGAAAAAAGCAGGATATAATAATGGGCTGCTTTTTCAAAACACGGGGAAAGCAGCAAGAACATTCAACAGTTGTTGTATCGGGGTAACAGGATTTATGAGATTTTTTTCTTTCTCCTTTTCCTTATTTCTCTTTTTTTTTATGTAAGCTTAAATTATCGCCATAATTAGAGGGGAAACTTTCTTTACAAAGAGAAAAATGGTGCCAAATATTCTCATATTGATTTCTCCCGAAAAGAAAGAAAACACTCTCCTGAAAAACATCTCAATAACAACACTACAGAAATTCCAGAAATACAGGTTTAGAGGAAAACTCCACTATTGCACACTATGAAGGGAGAAGAAAAGACTCCTCTATTGCTTCAAGTCTACAAGAATTAAGTTTTGTAGAGGATGTCACAGGAACGTTGGCAGGGAAAGTTGCTTCAGAGTCCAGGGACACACAGGTTTGTAAAGCTCAGCCCAGGAAAAAGAGAACAGGTGCAGCAGATGAAGCAGCAGACCGTATCAGCCAAATGACGCTGGCCCCATCCAGAAATCCCAGCCTGGAGCAGGTTCTCCCTGAGCAGACCTGCCATGCACCACAGCCAGCCACATGGCCAAAGGGACTTTCCATGAGCACAAATGCCCTTTCCTCACTGAAGTACTGCAGCAGAGGGAAGCCAGGTAGCATATTTCATGGAATATGTAACTATTAAAACAAACCACCAAACCAAACTAATTTATGCTTTCATCAGGCCTTAGAGTAAGCACACTGTATAGATAACACCCATGTTCCTATACAAAAACACAATGTAGGCCGGGTGCAGTGGCTCACACCTGTAATCCCAGCACTTTGGGAGGCCAAGGCGGGTGGATCACAAGGTCAGGAGATCGAGACTATCCTGGTTATCATGGTGAAACACCGCCTCTACTAAAAATACAGAAAATTAGCCGGGTGTGGTGGTGGGCACCTGTAGTCTCAGTTACTCGGGAGGCTGAGGCAGGAAAACGGCGTGAACCCAGGAGGCGGAGCTTGCAGAGAGCCGGAATCATGCCACTACACTCCAGCCTGGTCAACAGAGCAAGACTCCATCTCAAACAAACAAACAAACAAACAAACACAAGCTATATATACATGTGGCCCAGTTTACAACACAGATCAACGAGTGTGGCTCACGATGGTTACAACGAAACACTTCACTCTTTAGCACTGTGAAAACATTTTGTAAACATTCATTATTTCTCTAGTGATTCCCACTGTAACTACAAAAATTCAGGAATGATTGCAATTTTAAAATCACATTCAGGATGCTATTAATTACACATGAACTCTCTGCCTTACTTGAACAGTATTTTATACTGCTTTGTGGCAAATAGATCAAGACAGATCTGATATACAAAGAATAGGAAAACCAGAACATGAAAAGTCACCTTCTCCTTTGGGAGACTGACAGACAATATATGGCATCAACAACACATCACACCCTGATTCAGCTGAGGTCTGCAAGGAGCCATGGTGCCCAACTTACCAACAGTTCCAGACTTGCCTTAAGCACATACATCACGCTGCATGTCTAAAGCACTACCACCAGCAAGAAGGCAACAACACAAAGGCCTGCATGTGTCTTCTAATTAGTTTATTAATTGAAAAAGACATATTTCTGTTACTTGCTACCAAAACTCATTTGAACGATTATTTTAAAATTTGAAAATATCATAATGCAATGAAATAAACAGATGTCATCTTGTGTGTGTGTTTTAAAGGCATTTTTTTCTGTTTCTAAGTACAAAGCTGGCACCTACTGACTACCTGGTACTAACATTAGATGAAGAAATGTAACCTACCTCATCAAAGGTGGTGTCATCTTTCTTCAAAGCTATAAAATAAGAAGGAAAAGGAAACAGTTATTATGAAAAATTCCAAAGAGACTAAGTTATAGAAAACAGAAAAAGAAAACAAGGCAGTATGGTGTTTTCATTTCAGAAAGTAAATTGTACCCAAACCTGAATAACAATGTTATGATACAAATACGAAAACTGCAAATGAAAGAGAGAGAACTGCACAGCATGAATCTTTTTGAAATATTTTTCATAAATACACAAATAGAACTATCCTCCCAGATCTAAGAAAGAAGCACACATAACTGCTCCCTATGTCTTCTTTAGTTGGAACATGTTTTAATGAAAGTATAAAAGAATCACAAAGTAATCTTGAAGAAATTTCCCCTTAAACTCCTGGGTTTTGAGACGATATCACCAATTGTTAGGATGACACCTACTTTGCATAGAGCCCTGAATGACACTTTCATACTGAGTAAAGAGTAGATATGTTGATGAAAGACTAAGCCTGTTAAAATAAGCATTGCAGAGTGAGAGACATAATTTAAACATTTCAACATGATAAATTTCATAACAAAGTATTTCAAATGAAAATACATTCAGAATATTTTATAGGAACCAGCAAATACTTCAAATTTATTTTAAATATGGTCATGTGTCACTTAACAACTGGGATACATTCTGAGAAATGCACCGTTAGGCAATTTCATTGTGCAAATGTCACAGAGTGTACTTATACAAACCTAGATGGTATCACCTACTACATACCTAGGCTATATGGTATAGCCTATTACTCCTAGGCTACAAACCTATACAGCATGTTACTGTACTGAAAACTGTAGGCAACTGTAACACAATGGCAAGTATTTGTGTATCTAAACATAGAAAAATGTACAGTAAAAATACAGTATTATAATCTTGCGGGACCACTATCATATGACTGTCCATAGCTTTAGAACTGGAATTTTTTCACCCAACATAGAAAGAGAAGAATTTCACCTACAGTTGGCAAACATCTAGTTCCTTACATTTTACAATTACTTAGAATGTTTCATATTAAGAAGAATGCATTAAATAGCTAATTTATCTTACTAGCTGGAGAAATGTTTCAAATTTACAGAACTGTGCATAGGTGTTTGCTGCTTTAAACCTGATTTAGTCTGGATAGAAGCACTTGGGTAGCTATTACTTGGAAAGCTTTGTTCTGACAAAAGCAATGAAAAGCAAATTATTCTGGCAATTAAGCTCTGAGAAAAGTAATGTGCCTAAACTGAAGCTATCATAGAAAAGCTTAGGATACATACTCTAACACTCGTGAAAAGGTTATTTTCTCTGTTTCATATATTTGTGTTTTCAAGAATGTGACTGTGGTGAATTAAGGGATGGATGCAGGTAGGCTGAGGGAAATAAAATGTTTCTAAAAGTTTCTTATTTTTCCCTTTTGCCTAATAAACTAATCTTTCTTTATTGGATAACCATTTCTTCTGAAAATGAATGGAAAATAAAAAGACAGTCCTTTGTTGTGAATGGCTTATCTTGCATTCAATTACTTGCACATGTTTTAATTATGTATTTAACTTAACCTACATTAAATCTAAAATAACCTACATTAAATCTAAAATAATCTGTTTTGAAAGAACCATATTAAGTTCCCAGCTAACTTCTAATGACTGCGTTTTCACTAGAATTTAACTTCTAAGCTACAAGGCTCTGTATAAATACCAGTCAACAATATTACTATACTGTCTACTCCCTCAACCCAAGGCGTGTCCTTTAATTAACATACTTGACTAATGAGTCCTTTAAAAAACATTAGTAATGTAATTCTAAATATAGACAAGTTGCTCCATCTGAAAAACAAAATTCTTTGGAATAAGAAATTAATAGCCCATTGATTTCACATACAAAGTCCAACATAAGCAAATTACCATACAGCCTCATACCTAGCTCATTTAACAAAGATTAATGGAACACACGCACTATGTGGTTGCCATGCAAGATGCAAAGCTACAGCAGTAAACTTGTAATTCACGGCACAAACTTTTAAATATACTGTCTTTATTTTGGACCTTATAAAAGTTCTGGAAATTTAGCCATGTGTTTTCTTAAGCAAAGCATCCAGTGGTTCTTTTTAACTACAGTTGATACTACCCCACCAGGTGCAGTGGCTCACGCCTGTAATCCCAGCACTTTGGAAGGCTGAGGCGGATGGATCGCCTGAGCTCAGGAGTTTGAGACCAGCCTGGGCAACAGGGGGAAACCCCATCTCTACAAAACCAATACCAAATACATACATACACACATACATACATACATACATAAAATGAGCCAGGCATTGAGGTGGTGTCCTGTGGTTCCAGCTATTCGGGAGGCTGAGGTGGGAGGATCACATGAGCCTGGGAGGCAGAGGTTGCAGTGAGCCAAGATTGCGCCACTGCACTCCAGTCTGGGCGACAGAGTGAGACCCTGTTCCTCTGCTGCCAAAAAACAAGATACTATCCCTTAGGGAAATGTAAATATGGAATGAAGACCCTCAAGTTGAGAAATGAAGACAGCAGAAAACTAGACTGTCTTGAACAGCGAGACTGGACTATTTCCTTCTTATCTCCTAGTCCTGACAATTCTCCAACATTCTGGACAAAGAGGCGGGGTCTGGAGGTACCAAGAGGAGAAAACAGAAGAAACTGCAAGTGTATTTGCTATGACATAAAGAACAGGAAGCCAGATTCTCTCATCTGCACAATACTCTCAAGCTCAAGGTTACCACAGAACACCATTACTTCACTGAAGTCATTCGCTGCTACATTCACACCTTACACGGTTTCTTCTAAATACTGAGTCCCTGTCCTGAACAGCAGTTAACAGTGACAATAAACACCAACTTAAGATGTGTTTGCCAGATATTCATCAGGTCACTGATAAGTAAATTCTGACCCAAACAAGAATACAACATCTCATTATTGATTACATTCCCTGATGGCCGTAGTCATTCATGTAAATGTAAATCCACAATTATCTTGAAGGATTTCATGGAGTAACAGGCATATTACACAATTCTGGAATAGCCAAGGGGCATATCAAAATATTTCAGATCAGCAGATATTCTATTCAGTCTTCTGCTCACACATTGCTTCCTCTAGAAAGCTTCTCATGATTTCACCTAGATGAAAGTGGCGCTCCTCCTGTGTTCTCCAACAGCAAATTTTGCTAATCTTCACGGCAGAATTTGTTACTTTGTATTGTAAATGCCTATTCATTGGCCTGTTTTCCCTTAAAATCCTTGAGGACAGGGATCAGCCACATTGGTCAGCCAATCTGACTGTCAGAACAATGTCTACAGTGGAAAGGAGTTACTCAGTAATTATTTGTTGAATTAATGAGCCCTACCTCAATGGCAAAAGGAGAGTATCTTTTGAGACACACTTAAGTTTTGGTGTATGAAAATGATACATTGGTTCTCCCTTAAAAGATCATAGATATAAATTCTATTGTGTAGTTTTCAAATTAAAATATTTTGAAGTTGCATTGGGGAAAATATGGTACAATAGTTAAATTTTGTGTCTGAACATTTAACCTTACATTTCTCTTTTCTGACATAATGAATTCATCAAATGACAACTGGACTCTAGAATTACACACTTACAGCACAAGGTAACAAACCCCAAACTTCAGTGTAATCACAGCCTCTTCTTTTTATTTAGTTCCCTCACAAACCATATCCTTTAAAGAAATAGTATACACGGGGTTCATCTCAAATATCGCAGAGTATAAACTTCCTTTCTCTAGGAGATAGTCCAAATAAGTATGAAGAAGTGTATTCAAATAAGTACGAAAAAATATCAGTTTGACCTTAATCATAAACCGGATATTACATAAAGCCTTTCTTCTTCTAGGCTAACATTCAAAAATAAAAAAGAAACAAGAAAGAAAAGAGGAAATGAACTTTAATATACTTAAACTATTCAATAATTAAGTTCCCATTTGTCTTTGTTAGCCTAAATTTAAAAAAAAAAAAAAAGTGTGAGACAACTGTAGTAATTCCTAAATAGGTGACCATATTGACACTATTTAGTAGAAAACCATAAATACTACCGAAATTGATGGATGCCTTTAAAATTCAATTACACCCATCTTATAAAAGAACCATAACTATATCGTAGTCATTCCCTGGCAGATATCGTAAATTAGAGTGCTATGGCTTGAAAGCCAATGTGTTTTACAATATAGTAATCTCAGATCAGCTGTATTTGGGGTGGACAGTGACAAACTCAGCATGATCTCTGATGTGTAAACAAATTAAACATTAGCATTGCTTTATGTATTCAGAATTATTATTATTAATGATAAACACTGATCGGATATCAGATACTTTCAAACATTTCCTCATTTTCAATAAATGACTGATTAATAATTTCTTTCAGCTAAACAATAATATTGTACATTTCACCATACAACCAGCTACACTTTTGGATCATACTAAAGCAGCAAAATAAAGTCAGTATATCTATTTCAAAAGCCATCTTAGATTGGTTAAGGAGAATGAGTATGTTGCAGTGTGGATTATTCAACAAGAATAAACTATTCGCTCTTTGATCTCCTCTTGAAGTACCAGTGAAGAAAGGAGGATGATGGGGTATAAACAGAAATTGGAAGGAATAATGACAGCCTACGGTATGACCTTCATCTTGTGATAGATACTGCACTAGATTTTTCATGTATTTTATCCGTTTTAGTCTTCACATATATTCAACTTATATGAATATTTACAGATGAGGACTCTGGGCTTTAGAGAAATTCCACTGGCTGCCAAAGGCACAGAGCAAGCAGGGAAAACCAAGTTCAAATCCAGGCCTGCCTAACTCAAAACCACATGCTGTTTTAAGGCTGGCTACACTACAAAGTCAACGGCCACTTCCCTCTTCTCTCGCTTTCTATCTATAAGATCAGTTAAGTCAGTATGATGGAATCCCTAATAATAACAAAAACAATGATAATATATCTTGAACGTTTACTGAGTCTTTATTTAATGTGCCACACAGGACATGGTATGCATTATTTCACTAAAAGCCAACAACAAAACTGAGTTGTACATGAAAAACTGAAGCTGAGAGAAGTTGAGGGGGCTCGGCTAGGCATGGCAACACCGGAAACACCCAGTCTGTGTGACACACAGCCCACATTCTTAACTCATGCACTATATAATCCCACAGTAAGCCCTCAACTCAACCACCTCTAGCACCTTAAAAATCCTTAGATAATCAGAATGAGTCCACTGATTTTAATTTTGCAAATACAATATAAAACACCAAGAAAATAAGAAAATACAGAAAAGTAATGCTACTTTTAATGAATGTCCTTGGCTTGGTATACAACTATAATCACTTCAGTATCTACTTTTACAGTATTCCACAATGAGATCTGCAATTCAGAATCATACCTTCCATCAATACAAGAAATAATCAGCTGTGCTCACTGCACTGTATTCTGTGTCCTAAAGGGAGGATATAAAATCCACCAGAAGACATTTTAACAAGAGTTGGATTCAAAAGGAGTTTCACATCACTAAATCTCAGTAAGCTAGAAAATCCAATTAACTATAATACCCCCATTTGCCAGTACTGTACTTAATCCAAATTTTACTGATTGTCGATCAAAACCTTGAAATTATTTAAACATAAGGAACTTTTATATTAATGTCCTTGGTTTCTTACTGAGACTCAATTGCAATGAATTATTTAACACAAAACTGGAGGGGCTCCAACAGAATCATTAGCATTAGTAAACATATAGTTAATGTGTTTTAAAACAGGGCTTAATGGACTCCAGAACCCGCGTCTGTGAAGGTTTGGGTCAGGGCTGAAACATCCTCGTTAATAATGCACACGACTCAACATTTCCCTCTCTCACACTCTTCTTGGCTTCAAACTTCATATGAATGCAGGGACTCTTCATATGTATCTCCAACTCTGAAGAGTGAAATTAATATCCAATACATGCAATAAATAAAACTAAAGATTGGTTTCATACCATAACTTTACAGTCATCTTGGGAAATATTTTGCATACCAACACAAAATTTTAAGTTAAAAGACCAAAAAAACAAAAAAAAACAAAAAACACTTGGCTACATTTCGATCCATTGCACTCTCTCACTTGAAGAAAGTTTGTATATCTCACAATGAATGGGTGGAAGAATATCTGTAACACTCATGTGCATCCCAGGGTTTTATTTTAAGGAACTAAGTACCTTTATGCTTAATTTCCATTAACACCTTTGTTAACACGGACGACATTTTAAACAAGTGAAACAAAGACTAGGCAGCTTCCTAGGGACTCGCAGGGATTATTTTTTGTGGCTATAGCATTCTCTTGCTCAGGGTAGTTACGTGTATCAGTGAAAGTTGTGACAGTTGCGGGGGGGCAGCTACCTCTTCAGGTTAAAAGGGGTTTTCTATGCCCCATACTCAAAATCTAACAAACCCATTCCACGTGACACTGCTGTCACCCTACTACAACCTGTGACATGCATTTATTCCTCACTGTCCTAAACACTGTTGGTCAGTTGGTTGGTTGGTTTAAAGACAATAGCCCATGAGCTCTAATAAATGGAACAAGTTCCGGAGACATTCCTAAATGTCCAGACAACTCCACAGCGCGCATTTCTCTCCAATCGCGGGAAGATTCTGAGACCTCGAGACTGAACACCCAAATCTCGCTTTCCAGGACCCGAAGTACCGAACAATAGGTCCCAAGGTAACTGTCCCACTTCCCTTCAGGTTGAATATGTTAAACAATACCAGGGCACAGTCTAACGTTTCACCAATTTCCAAAGCTAAATTACTGACTAAACGCCCAATATCAAAGTCTGTGCGCAAAAAATAACAAGTGGCCCAAGCAGCCGCGCAACCCCTGGCGCGGTGGGAGCCGAGGGGTTCCCTCGTCCGTCCCCCACGCGCGCGAAAGGGCGAGCACTAGTGGCGGAGGAGGGGGGAACCCATATTGTAGGCTTGAGAGAGACTACAAATGAACCCCCAGATCCTGAGGGAGAGGGGTCTCTTTCCTTTGCGTCCTCGCCCTCCCCGGGGTCCCTAGCACTGTGCCCTCGACCCCCGCTCGCAACGCACCCCACGCCAGCCCCGCTGGCAGCTGCATGGCTGGTGCCAGGAGCGCGGCGGGGGCGCGGGCCGAGGGGACCGGGCGCTGGGGGTGCCGGGGGCAGCGCGCTACTCACCAATGCGGCTGAAACTCTCCGACAAAGTTCTCCGCAACTTCTTCATCTTGCCGATCTTCTCGGCTGGCTGCGGCTCAATGAGGTCGCACATCTGGGCGACGCAGGGCCCCGGCAACTTCCCTAAACTGGTCCAGAGCACAGCTCAGACAACGGCGAGGGCGCGCGCCGCGGGGAAAGCGGCGCCTCCTCCTCTTCCACCTCCTCTGCCGGCCGGGAGGCGACGCGCAGGGCTAGGGAGGCGAGCAGCAAGCAGGCGGCGGGCAGCAGGCTCCGCTCCGGCCTGGGCCGCGGCTGGGCGGGCGGGGGCGGTTTACGTGGTGCCGGGGGCGGCCGCGCTCGCCGCCGCCGTGGTGGCCCCGCGCCGCGCCGCCGCCGCCCGGCTCATTTTCCCTCCTTTGTAACGGAGAGAAGCGCGGCCGGCAGGGGGAGTGGTGCGGCCGAAGGAGGAGGCGGGGGCGGGCCGGGGACAAGGTGCGGGAGTCGCCTGGCGCCCAGTGCGCGGGGCGAGGGCGAGTGGGCCGGCAGGAGAAGTTCTGAGGCCAGAGTTGCGGGCGCTGGGCAGAAGGAGCCGCGGCGCGGAACCGCCAGCCCGACCGCTCCTGCAGCCCTCCTGCTGCCGCCGCCACGCCTCTCCCTCGACGAAGGCCCCCGGGCGCGGGAACCTAGCAGACCTTGGCTCCCCGCTAGCCTCCCGCGTCCTCCGCGGCCCTCTGCGTCTGGCTCGCACCCCGGCGGCGCCCGGTCCCGGCCGCGCCCCCTCCCGGCCGCCCCCGCGCTCCTCCCCCGCCCCGCCCGCGCGCCGGAGGATCGCGAAGGGGCCAGGGTGGGAGCGGGCAGCGTCTGGGGACAGCGTCTTGGGCTATGGGGAGGCTACCGAAAGGAAACGGGCCGAGTCCAGTTGTTTCAGTGGTTTTCTCCTTCCAGGAGCGCGTGTGAAAAAGAGCGGAGTTGGGCGGAGGGCAGCTGCAAGGACTGCCTCCTGGACTGGGTGCGGTAAGGCCTTAGGGATGCATTCAGATGTAGGGTGCCTTATTTTTGGCCGAGAAAGCTGTCAAGTGAAAGATCCAAGGGGAAAGGTGGGCCCAGATTTTTTTGTTGTTGTTTGCGGTGGGTTTTTTGTTTGTTTTGAGGTCAAGTGCAGAAGCAGCGGAAGCTTCAACTGTAACCCTCCAGAAGGCAGGGATCATGCTGTTTCCCTCCTTGTCTCTGATCTTGGTGACACATGTAGGAGATTTCTGATAGGAATACCCGGTTCCGCAGTAAATAGCAGATACAGCCCTTGGTCTTTTTCTATTAAATTCTTAGAATATATTTCTGAATTGGGAGATTTAGAGGCTAAACAGATTCCGACTTCTTTTTCCCCACCTCAAAAACAGAACTTGAAAAAGGAATGGGGGAGGTGTTTATAAAATCCCAGGACAAAGAGTTCCAGCAGCAACACACATCATCTTCATTCTGAAAAAACCTGGTGCGGCGTGAGTTCCAAACGTCAGTCTCTCAGGGGAGAGAGAAGGAAGGTGGGGGAGGGCTTGATTGTGTTGATTTGGGGCCAGCAAACTCCTTATGAATAGAAACGTTAGTAATCTTGAGTCATCTGGCTGTGTAAGTAATAAGGGCTTGTGAGGGTGTGACAATGCCGTTTGGTTTGAAGGAAATTGGGGAGTTTATATTTTGTTAAAAGATTTTTTATCTTAAAAACTAGCCCACTGCCTTCCTTAAATTGTGAGGTAAAACAGTGATTTGTTCTGCCCTACACTGAGCACATTGTAGGATCTTGATAGATTGCGGATGATAAAAGACAGGAAGTCAAGCTAAGTGGGGAGCAGAGGGGGGCAAGGAATTCGCCAGGAAAGTCCATATGAGTTAAAACGCAAAGCTGTTGGATCCTGGCTGCCATATCTAGATAATTACAGACAGCACCAAGGGTGGCCTCATACCGGAAAAAAGTTTGACTTTTACCACTTCCTCAGGTTAGTTAGGTAGAAAGTTTTCAGCAGTTATGAATGAAAAGACAAATTCAACCAATCAAAACACTAATAGGTTGTACGAGTCAACAAATACGAAGAAAGATTAACGAACTTTCACTATTATACACCTGTGACTGTTATCCACTGTGACAATGGCTGTTTCAAACATATAATATGTTAAATATATATTTTATTTACCTTCCCAGTATTTTTTTTTTTTTTTTTTTTTTTTTTTTTTTTTTGGAGACAGGGTCTGTCGCCCAGGCTGGAGTGCGGTGGTGCGATTTTGGCTCACTGCAACCCGCTCCTGGGCTCAAGCCATCCTCCGACCTCAGCCTCCTAAATAGCTGGGACTACGGGTGCGCACCACCATGCCTGGCTAATTTTTGTGTTTTTTGTAGAAAAGGGGTTTCATCATGTTACCCAAACTGGTCTCCAACTCCTGAGATCAAGCAACCCACCCGCCTTGACCTCCCAAAGTTCTGGGATTACAGGCGTGCAGCACCGTGCCCGTCCCCTTTCCAGTATTTCTGACTTTAAAAAAGTAGTCAGCTTCTTCTTAAATTATGGTAAAAGCATACAAAAGTATGCACCAATTTTCTTAAATAAGATCAGTGTGTACTGATGTGTGAATATGTAAAGGCTAAGTGTGGGGAAAAGCATGTTTAGTATTTTAAACCATTTGTGGAAAAAACATATACACATCTATGTGTTTCTATATGCATAGAATATTCCTGGAAAAAAGAACAGAAAACTGTTGATTGTATATCCAGAATAGAGATAACTTTTCCCTTTGCAATTTATACCTTTAAGTATAGTTTGAATGTTTTATCCAAGAATGCTTTACTTTTATAGTAATAAAAATACTAATATAAACATAATGAATATATTCCTTTTCCCTACCCCACTTCGAAACTTCAGCTCTCCCAACTCCAGAACAACTTCCTGTAGTTACAACAGTATACCTGACAGGAGAAACACCTGTTAAGCATGGGCCAAATAAAGCTTGGCAATTATGAGTAACCAACTTTTCATTATATGCTCATCTTGCTCCCTTTCGTGATTATGTTTTAAAACGGCAAATTTTGCAAGAAACTGCAATGCAAAGAAGGACATTTTTAATTTCATGCTTTTAAGATATGTATACTTATAGATTCAACTCTTTCTATTATTTGTTTCACATTTGCCTTCATCTTAACAGTGTAAGTTCAGGGACCCTAAGATATGAAACACATAGTGCCTGTTGCATACAGAATGTAAATTAATGTTTGTCAAATAAATATAGAATGGATTGTTATCACTGAGAAGTGATGTGTTGTCCTTGGAAACAAAGATGACTATCCAGCATCTGTGGAGCATATGTTTTTTCAGTAGGAGAATGGATCTGTGCCAGTTCTCCATCTCAGCTTCTGATTTACAAGGTTATAGTTTTGGATGGCCTGAATTAAAGGTTCAGTGTTCAAGTACAAAGAGATAAGCTTATCTAGAGGCTGAACCCAACATGTGTTGACCTTAACCAAATTCACCAATTAAAGGATACAAGTGTATTAGGAGTTCAGTAGTAACAACAGTGGCTGGGGACCCAGGACTGATGAGTTCTAGTCCCTACTGTCTATCACTAAGTGCTTTGTAGCCTTAGACAAGTAAGTGATTTACCCATTTTCTTATATTTAAAATGAGGGGCTTGAACTAGATAACCTCTAGGTCCATTCATAGCTGCAAAATTCTAATTCTAAATTTAATGGTGAGCCAGAAGCAATGGCCCATACAATCCCAGCTACTCAGGTGGCTAAAGTGGGAGGATCTCTTTGATCCCAGGAGTTTAAGACAAGCCTGGGCAACACAGCAAGACGCTATCTCTAATAGATAAATAAAATGTAATGATGAAATTTTCCCTCTTCCATCTTATATACTATAGATATATATATTCATGAAGAGTAAGTCATACACAAATAAGATAGACAAGGATTTGTTGACAAAAATTATGTGAAATTTAAGATACATCATTTCTAGTCACATTACATATACATTATGCTTTTACTGTGAAATAAAATGTAGATATTTTCCTTACAAGAAAAATATCAGGCTAATATGCTGGCAGTAGATTATAAGGGAAAGAATCCTAATTCAAGTAAGATAAAATATATAAGATTTGATTAGAATCCAAAATACCAGCAAAAGCAGACTTATTGATCTGAAACAGTTTTTAAAATATTCTGAGAGAAAAGAAATCCATGAAACAAGGATACCAAGGACGTGAAGAATAGAGTTGGAAAATGAAGTTTAAAAAAGATATGTTTATAATGTAAAGTTTTAAAATTTAGCCAAAGCATAGATAGTTAAAGATTAAGACATACTGCCAGAGTGTAATTATTAAAGTGGTAGACATTTACATAAATAAATATCCTCTTAGAACTCTAAATAGTCAACCTATTTAACTAGTTTTAAGATCAAAAGTATCCTTTTTGAACACATCAGGAACTGAAGTAACACAAAGTTAAATGACTTGTACAAAGTTCTCAGTGACTTATCAGTGAAATTGGCACATTGACTCTAAAACTCTTGTCACCAACTCTTATGTTCCAACTATTGACCAGTATCCAAACTTAAGGATTCCTTTTTTTTTTTTTTTCTTTGACAAAGAGCAAATTGAAATCAGAAATGGGAGTAAAATGGAAGGTTCCAGAAACCAGTGTATTCACAACTCAGGTCAATGAAGACTTCCTTCATCTCTCCTCCTTGTTCCATCACCCATCCATTGCCTACTCCTTCCTAATTCAGATCCTTTTCAGGTTTACAGAAATCACTGTCTGCTGACACAAAACCTCTAGGCTTGTTCAAGAATGAGACCTACATTTGTTTATCTTATAGGTAATTGTGCATTTTTTCATCCTACATCTCAAGAGACCGAGGGACATAAGTAAATTGATCTACTTGCCAATGACTATAAGGACAAAGAAGTTATAAAAACATCTAAATGATGTTAAACATAAATTAGCTCAGAATAGGTTTGAAGAAGGAAAACTACCAGGGTCAAAGCATGCAATAAAAACTGGTAAGTTCCCCTCTCCCATTAAACCATGCTTAAATATTATATTGCATATCATTCATGTTTTTTATTGTTACATAACTTGTACTATAGACGTTTATATGAGAAAACATCTACCACCATTTCTAAGATACAGTTCACTTAATAATGATTTTTGGTATTACTTGTATTTGTGTTACAGATGTGCCATTAACTATAGGTCCCCATGAATGGCATCAATTTCAATGTATCATGTTGTATCCATCAAAATGAAACTTCGGAGACCAGCCCTGTAATTGAACCCTGGACATGGATGTGAAAGTGGACAGAAATTAATACCTTAGTGAACTAAAACTTTATGGCTTTTGTGTGGTCCAGACAAGTCCTGTTAAGGGCAATTAAGTTCAGAAATGCACCTTTTCTATCAAAAACATCCTAGTCTTTCCTCCGAGGCCTTTTGACAGTTCATCTGCATTCACATGTCTATTCTAATCAAGCACTTACAAACCAAAAAGAAAAAGTATCTATAGAAGTCATATTGATAGCATCATTGCACATATGACATTCTCTAGCTAAAATAATTCAATATTTGTAATTATAAAATGTTACTATCATAACTTATGGTTTTATAATAGGCTATGAATTAATGATCTCATTTTATCTTATACTACCCCAAGAGGCATTATTATTATCACGAGGTTACGCAAGAAAATGGGCCTAGAAATGCCAAAAGTATGCCCAAGATCATTACACAGGTTCCAGTTCTAGATTGACACACACTTGTTTGCCAAAAAGTTTCCTTTTATAAAGCATTTTTATCGCATGATGGTGGTCACTTCTTTTTCTTTTGATATACTTTGGGTATAATCACGATTGTCCTTATTGTATAAAAAGGAACTATTCTGAAGCAAAGAGAGTTCAAGAAAGTGGCCATACTCAGACAGGTTAATAAATGCATCCAAACTTTTAAATTACAACACTGTATTTTGCTTTTTCCTACGTTATAGGAAAGAAATTAAAAAGTGTGGTATTGAAAGATGTACAACTGACTTTGGAAAAAGGGTTCCTCTCTAATTGGTGTTTGTAAGTGATCTAAATAAACATTTTTAAACTATCATTTGTGGAGTCATTGCTACATACTAGGCAATTGAAGACATTGCCTCCACTTTCACCATCACCCTATGAGTTGTCTTTTATTATCCTGTTTTACAGGTGAAAAAACTAACATTCATTGAAATCAAATTAATTTTTTTTTTTTTTTGAGACAGATTCTCACTTTGTCACCCAGGCTGGAGTGCAGTGGTGGGATCTCAGCTCACTGCAACCTCCACCCTGGATTCAAGCGATTCTCCTGCCTCAGCCTCCCCAGTAGCTGGGATTACAGGCGCCCACCACCACCCGCCTAATTTTTGGTATTTTTTAGTAGAGACGGATTTCACCATGTTGGTCAGGCTGGTCTAAGACTCCTGACCTCAAGCAGTCCACCCACTTCAGCCTCCCAAAGTGCTGGGATTACAGGCATGAGCCTCCACGCCCGGCCTGAAATCAAATTAATTTCCTAAAACTACACAGCTGACCAGGCACGGTGGCTCACACCTGTAATCTCAGCACTTTGGGAGGCCTAGGCAGGAGGATTGCTTGAGCCCAGGAATTCGAGACCAGCCCTGGGCAACATAGGGAGACCCCATCTGTACAAAAAAATTTAAAAATTAGCCAGGTGTGGTGGCATGCACCTGTAGTCCCAGCTGTTCCTGAGCCTGAGGTGGGAGGATGGCTTTAGTCCAGCAGGTTGAGGCTACATGAGCTGTGATCACACCACTGCACTCCAGTCTGGGCAACAGAGTGAGACCCTTTCTCTGAAAAGTAAAAAATGAGAAACACTACTCAGCTGAGTAAGTGTGAAAGTTACAGCAGAATTAGAAAGTCACGATTTTGCAACGCCGATGTAATAATTGATTGAGGCAAATAAATCACTGGATATATTTTTGTTGAGAAAAGAATATCAGCCAGGCATGGTGGCTCATGCCTGTAATCCCAGCACCTTGGGAGGCTGAGGTGGGTGGGATCATTTGAGGTCAGGAGTTCGAGACCAGCCTGGCCAACATGGTGAAACCCTGTCTCTACCAAAAATACAAAAATGAGCTGGATATGGTGGTGTATGCTTGTATTCTCAGCTACTTGGGAGACTGAGGCAGGAGAATTGCTTGAACCCCAGAGACACAGGTTGCAGTGAGCCACGATTGTGCCACTGTACTCCAGCCTGGGCAACAGAGGAAGACTCTGTCTCAAAAAAAAAAAAAAAAAAAGAATACCCACATGGTAATTTTCTTAGTCTATCTGAGCTGCTTTAGCAAAAATACCATAAACTATATGTTTTATAAACAACAAATGTTTATTTCTCACAGTTCTGGAGGCTGGGAAGTCCAAATCAAGGTGTAAGCAGATCCAGCGTCTGGTAACGACCCATTTCTCATAGATGGTGCCTTCTTGCTTTGTTCTCACATGGTAGAAGGGGCCAAACAAGCTTCCTGGGGCCTCTTTCATCAAGGCACTAATCCCATTCATGAGGGCCCCACTCTCATGATCTAATCACCTGCAAAAGTCCCCACCTCTTGATATTATCACATTGGAGGTTAGATTTCAATGTATGAATTTAGGGGGAACATAAACATCCAAACCATAGCAGTAATAATCCTCTACAATGTAACCCTCTACAGATTACATTCACAATGGATTGGTTGGCTGTTACGCCCTTGCCCAAGTGATCAAACATAGACTCACCAATAGGGGACATCCTGAATGCCATGTGCTTCCTAATGTAAGTCAACAAGAGGTACCCACACCACCTATGTTGTATTCTTGCCAAAAATGTTCAACAATCACACAGGTCCAGAATGTGGGACCTTCTAGAAGATTATTGGTCAGGGCTTTTGAAAGGGTATCAATATTCATGTTTGTTCATGAAAAACAAAGCAAAACAAGGCAAGGGTATTGTTCTATATTAAAGAGACATAGCAACCACAAGTAATGCACAAACTTTATCTGACTCCTGGATTAAAAAATAATGTGAAACCGCACAGTATTTCATAACACACAGTTGTAAAATACATTTGAGAAGATTAGAAATTAAAATATTGACAGTGTATTTGATGTTGGATTCAAGTTAATTTTCTTAGGTGTGACAGGTATTTATGGATAAAATGTCATGATATATACAAATTATTTTTAAATGGCTCAACAACAAAAATTATGTTCAAATGATTTAATAGCAACATATGCATACATATAGATCTATCTCCATATGTATATATGCATATGTACACACACACGGGAGAGGGTAGTGACAAAAATGATAAAAATTGGTGAATGTAGGTGAGGAATATACAGTTTCCATTGCATTTTTTTAACTTTCTCTAGGTTTTTAAATTTTCAAAATAAAAAGGTAAAATGGAACAAACCAACTCAGCTGGTGAGTGGCAGGTCAGCAGGTCAATCAAGTTCTAAAGCTGTCTATAAGTAAGCAGCCATGTTGTGAGTAAAAACTAAAAAATTAAAAGATAAATTTAAAAAGTTCTGAAGCTGGTATTTGATTCACATTATACCACCACCTCCACATCTGAGAAAAGAAAAGTACTAACGTCGGTAGCATTAATAAAATACAACTTAGTCATAATTAATATTTAAACCAACATTCCTTACCTATGAAGACAGTCATACCAAAGTTATTAGGGTACACATTTAAACGACTGCTCTAGGACATTCTAGGCAGGGACCAGAAAGGCAGGAGAAGGAAGAGCCATGTGTAGATTGAAAAAGACTCTAAGATGATTATTGCACTGCCCCCATCAAGTGAGAACCAATGATTCACTTCCCGGAATAGCAACATGATGGTAGTTATTTGATGAAAGTCAGATAGAGAGGATAACATGGAGGCACCTACAGAACATGAAGGACAAGTTGGAGAGATAAACATCCTAAGTGTGTTTCAAACGGTGAAAAAGCAGGGCTAGAAGCAGAAGATATTAATTCTTAGTTCTAGAATCTTATCTCATAATCTGTGTAGTATTACCAATCCTCTGCTTCCTTGACTGTAAATTAGGGATGGACAATTATCCTGGCCCTACTACCTACAAATTTAAGGAGTTGTTATCTCATTTCCCCAATTTTGGGGCACCTAATCAAGTATATTTGGTTTTTATTTTATTTTATTTTATTCTTTTTTTTTTTTTTTTTTTTTGAGAAGGAGTCTCGCTCTGTCACCCAGGCTGGAGTGCAGTGGCGCAATCTTGGCTCACTGCAAGCTCTGCCTTCCAGGTTCACGCCATTCTCCTGCCTTAGCCTCCTGAGTAGCTGGGACTACAGGCGCCCGCCACCACGCCCAGCTAATTTTTTGTATTTTTAGTAGAGATGGGGTTTCACCGTGTTAGCCAGGGTGGTCTAGATTTCCTGACCTCGTGATCCGCCTGCCTCAGCCGCCCACAGTGCTGGGATTACAGGCATGAGCCAGCCACCTTTTAATTACAAACCAAGAAAAGAGGGACAGATGATGTAGTTAACCAGAAAGCACTGGGAGGATCCATTTTCAGTACTGTATTTCCTTATTGTAAAAAAGTAATCTTACTTGTCTTCATTTGTTTATTGATCAAACACATATTGAGCACCTACTATGTCTCAGGTACTGTGCTAAGATCTGGTTATACTGCAGTGGATGAGATGGAGCATGGTCATAATCCCTGCCTGCACAAAGCTTACAGACTAGTGAACAAAAATGATGTTAAAACCACCATTTACAATAAAACGCGACCCATTTTAAAATAGAGAAAAGACTGAATGCCACAGCAGGGACATTTCACCATAATTTGAGGGTGAGACACATCCTCTCTGAGCAATCACACCTAAACTGAGATCTGAAGGATCCAAAGAGGTAGTCACCCAACAAGCAGAAGTTCTTTACAGAGGGATCAACATTTGTGGAGGCCAGATGGCAAAGGCAGAACACAGCGGGTTCAAGAATCTGAAAGGCAGTTGGAGTATACAACAGACATCAGATGAGGTTGGCAAATTTGGCAAGGGCCAAAAGGGAGACACTTTAATACTTACACAGTAAAAGGTATGTATGCTTTAATTCCTATTAGAAATGGCAGACAACATTCATGGTAGTTTCTGTTCCTCCTGAAAACTCACCAAAACTATGACGAATGAAATTTTTAAAAGCCTAAGTCCATAAGCACACAGGTAATGGAAGAGGAAAAAGCAGCAACACAATTTTGGAAACTGGAAAAATTATAGTTGTCAGTCCCAAGAAAGTTGATTCCTAAGCCAGCCATTGGCAAGGCTGAGAAGCAACCTACTGAAAATTTATAACTGAATGTCAAGGACCCTAGCCATCTTTCCTCACTTCCTTCACGTAGTTCTGGCCAACAGATTATCCTGCAGTGAAAACCACAGTTGACAGGCTGAACCATATAAATCAAGCTTTCCAAAAACTTTTCAGTGCTTTTCTCCCAGATATGGGCAGGCAGCCAAGGATCTCCAAATAGTTGATAGAATATAATAAGAAAAGTAGAGGCCAAAACAAACTAATAGAAAAACAGCTAGGAAGAAATAAAGACTATGAAGAAGGAAAAAAAGTAATATCTTCAAAAAAAGATAGTGAAATATTGTAACATATTACAGCCATTAAACAAGAATTGGGTACTACAAATTTTGTTAAAAAGTAACAGTCGAAGGCCAAAAATAAATTGCTGGATATTAAAAATATCATAGTTTAAAAGGAAATTTTATAGGCTGGGAACAGTGGCAAACACCTGGAATCCAAGCACTTTGGGAGGCCAAAGCAGGAAAATCACTGAGTCCGGCAGTTCGAGACCAGCTTGGGTAACATAGCAAGACCTTGTCTCCACAAATAATAATTGTTTTAAAATTAGCTAAGTGTGGTGGTGTGCACCAGTAGTCCCAGCTACTCAGGAGACTGAGGCGGTAGAATAGCTTAAGCCCTGGAGGTTGAGGCTTCAGTGAGCTGTGATCACACCACTGCACTCTAGCCTCAGTAACATAGTGAGACTCAGTCATTCAAAAAAATAAAAATAAAAAATAAGATAAAAGAAAATTTCAGGTAAAGTTTTAAAAGTTAAAGGTGATGAAATTCCCCAGCAGGTAAAACAAAAAGATAAAGAGAAGGAAATTGGAGAAAAAAAGATGAGAAAGTATAGACTAGTTCAGGAAGTTCAATATCTGAATAATGGGAGTTTACAGAAAGCAAGAACAAAGAAAATAGAAGAGGAAATTATCAAAGAAATAATTCAAGAAAATTTCTTTTAATAAAGGAAAACGACTTGCCAAATTGAAAGGGTCTATCAAGTTCTCAAGACAGCAAATGAAAATAAATCTACACTGAGACACTTCACTGTGAAATTGCATAATCCTGTGAACCAAGAGACTATTCGAAAAACTTTCAGAAAACAAAATCAGGATTCTAAAAAGAATCCAGTATCAGAATGGTTTTAGACTTCTCAACAGAAACGCTGGATACTAGAAAATAGTAGAAGAGAGTGATTTCTACTCTAGAATTCTATTTCCAGCCAAATTACTAATTGGGTGGGAGAGCAGAGAATAAATGCTTTCAGATATGAAAGGTCAAAAATGCCACCTCCCAGTTTCACTTCTCAGTAAGCCATCAGGATTTGTTCAACCAGAACAAGAAAAGGGGAAATGGAATCCATGTAACAGGGTTCCAATACGTGAGAAGGGCAGGATGATGACGGAGGGAGAACCTAAGACCACAGTGCAGATGGATGCACGTCAACCAATCTGGTGGACTGGAGCAGGGCAGAAGACTCTAGGAGAAAGTTCATCAAGAAAATTACACTGAAAGAACAACTGGTTTTTAAACCACATTGATCAATGTGAAGATGGGTTGACAAAAAAGAAAACTTTAAGACTGAATTTTAATTAAAAAAATTTTTAAAGCATATTGAGGGAAGATTTACAAAACTGGAGGTGGGGACAGTTTGGAGACATGTTAATAAGAACATGGAAAGCTGAAAGCTGTTTTGATCAGTCTGCACAGAGATGGGCATGATTGCCCACCCAGAAATTTATTTAGGTGTCCAGACAGACGACACAATGCACTTACCAGTGAATATGAATAAACTAGATTTAGTACAGTAATTGGGGATTCCTAACAGGGAAAGAAGATGCGCAAAGGGCTGGGAGTGGTTTGGGGATTTTATTGTGGTTTAAGGGTAGACTTAGCACGGAAGAAAATTCTCCTATAATGGGCCAGAGTGTCATTTTACATTCTCATTGGATTTCAAAGGCAAGGGCCTACACAGGTTTTTTTTAATCTTGATTCCCAGAGATGTAGAGGAGACAGGAAAAAGAGGTAGTAATTGAAAACTGTCAACAGGCCAGGCATAGTAGCTCATACCTATAATCCCAATATTTTGGGAAGCCAAGGCAGGAGAATCTTGAGCCCAAGAGTTCAAGACCAGCTTGGGCAACATGGCCAAGACCTCTTCTCATAAATAAATAAACAAACAAATAAATAAATAAACAAAGCAAGCCTGGTGTCATGACAGGCACCTGTGGTCAAGGAGAATTGCTTGAGCCCAGGAGGTTGAGGCTGCAGTGAGCTGTCTTCACACCACTGCACTCCAGCCTAGGCAACAGAGTGAGACCTTGTCTCAAAAAAACAAGGAAAGAAAAGATAAAAGAAGAAAGCTATCAACAGTCAAACAACAAAAATGGAATCAGCATCTTCATCACAAAAATAAAGTTACAGGGGAGGAAAAAGAGGGTTATTAACTCCGGAAAAATAACGAAAAGCAGTACAAGAAAAGAAGAGTGCTCCATAGCATAGTATATGGCTCAGATATAAATAAAATATACAGAAAAAAATATGTAGAAAGTCCTATCAGTGCAAATACTGAATGCAATATTATTAAATCATGATCATGTTGGGAAGAAAAGGAATGGAAGGTGTACATGTGTATGGGTACCTATAGGGTTTGGTGAAATTAAATCTTCATTTCTAAAGTTAGAAGTTACTGAGAGAAAACTTTAATAGCACTTTAAATACGTTATTTAAAGATATGGAGATAATTTCAAAGGAATTGGGTAGAATAGCTGGAAGTGGTTGCCCCTAGGGAACTGAACCATAAGAAATCGTGGACAGTGATATGGGAGAGGGTATGTTGTCGGGCCACTGTTTTGTTTGTTTGTAACAGGTGTGGGTATAAAACTTAAAATATGTATAACTAACTATTAAATGACTAAAAACATTGACTTTGTCCTAAAGGCAAGGGAGAGCTACCCATCACCTTGAAGCTCTAAGCAATGAGGCTCTGAGCATCCGATAATGATATCAGATTTTCATTTTATTAAAATTATTCTAGTTACTTTATGGAAAAGAATTTGAGGGAGGAAAGAATGGATACAGAGGTGTCTCTAGGAAGCTGTTAGTTACCAGTACCCTGGAAGGTAGACAGGAAGTGATATTGACCTGAATTCAGGTATGACTATAGGAGTATGTAGAAGTAGATGTGTGAGTACTTTGAGGTTGATTGGATTGTGGGATTGGAGAGGGAGGACTACAGATTAGTACTACATTTTCTGGTTTGGACTATGGGTGCATGGAGATGCCATTCATTTAGACAAGAAATACTGAAGGGGAGCAGGTTTGGAGGAAATAGAATAATTTCAATATTGGATATCCAAGCAGAATGGCTGTCAGGGCATCACAGGCATGGGCCTGGAGCACAGGAAAGCTGGACTAGAGATGTAGATTTAGAATTATCAGCATAGAAGTGGCAATTGAAGGCCAGGCGCAGTGGCTCATGCCTGTAATTCCAGCACTTAGGGACGCCAAGGCGGGCAGATCACCTGAGGTCAGGAGTTTGAGACCAGCCTGGCCAACATGGTGAAACCCTGTCTCTACTAAAAATACAAAAATTAGGCAGGCATGGTGGCACACACCTGTAATCCCAGCTACTCAGCAGGCTGAGGCAGGAGAATAGCTTGAACCCAGGAGACAGAGATTGCAGTGAGCTGAGATCATGCCACTGCACTCCAGCCTGGGCAACAGAGCGGGATCCATCCCCCTCCAAAAAAAAAAAAAAAAAAAGCAGAAAGAAAAGAAATAGCAATTGAAGGCCTGGGGGTGGATGAGATTGTTCAGGTAGAAGGTATAAAGAGTAATCAGTGGCTAGGTATATGCCCAAAAGAATTGAAAATAGGGTCTCAAAGACATATTTGCACACCCACGTTTATAACAGCATTATTCACAATGGCTAAAATGTGGAAGTAGTTCAAGTACCTATTGACAGATAAATGGTTAAGCAAAGTGTGATGTAGACACACAATGGGATATTACTCAACCTTAAAAAGGAAGGAAATTCTGACACATGTTACAACATGGATGAACCTTTACATTATGCTAATTGAAAAATAAGCCAATTACAAAAAGACAAATATTGTATGATTCCACTTACATGAGGTATTTAAGAGTAGTCAAAATTATAGACACAGACAGTAGGATGGTACTTGCCAGGGGTTGAAGCAAGGAGGAAATGGGGAGTTACTGTTTAATGGGCACAGAGTTTCAGTTTTATAAAAGAAGAAGAGTCATTAAGATGGATGGTGGTGGCCGGGCGCGGTGGCTCAAGCCTGTAATTTCAGCACTTTGGGAGGCCGAGACGGGTGGATCGCGAGGTCAGGAGATAGAGACCATCCTGGCTAACACGGTGAAACCCCGTCTCTACTAAAAAATACAAAAAAATACACACACACACAAAAACCAGCCGGCAAGGTGGCGGGCGCCTGTAGTCCCAGCTACTCGGGAGGCTGAGGCAGGAGAATGGCGTAAAACCGGGAGGTGGAGCTTGCAGTGAGCTGAGATCCGGCCACTGCACTCCAGCCTGGGCGACAGAGCAAGACTCCGTCTCAAAAAAAAAAAAAAAGATGGATGGTGGTGATGATTGCCCAACATTATGAATATTTAATACCGCTGAATTGTATATACTTAAACATAGTAAATTTTGTGTTATGTGTATACTAATGGAATTGAAAAATTGAAGAAAAAGAAAAGAATAATCAGTGTCAAAGGCAGAGCCTGAACAAATATAAAAAGGGAAGAGGATGAGGAGCCTGCAAAGGGGGATGAGCAGAGGCAGGCAGAAAAGTAATAGGAAAGTCTGTGTACTGTGGGAATCAGGGAGGAGAACGTTCAATCTACCCAGTGGTGCCAAAAGGGTAACTGAGATAGGGATGGATCACACAGAGGAACATCTGTTAGGAACCTTGACCAGAGCCAAGGCTATGGAGCACTGGAGTAGGTGAAGTATGTCTAAGCAGAAGCATTCATTTTCATCTCTGTTTAATAGATAATAGCAATTTTTCTCAAGTTTATTATGAGCTAGATACTGTATTAAGTACCTGACCTAGTTTATCTTATTTAATCCTCAAAATAACATCATCTCTATGAAGTAGATATTATTAACATCCCAATTTTTCAGATGAAGAACCTGAGGTTGCAAGAGGTTAAGCAGTTACTCAAAGGAACAGAGCTAGTCAGCAGACAGGCTACAGTACAAACTCAAGGAGTCTCACTTCAGAGTGCAAGCTCCTAAATATTGTACTGCACCCTCCAAATGACCTGCCCAAAATGACTCATCCATTCAGCAAGCCTACTGTGTGCCAGGTGCTGGTAATCTAACAGTGTATAAACCAAACCAAAGCCCCTGACCTCATAAAACTTACTTTCCAGTGGAGGAGATGATAGTAAACAAACAAAAAAAAATTCAGGCTAGGAGCCGTGGCTCATGCCTGTAATCATAGCACTTTGGCAGCCAAGGCAGGAAGATGGCTGGAGCCCAAGAGTTCAAGACCCACCTGGGCAATATAGCAAGACCTTGTCTCTACAAAAAATTAAAAATTAGCCAGTCATGGTGGTATATGCCTGTAGTCCCATTTACTGGGGTCAGGAACAGAAGGATCTCTTGCACACGGTAGGTTGAGGCTGTAATGAGCTGTGATCCTACCACTGCACTCTGGCCTGGGCGACAGAGTAAGATCCTGTCCCAAATTAAATATATATATATGTGTATATATATGTTTATATATGTATATATGTTTATATATGTTTATATATGTATATATGTATGTGTATATATGTATATATGTTTATATATGTATGTATATATGTTTATATATGTATATATGTATATATGTGTGTTTATATATGTTTATATGTTTGTATATATGTGTATATATGTTTGTATATATGTGTATATATGTTTATATATGTGTGTATATATGTTTATATATGTGTATATGTTTGTATGTGTTTATATGTTTTTATATATGTATATATGTATATATGTTTATATATGTATATATGTATATATGTGTATATATGTGTTTATATATGTATATATGTATATATGTGTATATATATGTGTGTATGTATATATGTGTGTATATATGTATATATGTTTATATATGTTTATATATGTGTATATGTTTATTTGTGTGTATATATGTTTATATGTGTGTATATGTTTATATGTGTGTGTACATGTTTATATATGTGTATATATGTTTATGTGTGTGTATATATGTTTATATATGTGTGTGTATATATGTTTATATGTGTGTATGTTTATATATGTGTGTATATATGTTTATGTGTGTATATGTTTATATATGTGTGTATATGTTTATATATGTGTGTATATATGTTTATGTGTGTATATATGTTTATATATGTGTGTGTATATATGTTTTTATATATGTGTATATATATGTTTATATATGTGTGTGTGTATATATGTGGCTCATGCCTATAATCCAAGCACTTTGGGAGGCCAAGGAGGGCAGATCACTTGAGGTCAGGAGTTCGACATCAGCCTTGCCAACAAGATGAAACCTCATCTCTACTAAAAATACAAAAATTAGCCAGGCATGGTGATATGTGCCTGTAGTCCCAGCTACTCAGGAAGCTGAGTCAGGAGAATTGCTTGAACCTGGGAGGCAGAGGTTGCAGTGAGCTGTAATCACGCCACTGCACTCCAGCCTATGAGACAGAGCAAGCCTTCATCTCAAAAGTTAATTAATTAAACATTAAGAAAGCAGGGTAAGTAGCTGGAGACTGGCTAGCGAAGGAGCTATTTCTGATCATAGGCAAGGCTTTATAAGATGACTTTTCAGCAAAAAGAATGAGTTAAGTCACGGTTTGAGCCACGAGAAGATGTATTTGAGGTTGAAGAAGGAGGAAGCGCCACCAACCTGACACAGGAATGAACTGGACTCAGCAAAGGAGAAGGCCTAGGATGGGGACAGAATGAGGGGGAAATTAGCAGGCTACGAAATCAGCAAGGAAGGCAGGGGCTGTTCCATGTGCAGCCTTACAGGTAAGATGTTAGCTATTGTGATAGGTGTGACAGGAAACCCATGGAGGATTTTAAGCAGGCCAGTGACAAACTGTGACTCACAGTATGTTAGTTTGCAATAGAGCCCAGACTTCAGGTTTTGTGACCGTCGCCCTTTCTTTTATTCTCTAGAATTGTGCTGTCATGTGGCTACTGAGCATGTGAAATGTGGCCTGTCTGAATTGAGGTTTGCTGGAAGTGTAAAATGCACACTAGATTTCCAAGCACTTAGTACTGAACCCCCTGAATCTAAAAATAAAAGCTGAAAAAAAAAATAAACCCAAAGACTTAGTACAAACAAAAGAATGTAACAGATTTCATGAACAATTGTTTATATTCATCACGGTGAAATGATAATAGTTTAGATGTGGTGGGTTAAATTAAATATAGTATTCATCTTAATTTCATCTGTTGGTTTTTACGTCTTAAAAATGTAGCTTTTAAGGCAGCGTATGGTGGCTCATGCCCATAACTCCAACACTTTGGGAGGCCAAGCAGGAGGATCACTTAAGTCCAGAGTTTGGGACCAGCCAGAGCAACATGGTGAGACTCTGTCTATACAAAAAATACAAAAATTAGCCGGGCATGATGGCACACGCCTGTAGTCCCACCACTTTGGGAGGCAGAGGTGGGAAGGATTGCTTGAGCCCAAGAGGTCAAGGCTACAGTGAGCCATGATTACATCAGTGCACTTCAGCCTGGACAGCAGAGGGAAACTGTCTCAAAAAAAAAAAAAAAAGTAACTTCTAGAACATGTTAAATTACATGTGTGGCTTGAGTATATTTCTATTGACTAGCATTGGTCTAGACAACTTCCCTTCTGCTTTTAGCTTCAGAATCTTACAGAGACAATGAAATAACTTGTATAGGTCTCTTTGAGTTTTCTTAAGGAAACACATGGTGTAACTACAAGATAAATTATTGAGGATGACAGTCAGCCAAAAAGTGTGCCAGTTCTCTATAGGCCTAAGATAATGTTACTGACTGGGTCGTGGTTTTGTGTTGTTTTTCCTACAGTGGTGATGAGTTTGCACAAAGTCATCTGTAACATTTCTGTCCCCACCCACTCTCCTCCCTCCCTGTATTCCCTCATGACCAAAACAGCATATTTTTGAAATACCTGGCCCAGGTTAAGAATGCAGTTCTCCAGCCATGGAAATTTTTCTCTTTGCAAAGCCCTCAGCTCTGTATAGGTTTGATCCTAGGCCTATTTAACATGATAGCTTAATTATCTGGTCTACTCAAGCAAGCAAATCTCAACTGTCAGTAATTATATCTATAATCATAATCATAGAATACTCTTGGTTCTCATACTTAATTCTAAATGTGGTCAATTAGACTATACTTACATTGAAAAAATCACACACATGCTCTAACCAAGAAAGTTGTTATTCTTTGTAAATTTATACCTATGGAAAGTTTTATAACATTACCAATTAAGTCATATTTTGATTTACACATGGCAGCATTTAAAATATAATTGTAAGACACTGTAATTATTGAGGGTGATATAGCTATATTACTCTATCCTAGGCCTTGGGTAGCAGTAAGAAAATAGAAAATCAGGTGGAACTTCACTCATCTTCTTTGCCTGCTCATGTCTGGTTTGTTTTGTTTTGTTTTGTTTTGTTTTGTTTTGTTTTATTTTACTTTATTTTATTTTATCTTATTATTTGGAGACGAAGTCTCACTCTGTCGCCCAGGCTGGAGTGCAGTGGTGTGATCTCATCTCACTGCAACCCCTGCCTCCCAGTTCAAGCAGTTCTCCTGCCTCAGCCTCCCGAGTAGCTGGGATTACAAGCACACACCACCACACTCAGCTAATTTTTGTATTTTTAGTAGAGACAGGGTTTCACCATGTTGGCCAGGCTGTTCTCAAACTCCTGACCTCAGGTGATCTGCCCGCCTTGGCCTCCCAAAGTGCTGGGATTACAGGCATGAGTCACCGTGCCTGGCCTTCTTTTTATTTTTTTGAGACGGGGCTCGCTCTGTGGCCCAGGCTGCAGTGCAGTGATGCGATCATGGCTCACCGCGGTCTCAAACCGCAGTGATCCTCCTGCCTCAGTCTCTTAAATAGCTGGTACTATAGGTGTGCGCCATCTGTAGACCAGGTGGCACACAGATGGTGCATGCCTGTAGCTCCAGCTACTCAGCTATGCCCGGCTAATTTTTAATTTGTTTGTAGAGATGCGGTCTTGTTAATGTTGCCCAGGCTGCTCTTGAACTCCTAGTCTCAAGTTATCCTCCTGTCTGAGCCTCCCAAAGTGCTGGGATTACAGGCATGAGCCACCATGCCCAGCCTCATTTCTGCTTCTACCTTCTTTTTCTCTCCAGTTAGGTGAAGGACAGCCTTCACTCTCAATTTTCAGTCTCAATCTTCGTGCTTTGGACTATTTCCTCCCTTCTCCTCCAAGACCTCACTGCTTTGCTTTACCCTTTTCTCTCCTGCATGTCACTACATCCCACCTTACTAGATCCATCAGCAAACAGACAGCCATAGAATCTCCCATCTTTAAACAAACAAACAAACAAACACACAAACACCTCCTTTGGCCCAGCATTTCCTTCTATTTACAGCTTTTCTACTCCCCCTTCACAGTAACATCTATCAAAAAAAGTTTTCTAGAGTTCTGTTTCCATTTCTTCACCTCCCATTCATTGTTATTCTTCATTTAAATTATTGTTTATTTTTATTTTATAGACTTTTTGGGTGCTTTAATGATTTTTTAAAAATTGTAGTGTACAGCATGATGTTTTGAAATATGTATATTTTGTGGAATGGCTAAATAAAGTAAATTAACATATGCATTATCTCACTTTTTTTGTGGTGAGAGTACTTACAATCTACTCTTAGCAACGTTCGAGTATGCAGTACATTATTATTAACTGTAGTCACCATACTATACAATAGATCTCTTTAACTTATTCTTCGTATATAACTCAGGTTTTGTGTCCTTTGATCAACAACTCCCCAACCTCTCTCCCTCCCCAACCCTCGGTAACCACCATTCTACTCTCTGCTTCCATAAGTTGAAATTTTCAGATTCTATACATGAGTGAGGTCATACGGCATTCTTCTCTGTGCTTGTCTTACTGTACTTAACATAATGTTCTCCAGGTTCATCCATGTTGTCATAAATGAGAGGATTTCCTTCTTTATTAAGGCTGAATAGTTTTTCATTGTGTATATATACCACATTTATTTTATCCATTCATTCATTGATGAACACAGGTTGATTCCGTATCTTGGCTATTGTGAATAGTGCTGCAGCGATCATGAGAATGCAGATATCTCTTCTACATACTGATTTCATTTCCTTTGTATATGTACCCAGAAGGAATTGCTGGGTCATATGGCAGTTTTATTTATTTATTTATTTATTTATTTATTTATTTAGAGACGGAGTCTCGCTCTGTCGCCCAGGCTGGAGCACAGTGGCGGGATCTCAGCTCACTGCAAGCTCCGCCTCCCGGGTTTACGCCATTCTCCTGCCTCAGCCTCCCGAGTAGCTGGGACTACAGGCGCCCGCCACCTCGCCTGGCTAGTTTTTTGTATTTTTTTTAGTAGAGACGGGGTTTCACCGTGTTAGCCAGGATGGTCTCGATCCCCTGACCTCGTGATCCGCCCGTCTCGGCCTCCCAAAGTGCTAGGATTACAGGCTTGAGCCACCGCACCCGGCCGACAGTTTTATTTTTAAGAGGAATGTCCATGCTGTTTTCCATAATGGCTGTGCTAATTTACATTCCCACAAACAGTGTGCTAGGGTTCTCTTTTCTCCACATCCTCACCAACACTTGTTATCGTTTGTTGTTTTTATAATAGCTATTCTAATAGTTGTGAGGTCATATGTTACTGTGGTTTTCATTTGCATTTCTCTAATGATTAGTGATGTTGAGCTTTTTTTCCCCTATATACCTGTTGACCATTTGTATGTCCTCTTTTGAGAAATGCCTATTCAGGTCCTTTGCCCATTTTTTAAATAGAGGGTTTTTTTTCTTTCTAATAAGTTTTTGAGTTCCTTATGTATTTTGAATATTAACCCCTTAGCTGATGTATGGTTTGAAAATATTTTCTCCCATTACATAGGTTGTCTTTTCATGCTGTTGATTGTTTCCTTTGCTGTGCAAAAGGTTTTTAGTTTGATGTAATCCCATTTGTTCATTTTCACTTTTGTTGCTTATACTTTGGGGGTCATATCCAAAAAGTAATTGCCCAAACCAATGTCATGGAGCTAACTCCCTATGTTTTCTTCTAGCAGTCTTACATTTTCAGGTCTTATGTTTAATCTTCAATCCATTTTGAGTTGATTTTTGTATATGGTGTGAGATAAGGGTCTAATTTTTTTCTTCTGCAAGGGATATCAAAATATCCTAAAAGTATTTGTTGATGAGACCATCCTTTCCCCGTCCCATTCATTCCTCAACTCTTTATGAATATCTTTCTTTCCCCTACTGAAATTGTTCTTGTTAAGGGCAACCTAAGACTTCCATGGGACAAAATGCAAGAGATCTTTCTGTCTTCATTTTACAGTGTTCTTGTTGTGCATATGATGCAATTGGCCACCCCCGGCTTTAAAGTGCTCTTCCCTTGACTTCCATGAGGCTATATTCTAGTTTTCCATCTACCCAACTGGCTATGCATTTTCAATTTCCTTTCTAGCTCCTTTGCTTCTAGTAGACTTCAAAATGTTGGGGATCTTCTGATTCCTTGAACCTCTTCTGTTTGTTTACACTCTCCCTAGATGCTCTCAATTATTCCTGTGGCTTTAAATGCCATGTAATTGCTGATGATTCCCAAATATATATATCCAAACTAAACATCTCCTTTAAACTCCAGAATCTCTTATCCTTATAGTTGAATCTCAACTATATATCTCAAACTTAACGTGTCTGTACATGAAATATTGATGTACTCTTCTTATACAAAAAAAAAGAATAAGGCAAAGAAGAATAAAAGAGGAAGAGAAAGAAAGAAGAAAAAGAGGAAAGAAGGAAGGGTCAAAAACAAAATCACAAGTTTAGTTTAAAGATCTAATTGGCTTTTATTTGTGATTCCAGAATCAGGCAATCCCTACAAAATAGAATCAGTATTCCGAGGAGCTGAGCAGAAGAGATTGACTTTATAGGCTGAAGAAACAGAAACTGAGAACAAAAAGTGGATTGGTCATTTCAAAGTTACTTTCTTTGTAAAGGTTAAAGCAGGAGTGACTTCTTTATCATGCTGGCTAAAACTGGCCTGTTTGGGAATTTGGCTATTATCTCTCTTTCCCCTGATTTCTCTGAAGTTCAGATAAACAGCTTAATTTCAGCTTGGTGGCTTGGAACTTCAGCATGAGGAACTCCATTTGGTTTGGTCTGCTGGGTTTAGTACAGGAGTTTAGTCCAAACCAATGGCCTCCTGTACATTTTATTTGCAGAAAGAATAAAGGAAGAAAGGAAGGGAGGGAGGAAATAGTATATGTTTTTGCTCTAGGAAAAAAATTTAGGCACTCATTAGTCAACTGTATTTAATCCATCAGCAAACTGTGTCTAGCCTAGCTCCAAATTATGTCTCAGACCCATTATCCTCTGTGTATGTCCACTGCCACTGCTTTAGACCACTATCTCTTATCTGGGCTACTACAATATTCTCCCAACTGACCTCCCTGTCTCTGCTCTGAAACCTGCCCAGCTCATTTTCAGAACAGCCAAAGGTATCTTTTGAAACCATGTATCAGTTTATGTCACTCTCCTGTTTGATGGTTCAACAACTCCCCATTGCACTTGGAACAAAATCCAAACACCTGATCCCCACTTAAGGCATGGTTCAGCCTTGCCTAAAGCCTTCACCTTGTGCACCACCAACCTATACTCATCCTCACCCTGGGGACTTTGTATCTGCCAGATCTTTCAACCTGGAATGCTCTCCTGTCTCTAATATCCTCCCCCATTTGAATGACAGTTTCCTTTTCATCCTTCGGGCTTCAGTTTAAATGTCCTCTCATAGAGCCTTGCCGGGCTACCTCTTTTAAAACAGCCCTGCCCAGTTATTTTCTCACAAGGCCTTGTTTGTTTCCTTTCTAGTATTTGTCACAATTCTCTTTACATATTTTTGTACATTTGCTTTCTTGACTCTCAGCGCCTGCCTATTCTTATCTCATTCTGGGTAAGAGGATTGACATACTGGCTGAGATAAGACACTGGTACTGTAGCCATGCCCCTCCTTTCTCTCTTCTCTTAAAAGTCAGCCTGTCTATGGAGTCTTCATTTGTTTATGCACCCTTATCATTAGTTTCCCAAGAACAGGCCTGTGCTGGCTCAGTGCTGCCTGTGGCTGGGTGAGAAAGTCCAGCTAGGTCTGAAGTATTAGGAAGCTCACCATGACTATAGCAGCTCCATCAGAAGAATACTCACATTTTGATCTAGATCTCAGTGGCTTTGGAGATGAGGTAGAGAAAAGAGGGGTGCTGTATATTGACCCCCATAAACACCAGTATCTTTCCTGACATGAATCAAGATCTAGGTCTATGGCTTTTCTTTTCTGTTTTCTTTTTAGATCTGTGGCTTTTCATTGTTTTTAAGCAATGGTATGCTTTCTTCAAAACATGTGTCTGTGAATCCCAATATGTGCAGAAAAAAAAAAGAGTAAAACTAAATGCAGAGATATTCTGATTACAGTGACTATATTATTACTTTTTACATAATTTATCATTCTTTCTGCAAGTCACTGAAATCCCATTAAAACTGAAAAACAATAAGGAAATTTCATTGGTTCACGTAACAGAGTATTTGGGGACTTATCTGGATCAGATAGAGGTTGATTTGGTCAAATGACCATGACTGGCATGCAGTTTCTTTCTTTCTTGGTCCTGCCAGGAACGCTGAGAAGCTCAAGATGGAAAAAAAAAATCGTAGTAGAAACCAATAGCGTTGGATCACTTAGATAATGTAATTGGACTATTTGTAACTAAAAGGATAAATGCTTGAAAGGATGCATACCCCATTCTCCACGATATGCTTGTTTCACATTGTATGCCTATATCAAAACATCTCAAGTATCCTATAAATATATACACCTACTATGGTACCCACACAAATTTAAAACAAAAAAAAATTTAAGACACTTTTGCCTTTATGGTTGCAAGATGGCTACCAGAGGCTTCTGGTGCTATATCTCCACATTCATGTCCAGCAGCAAAGAAAACATCTCTGCCAATAACGGATATATTTAATGCTTGTATGCTTTCTTTCTCCACAGAAGCATAAGCATAATCTCTGCGACTGGACTATTTGCTTAATTGAACCAATCAATTCCTATAGCCAGGAGTATGGGATATACTGATTGGCCTAGGTTAACAATCAGGTCTTGTTCATGGAGCTGACATGGGCTCAGTCACAAAAGTCAGATAATTGGGAATGAGCTGGGGGGTACTCTTGCTGAGGGAAGCAAGAAACAGAGGTAACCAGTCAATGTCTGTATACGCGTGGAAACTGAATCCCCACATGCCTGATATACCATGTGCAGCCCCTCCATACAGAATCAGCCTTTTGTAACTTAAAATCTCCTCTCTATCTTCAAGAGTATTTGTGATCTTTCTTTCTTTCTTTCTTTACTCCTTATGGTCTTTCTTTTCCTTTCTTCTTCATCCTTTCTCTCCTTATTTCTTTCTCTTTTTATTTCTTTTTTAAAATGAATTGGCCAGGATTATAAAAATCTGTGCACAAATGTTGCTGTTTTATTTACAGTGCCCTAAAGAAACTTTATTTTTATTTTATTTTATTTTATTTTATTTTACTTGATTTCTTGAGACAGGGTCTCACTCTGTTACCCAGGCTGGAGTGCAGTAACATTATCATGGCTTACTGTAGCCTCGACCTCCTGGACTCAAGTGATCATTCCTGCCTCAGCTTCCATCGTAGCTGGGACTATAGGCACACATCACCACACAAGGCTAACTAAAGAAGCTTTTGAAAGAGTTGAAAGTTTAAGAAAATACGTGCTAAAAATGGGAGTAGAAAAAATGTCATTCCACAGGACAATGTAGGAGATCAGCCTCAACATTTATCTACAGTGCCAAGGTGCTATAGCACCAAGTGAGTGAAGCCTACAGATCAGCAGTCTTCAGGCAGCGGAGGGAAGGTATGTAGAGTCTTCCTAAGGGGTAAGTGGGCATGGATTGTTTCAAAGGAATATGTTTTCTGATAAGCTTGTCCTGTGGTCAAGTCATCGGGCTGTTCTCCTTTCCTATCTCCCCTGCCCAATCATCTTGCTTTTTTCACTTGATAATATAGAAAGGCATACCTCACACTCATCCCAAGCCTACGAATGCATTTTCTCAGGTGCAAAAACCTCTAGAACACTCAAGAAAGGGGAAAAAATGATTGCAGTAATGGGATAATTAATCTTGTTGCAAGTTAGATGGATTCTAATTATCTGCTTTTCACCAAAGTGAAAGACATCTAATCAAGTCCACAGAGGAGAGATCACTAAAAACCATCTTGATGACAGATTACCATGTAATTTTTGGTATGTAACTGAAGAAGAATTCAAAGAACTGAGCCCCATTGCCATAATGAAACTCTCATTCCCATTTACTTATTTAGTTGAAAAGCTTCTCAGCACCTATAGCAACCAAATCATAGCACTGATGCTATTCCTGGTATATTTACCATGGGTATACGGGGGGAAAATACTACCCATCTCAGTAAGAACTGCAATTCCAATGCAGTCTTACATTTTATGTTTAGTAATTACCAATCAATATTTGTAATATATTTATGTTGTTTTAAGAAATCATGTAGAATTTTCTAACAGAATTGAATAGTCACAGGAAATTTAAAATTATTTCCATTTTTTTACGTATTTTTGTTGTAGAGAAGTATGTACTTATGAAATTCTTTAAAGTAGAAAAAATAATAGGAAGTGGAATGGAAATATAATTCCAACGAGTAAATAAACAAAAGAAAATGTCCTGCAGGTAAAGAACTTTATGATGTATATTTTAAAAGTATATAATGGATAGCCTGAGGGCTATACTTAATATTATACACTGAGAATTTGTTAAGAGTTGAATTTAGGTGCTCCTATCAGGCACACAACACACATACAAACAAACAGACACACGCGAAAGGTAACTATGGAAGGTGATGGATATGTTAATTTGTTTGACTGTAGTAATCATTTCACTGGATATATGTATGTGCAAACATCATGCTATATACCATAAATATATACAATAAAAAATAAATTGGAAAGCAGGATAAGGCACCAAATTGCTATACTATTTAGATATCACTGTACAGATATCAACTAATAATGTGACCATTTATTTTTTAAATGTCTTTAGTTATATCAGAAATTATTATGTGTATGTATATACAACTCTTTTACTCATGATAAAAATTTTATGCATCAATTTTAAAATATAGTGAAGAGCATATTACTTTTTGAGATATTTTAAGGACTTCTTTAGTCCTTTTTAAGGACTTTTTAAGTTACTTTTTAAGATATTTTAGGACTGCAAGTGTGAAAATATCTGGAGACAATGAACAGAGAAAATTAAACATTAGACAAGAAAACAATCAAAGAAAGAATAGGCCCACTGTTGACATTGACTGTGCAATGCAATATGATGACAAAGGAGCTGTCTACTCACATTTGCTTTTGTGTCCTTTATCAAAGAGAAAGATCAGAATGATTGAATGAACATTGGCAAAAGGGAAGAGAAGTTCAAGACGGAAAAAGAAGTTGTAACAGAAATTGTACCCATCTCCCTTGGGAACCAGCAGAGGGGAGTGAGAATAGCAAGGATTTGAGTCAGACAGAATTGACTCAGAATTCTGACACTGCCAGTTAATATCTACGTGCCCCTGGATGCTTCACTCACCTCATCTGTATTATGGACATAATGTGATTTACTACGGAGGATAAAATTTCCTAATGTATCTAAAGTGCTTTGCATAAGGTCAAGCTCTGCAAAACATAAATAGTGGTTGTTGTAATTATCATGTAGCTGTAGACTTTGGAGCAATTTAACCTCCTTGAGCTTCACCTTCTTCCTCTATAACGCAGGAATAATAACATCTACCTCCTAGGATTACTGTGAGGATTAAATTGACATTAAATATTTATAACACAAAAAAGGCATTCAATAAATATTAGTTCTGGCCAAGCAAGGTGGCTCATGCCTGTAATCCCAGCACTTTGGGAGGCCAAGGTGGGAGGATCACAAAGTCAGGAGTTTGAGACCAGCCTGGCCAATATGGTGAAACCCTGTCTCTACTAAAAATACAAAAAAATTAGCCAGGCGTGGTGGTGCATGCCTGTAATTCCAGCTACTCAGGAGGCTGAGGCAGGAGACTTGCTTCAACCCAGGAGATGGAGGTTGCAGTGAGCCAAGATCGGGCCACTGCACTCCAACCTGGGTGACAAAGCAAGACTCCGTCTCAAATAAAAAAATATTAGTTCTTTCCCCAATCCCTTCCTTCTCTATTTTCCTATTGATTTGGACAATTCTGTGGTATCCTTGATGGGATATGATGAAAAAGAGACTAATTCCAAATGCCTATTTATAGAATAGTATATTACTTTTATTATGTTTACTAGGAAAAAGACTAAACCCGAAATGATTATTTTTGATGAGACAAGTGGTGAGGGTCTCATACTAAAAGTGAATCTATCCTTTTGATATGACCTTTCTGCTTTACTAGCAAATCTCATTAATGACAAAATTATTTTCATGAAATTGAGGAAGACAAATATGTTGCTGATCTATGACCATGTGATCATTCCTCTCACAAAGAGGACCTCCTCACACACAAAAAATAATTCTTCCTACATGTTTCCTTTTCTCCTACAAGTGAAAAGATAAAGCATTTATCAATTGGTGGGAATAAATGCTGTTGATTAATGTGATTCACTTACTTTAGAGGGTACCAAGCATCCCTCTTTTTGTGGCTTTGTATACAAAACAAAGCATAGTTTGAGATGAGCTTAGATGCCCAGGAGGAAGTTAGGGAACCAAGCTTCACTGACCAGGCAGGGAATATGTTTAAGGCTACTTCTGCCATTTTAATCTGTGGGTCAATGTTCATTAATTTCTTTTTAGAAACAAGCTGTCAAGTTGCTGCTCCCTGTTGAAGATGGGGGTATGATGAATAGCCAAAACACATAAGAAGGCCTTCTATCAGCCAAGATCCCAGCAGGAAGCAAAGGGCACACTCCAAAGGGGTAAAAGAATTATTGTTGAAGCTAGATACTGGGTACATGGACGTCCGTTATACTATTCTCTATTTATGTTTGAAATTGTCCGTAATAAAATATATACAAACAAACAGAAGAGTATAAAAGAAAGACTAAAGAAAGAATGACTTACACAAATGTGGACAGAGGTTAAAGAAAAATAACAGGGGAAGGTGAAATCTACTTCCCTTCTCTGGTGACGCCCCCCATGCCCCACCTACCCTCAGGGTAGCACAGTATGGAGTGCTACCAGGAGTAGGCTTGAAGAACAAAGGAAAAAGGGGCAATCCCTGGAGCCCAGGGAGACCTGTAGTTGCAGGACAGGGCCACCCATCAGGAATTGTGGACTTCGGTGGAAGACAGTGTCACTATTAACCAAAGCCCACTACATAATTTGAGCAGCCCAGTGCAAGTTGAAAAAAAGCAAGAAAAAAGTATGGCAAAGGTAGTAAAGTATAAAGTTTTTGCTTTCCTTCTGCAGTCTCTTTCTCGTTCCTCAACTTGTCATGTTTCTTAAATTTTGTATCTAACACTATTCTAAATAAAGAAAACATTGAAACCGCTGGCAGAAAAAATTTTAAAAAAAGAGAAAACATTACAATTTTAAATTATTAGCCTGAATTTTACCATTTATCTTGTGCAATGCCAATTTTAAATGCCATTATAAGGGCATTTAACTCTCATAAAGAATCGTGAAAATTATACACTTATATTTCATAGTTTGTACATATATACATATTTTGTTCCTACTGGAACAGTGGAAATAGTGCACAAAACTAACTTGAGTGTTTCATTTCACTTTCTTATACTCATACAGTATTCCAATACTCTACTTTCAGCTTACGGATGAGGAAGGAAGGACTGAAAGGAAAAGGAACTATGGCTTGCCCTGTCTTCCCCTTTCCTTCTATGACATCATTTTTAGTGTAAGTGGTTAGGAAGTAACAGAAGTAACATGAGTAAGAAATGATATGATGAGGCTCCTTGGTTGTATGTGTTTCTCAAATTGCATTGCCTTTTGTCTGAATTTTAAGCAAGTTGTGGTTGAAATAGAAAGCATGACATCTCAGGGTTTTGTCAGTTGTACTTGTACTTGCTTTGAGTCTCCCTGAATTCCTATATGTAGTGTATGGGTACACAGGAATTCTATGATCATGGGGACGCTGTAAATACTATATTCAAGCGGAGCAACTGGAAATTGCAGACACATATATTGCATGTAACCCCTCTGTTCACATATATGCTCCACTTTCCCTTTGATTTCACTTACAAAACACACATTCAAAGATAAAATGACATACCTCAGCATCACACAATATACCCTTATAATGAACCTGTATGTGTACCCCCTAAATCTAAAATAACAGTTGAAATTTTTTTAAAAAAATAAAATTAAGAATTTTAAGACAGTGAAAGAAAAGTATTAAACCAAGTACAGGGCCCTTCTTAAGAATGGGGTCCTACTGACTCCACAGTTTGCATACACATGAGGCCCACCCTGCTGCCAATCCATTGTCAGAGAAATCAACACTCTTCTCCAGTCCTCCCATCCCCTGCAGATGATCTCACTGATGGACTCCAAGTGATAGCAAGGGAGCCAGGGAAGCATCCACAGAGAGTAACCACCTGGGCTACAGACCAGGGAGAGAAGGGTGGAGAGTAGGTCTGGAGGGGCAAACAGAATATGCAGCACAGACCGCTAGCCCCCAAATCTCTTTCCAACAAATTATATTCCTTTGTAATCCAGCTAGGATAATAAGGGGCAGGTGGACCTCAGGAGTGGGGCCTGGTGCATATGCAGTTATGAGCCACTTCAAAAAAATAAATACATAAATAAATTAAACCACAAATATAAATTAGGCATGAAACTGATTGTTAATTTAGAATGAGAAAAGAAATCAGTAAGTCTCTTTCTTCTGAGGACTCCAGGAAATTTAACAGAAATGCCTATACAGTTCTGTTTTCTAATTGCCTGCTGGCTTCCCCTCCTCACCTGGAATAACTTACAACTCCAAGCAACTGCCACCACTCAAAAAGGCCTGGGGAAGTGAGGAGTCCTGAAGCTGAAATGTTATTAGCTTTATGGTAAATTCCTCTGTAGACCCAAAAACTAAGAACATAAGAACATAGTATTAAGTAACTGTGGAGAAGCAGGCATTCCCTGACAGGTTATGATGTGCCCCCTTTCTCTACTGTGCATACTAAAGGCAGTGAACCCACATCTCCAGCTCTTCTAACCTAGCATTGTTTCACTGTAGTTAGGAAGTTCCACTGAATTTCACTACATAGGGAACTGGGAAGGTAATGGATAGTCATGGCCACTCCTTTGCATTTTTGATGTCTTGTCTATTCCCTACATTGTTTGCTGGGTTGGAATCAGGCAAAAGGCAAGCTACCTTAGAAGTCATTGTTCTCATTCACCCTCAAATCCTGGCCAGATTTTGTGCTCTGGCCTAATCAACAGGTTTCTATTTAGACATAAAATATGACTGAGCTTATCTCAGAATAGCTGGGGCACAGTGGAGGCAGTTTAGATTCGGAAAAAAGAAGGAACAGGTCAGTTAGACAGAAGGGCTGCCCTGGATGGAGTTCCATGATAGGTCTTAGGAGCCCCAGACACCAGAGCCACAGCCCATGAGAGGAGGGAAAATGGTGGACAGAGACAAAAGAAGGGGATGATAGATATGTACAGGGAAATGGAAAGATGTTAAATAAAGATTTCAAACTTTGCCCAAGGCCCTAGTGTTGGTGAACTCACTACTTGCTTTTGATAAATGTGGGAGAGCTGCTGGTATCTGAACCAAGAACATGTCTTGGTCTATTTGGGCTGCTATAACAATACCATAGACTGGGTGGCTAAAACTACAGGCATCTGTTTCTCACAGTTCTAGAGGCTAGGAAGTCCAAGATTAAGATACCAGCAGATCCGGCCAGGCACATGGCTCATGCCTGTAATCCCAGCACTTTGGGAGGCTGAGGCAGAAGGATCACTTGAGACCAGGAGGTTGAGACCAGCCTGAGCAACCTGGTGAAAACCCATCTCTACAAAAAATACAAAAATTAGCTGGGCATGGTGGTATGTGCCTGTGGTCCCAGCTACTTGGGAGGCTGAGGTGGGAGGATCACCTGAACCCAGGGAGGTTGAGGCTGCAGTAAGCCGAGATCACACCACTGCACCCAGCTTGGGCAATGGAGTGAGACCCTGGTATGTGGTGAGGGACCTCTTCTGGTTTGCAGACAGCTGTCTTCTTGCTGTGACCTCATATGGTGGAAGGGGTAAGTGAGTTCTCTAAGGTCTCTTTTATAAGGGCACTAATGCCATACGCTAGGGCTCCACCCTCATGACCTAATCACTTTTCAAAGGCCTCACCTCCTAATACCATCACCTTGGAGGTTGGGATTTCAACCTATGAATTCTGAAGGGACTCAGATAGAACCTTGCTTAGCACAAGAGCATTAACCTAAGATAGAAGAGGATAGTGCTTAAATGCATGGGTTCAAATCTTGCCCTTATTCCTTAAAAAACACTTTGATCAAGAAACTGATTCTCAGCCAGGCATGGTGACTCACGCCTGTAATCTCAGCAGTTTGGGAGAGTGAGGCGGGTGCATCATCTGAGGTTAGGAGTTCAAGACCAGCCCGGCCAACCTGGCGAAACCCTGTCTCTACTAAAAATACAAAAATTAGCTGGGCATGGTGGCGGGCACCTGTAATCCCAGCTACTCGGGAGGCTGAGGCAGGAGAATCACTTGAACCCAGGAGGTGGAGGTTGCAGTGAGCTGAGATCGCACCATTGCACTCCATCCTGGGCAACAGAGTAAGACTCCATCTCAAAAAAACAAAACAAAACAAAAAAAGAAACTAATTCACTCTGTGCCTCAGTTTCCTAATCTATAAGATGGGAGTATGTTATGTCACATCATACCACGTCATACCACATTATGTTATGTTATGTTATGTTATGTTATGTTATGTTATGTTATGTTATATGGAGTTCACCTCACAGTGTGTGAGATTAAATAAGTTAATACTTACAATTTCTAGTAGTTCTCGGAAAACAATTAGTACTCAATAAAAATGAGAAATTATTATGAAAATGACTCCAAATACAGCATTTATACACATTTGGGCAATATAAATTTTTTAATTAATTTGTTTTTGTTTTTGTTTTTGAGATGGAGTCTCACTCTTGTAGCCCAGGCTGGAGTGCAGTAGCATGATGTCAGATCACTGCAACCTCTGCCTCCGGGGTTCAGGCGATTCTCCTGCCTCAGCCTCCCAAGTAGCTGGGATTACAGGTGCCTGCCACCATGCCTGGCTAATTTTTATATTTTTAGTAGAGACAGAGTTTTGTCACGTTGACCAGGCTGGTCTCAAACTCCTGACCTCAGGTGATCCACCTGCCTCGGCCTCCCAAAGTGCTGGGATTACAGGCATGAGCCACCATGCATTTGCACAATATTTAAGGCTATAAAATTTTTGCAACAGATGGAAAATCTGATCCTTTTATTTTTACTATGTATAATTTTACAAAAATTATCAAATTTTTTTTTTTGAGACAGTATTGCTCTGTCGCCCAGGCTGGAATGTGGTAATGCAATCACAGCTCACTGTAATCTTTGCCTCCTGGGTTCAAGCGATTCTCTTGCCTCACCTTCCCAAATATCTGGGATTACAGGAGCATGCCACCATGTCCAGCTAATTTTTGTATTTTTAGCAAAGATGGGATTTCACCATGTTGGCTAGGCTGATCTCGAACTCCTGACCTCAAGTGATCCTCCTGCCTCAGCCTCCTAAAGTTCTGGGATTATAGGCATGGGCCATAACGCGAGGCCAGCAAAAATTATCATAGGATAACTTTTTATGGATTTTTTATATTTGATATTTAGCCAAAGATAAGTATTCCGAAGTTTTCATAAACAAAACACAGTTGTTTCTGAACTTTCCTCACCAAAACAGGGGTACACTTTACCTTTTTATCTCTTACAGACAAATAGACAGACTCCACCATCTCCAGATATTGAGGAAAGGTTTAGTTTTCTTTTTAACCTTGCTCAAATTATATGCTGACATATAGAGATTAGAAAGAATCCCAGACCTCGCTGAGCGAATAGCTAAGTGGGATTCTTTCCTTATTAAAGACAACTTCACATTAGAATCAAGTTTGATTAAAATAGTTTGGAAAAGGTTAGGAGACTGTATTATCAGTCTTGTTTGATCCTAGATGTTTTACCTAGAGGGTAAGATGAAATAAGATGGACTTTCTGGGTTCCTGTGCACCTCTGAGCAAGCACATCAGCTAACCTCCCTGACTTCCATGTCCTCATACACTGAAGAATCATGGGGAAAGGGTTGCCCAGCCCGACTCCCAACGTTCTTGTAAGGATTTAATATCAAATGTCATTTAAAAACTGAAAAACAAAAACATTCTATAAATTCAAAAAAAATTTACTCAAATCACTTTCTTCTTACCAAAGTTCTTTTCTGCATGTCATTCAACAACAGGTAGACTGACTTATCTGTCAGGAGCAACAGCCCTCCCTGAATTAATCCCATTCACATCTTTGAATTGCTGTTACTGGTATCTTTAAGAGAAAAATCATGCTCAATTAACCAGCTAGAGTTCTTTAACGTTAATTTAAAAAAACAACAAAACAGTATCTGGCCAATAGTAGGTAGTCAATAAATGTTTGTTGAATGAATTCGGAAGTGCTATAATTTAAAACATTTGACAAGATTCCACTCCCAGGGCTGTTAAAATCAAAACAATGGCCAAAACAACCTAGTTACTAGGGAGACATAATTTTCACAGGGAAGGAGTTAGGTAACAAGAACCAGTGCCTACTGGTGAATGCTCTTCTGGCAGAATCAACAATTGTGGTAACTGGCATGAATGCTTAATCTAGCACTTTTATATTTTTAAAAGGGTACAAGGCAAAAGTAAGCATTTAAAGATGGCATTAAACTCTTCATTGTAACATAATACATCGTAACATTGAGCAAAAAATGCATGCAATTTCATAAACTCTGCAAGTAAGCATAGTATTTGCAATGTGTACAAGTACAGAACAATGAGTCTTGGAGAGGAGACAAATAATTTGAACAAATAACTCAAGATCTAGAAAAGTGTTAAAGGAATCATTATAGATTCAAGAAATAGGTAAATGCTGGCTATAATTGAGAAAAGCTTGGGAAGAAAAAAGAGGGCTTTTTTTTTCTTTTTGTAAATTTAATTTAATTTTATTTTAAGTTCTGGGCTACATGTGCAGGACGTACAGGTTTATTACACAGGTAAACGTGTGTCATGGTGGTTTGCTGCACCTGTCAACCCATCACCTAGGTATTAAGCCCCACATGCATTAGCTATTGATCCTGATGCTCTCTGTCCTGCCACCCCACTGACAGGCCCCAGTGTGTGTCGTTCCTCTCCCTGTGTCCATGTGTTCTCATTGTTCAGCTCCCACTTATAAGTGGGAACATGCAGTGTTTGGTTTTCTATTCCTGTGTTAGTTTGCTGAGGACAATGGCTTCCAGCTCCATCCATGCCCCTGTAAAGGACATGATCTCATTCCTTTTTGGCTGTATAATATTCCGTGGTGTATATGTACCACATTTTCTTTATACAGTCTATCATTGATGGGCATTGGGTTGATTCCATGTCTTTGCCATTGTGCATAGTGCTGCAGTGAACATAGGCACACATGTGTCTTTATAATAGAAAGATTTATATTCCTTTGGATATATACCCAGTAATGGGATTGCAGGATCAAATGGTATTTCTGGTTCTGGATCATTGTGGAAGACAGTGTGGCAATTCCTCAAAGATCAAGGATTTCTTTTTTTACATCATATTAGCAGAGGCCATCTTCCACCATCCATTTGTCTCTCTTCAACCTGTGTCTCAACATTTTTTAACTATTTGTCAGTAATTTTTTTCATTTTCAAACAGCTTTATTGAGAAGTAATTCACATACCATATAATTCACCCATTTAAAGAGGACAATTTGGCTGGGTGCAGTGGCTCACACCTGTAATCCCAGCACTCTGAGAGGCCAAGGCAGGCGGATCACCTGAGGTCAGGAGTTCAAGACCCACTTGGTCAACATGGGGAAACCTTGTCTTTAATAAGAATACAAAAATTAGCCAGGCATGGTGGCACATAACTGTAATTCCAGCCACTCACAAGGAGGGCTGAAGCAGGAGAACCACTTGAACCTGGGAGGTGGAGGTTACGTGAGCTGAGATTATGCCACTGCACTCCAGCCTGGGCAACAGAGAAAGACTCTGTCTAAATAAATAAATAAATAAAGTGGACAATTCAATGATTTTTATTATATTTACAAGGTGAATTATCATCACTGCTGAACTTGAGAACATTTTCATCACCTCTAAAAGGAGCCCCTACCAAATAGTCATTCCCCATTTTTCTCTTCACCCAGAGCAACCCAGAGCTCAATAAAGCTGTTTAATTTACTTTCTATCTCTACAAATTTGACTATTCTAGACATTTCACATAAATGGTGTAATATGACGTAGTCTTTTGGGCCATTATATTTCTTTCTCTTAGCATGTTTTCAAGGTTCATCCTTGTCGTAGCATGTATCAGTATTTCATTCCTTTTTACTGCCGAGCAATTTTTCATTGTATGAGTATCTCACACCTTATTCTTTCATCAGTTGATAGACATTTGGGTTGTCTGGAGTCTATTATAAATAATGCTGTTATGAACATTCATGTATACAAATTTTTATGTAAATATACAGACAGCCCCTGACTTAACGATGGCTTGACTTAATAATTTTATGACTTTACAATGGGTTTATTGGGGTATTATATGCATTTTTGACAGGATATTTTCAACTTTTGATGGGTTTATTGGGATATAACCTCATCATAAGCTGAGGAGCATCTGTACCTAACTTTTTATTTCACTTTTTAAAAGCTGAGATTTAACCATTCATATACCAAAATTCATCATTTTAAAGTGTACACTTTACTGGAGTTCAGTATAGTCACAAGGCTACACAACCATCATCATCATCGCATTCCAGAAAATTTTCAGCACCCCAAATACAAACTCTGTGCCCATTAGCCTTGAATTAGTATTGGATCAGTAAGGCTAGAGTCCTCTATTCTTCCTGCCTTGAGAAAATAATTTAAAACATCTTGTCCTTTTTATTCAAAGGGAAATATCATCTGTGTATTTGAAAAATAAGCACATTGACTTTTTTAAATAGTGGGTTTATTGAGATATAATTCACATACCATAAAATTCACCCTTTTAAAGTGTATAATTTAGTGGTTTTCTAGTACATTCACAAAGTTGTGCAACCATTACCACTGTCTAATTCCAGAACATTTTCATCATGCCAAAAATGAAACCCTATACCCATTAGCAGTCACTCCCCATTCCCTCCTTCCCACAACCTTTAGCAACCCCAGTCTACTTTCTGCCTTTATGGATTTGCCTATTCTAAACTATGTTTAATCTTTTGAGGAGTAAAAAGGAATTTTTTTACTTTGCACAAAGTTAAAGATGCTAACAGGACATTGTCCATTAACCACTTCTTCCAAACATAAATCATTTGGGCACACACACACATACACACACACATACACACATCCCTAATGCTTTTGTCATCACTGACATTTTCACACCTCCATGTCACTTTACCTTCTTCACAGAGAAGCTCAATACCTGTTAAAATACCAAGGGGGGAAAAATACTGGCAGTAAAGCATTGATATTCTTGGTAGAGAGAGAGATTTACCCATCAATAAGAAGTGTCTCACTTCCCTATAGTCAAATAATTACAAACTAAAACAAGATAATTTTTTTTTTTTTTTTCTGAGACAGGGTCTCACTCTATCACCCAGGCTAGAATGCAGTGGTGTGATCATAGCTCACTGCAGCCTTCTTTGGTTCAAGCGATCCTCCTGCCTCTACCACTGAAAGTGCTGGGATTATAGGCGTGAGCCACCGTGCCCAGCCAACAAGATAATTTTTATTCAAAAAGATTTTTTCTTTTTTCCTTTTTTCTCTTTTTGAGACAGAGTCTTGCTGTGCCACGCAGGGGAGTGCAGTGGTGCTCACTGCAACCTCCACCTCTCGAGTTCAAGCAATTCTCTTGTCTCAGCCTCCCGAGTAGCTGGGATTACAGGCGCATGTGCCACCACGCCCAGCTAACTTTTTTGTATTTCTAATAGACACAGGGTTTCACCATGTTGGCCAGGCTGTTCTCCAACTCCTGACCTCAAATGGTCCACCTCTCTCGGCCTCCCAATATGCTGGGATTGGCATGAACCAATGCGCCCAGCCCAAAAAGATTTTTTTTTTTTTTAAAGAGAATTAAACACTCTTCTAATACCCATTGTTGCTGAGGAGGTAAGAAAAGAGGCACTCAGTTGGAATTTTAAGTAGCATAACATCTGTCAAGGCCAATTTGGTCACATGGATCAAAACTTTAAGAATATGTATACTGTTTGGTCCAGAAACTCCACTTCAAGGAACTTACTCTAAATAAATTATCTTGGCCAGGCACGGTGGCTCATGCCTGTAATCCCAGCACTTTGGGGGGCTGAGGTGGGCAGATCACAAGGTCAGGAGATGGAGACCATCCTGGCTAACACGGTGAAACCCCATCTCTACTAAAAATACAAAAAATTAGCTGGGTGTGGTGTGGGCGCCTGTAGTCCCAGCTACTCAGGAGGCTGAGGCAGGAGAATGGCGGGAACTCGGGAGGTGGAGCTTGCAGTGAGCGGAGATCGCGCCACTGCACTCCAGCCTGGGCAACAGAGCGAGACTCTGTCTCAAAAAAGAAAACAAAGAAGAAGAAATTATCTTAAGAGCCCTGGAAGATATATACGTATAGGTTGTTCATTATCTCATTGCTATTCATATAGCAGAAAATAGGAAACAATCTAAATATAGTTAAAACAAAAAAAGGATAAATTAATTAACTTATGAAACAGCCATGTGATCAATTACCATTCTGTTATTAAAAATGATATTGAGGAAGAACATTTGATTACTTAGGAAAATGTTCACAATTTTTGGCTAAGTGAAAAAAAATTGACTAGAGAACAGTATTAAATATTATCTCAAAGTTATAAAAATTTGGTGTTATGTATAGAAAAGAGAAAAGAGAAAACTTTTGTAAAATTTATTTCTTGGTAAGAAATCTTGAAGTAAAATTTTGTGTAGGTGCCAATCATTTGAGAGTCATAGATCCAAACTATAGAAATATTACTTAATTATGCTAAACTGAGCTCAATTTCTATGAGATCCCATTTTTGACAGTGAAAATAATTATGCCAATTACAGCTAGCTTAGTTACTTTCAGCATAAAATTGAGCTCCTTTTCATGAATATTCAGTCAGAGTTGGCTTACTATTTTATGATTTCAAAGTTTGAACTCTGTCCTCATTTCTCAAAATTTCATCCCTTCCCTCACTTCTTGGGATGTCTGAGGAAGGAGTAGTTTTTAGAACACCATTGGTTGTGGGGCTTTGGCCCCTGGTCCTTGCTTGGGGCTCCTACTGACCCCAGGTGAGGAGGGCTTGTTGGCCCATCTTCACTGCATGTGCTCTTTGAGGGTCTGGAAAGTGACTCTTGGTCACTTGTCTTGGCACACATGGTTAAAGCCCTGTGGTTGTCCTATCTGTCCCCATCCCTGATCCCCCTTCCTGCCCCATCACTCCACCATGACCTTGACTTGCCTCACCTCAGCCCTCCTAGTGGGGATTGATCTTCCTCTGCCATGGAGCCCTCAGGTCTAGATGACTCTCTCCCAACCACCTCAGTGACTCCTGGCAAACCACTGACTCAATCCTTGGCAGCCCCAATCCCCAGGATATGGAACTTTTGTATCTTCTCTCTGCCTCATGCAGACTTTGAGGTACTGGAGAGTGGGGTATCTTCTCCAGCCTCTGTTTCTGCCTAAAAATGAGACAATAAAACTAAACCTAGACTGCCCCATGTTGTCTTGAGGCTCTACATGGCATTCTCCTCCCGGAATTCTGGATGGAAGGGCCCCATGACCCTGCTGTTGACAGATACTGAAAACTCTCTGGAAGTCTATTCTCAGAAGGGAAGGTGGGGAGTAATCTACAAAAACAGCCAATCTCTCTTTTCTCTCTCCTCTCTTTCTTCTTTCTCTTACATTTTCTTTCCTTTCCTTGCCCTCCCACTGTGTATGGATGGTGGCTGTGGGTCATCCAGGTGGGTACAAAACTCTGAAGTTTGGGGAAGCAGTCAGGGGTCAAGGTACATATTTGGCAGGTGCTGTGGTTTGAATGTGTCCTCTCAAGTTCATGTGCTGTAAACCTAATCCCCAATCCAACGTTGTTGAGAGATGAGATCTTAAAGAGGTCATTAGGTAATGAGGGCTCTGCCCTCATAAATGGATCAATGCCATTGGAGTGAACTTGTTTTTGTTTTGTTTTGTTTTTTACCTCCCTTCCTCTCCACTCACTCTCTCCTTCTTTGTTTTTCTTTTTTGAATTTGTTATCTCAGGATTGGGATCCTGATTTAAAAACCAAGTTCAGCCCCCTTCTTCTCTGGCATGTATGTGTTCTTTTGCCCTTCTGCCCTCTGCCAGATGACACAGCAAGAAGGCCTTCAACAGATGCCAGCCCCTTGATCTTGAACTTCACAATCTCTAGAACTTTAAGAAATAAATCCCTGTTCTTTGTAAATTACCCAGTCTCAGGTATTCTGCTATACAAAGTGAAAACAGTCTAACACAGAGGCTTCAATATAAAAGTGATAGTTGAAGCCGTGGGGCTTATGAATGAGATCATGATAGGTAGAAAATCTTAGGGGTCATACTTATAATTAAGAAGTTACAGGAATGGCAATGAATTATCTTCAAAACCTCTGGTCATATTACAAGACAAATAATGTAAATTTTGTGGAAGAGGAAGGACTTCGTCTTTTACTTTGTCAGAAAGTGGTTTCTAACCAAAAACCAGGGCTTTAGGGAGGGAAATGGAGCATAATGAACCCTAATGTACTCTTTCACCATTGAAGTGGCCAAGGAGAGGAGATGAGGAAGACTATTCATATTTTGAAAATTGGGCCATTATTGTTGTGAAACCTATTCAAGCAACTTTATATGATCTGGAAGGAAAGTCTTTGAATTGGGAATTCCTTCATGAAGAACTTTCTTTTTAATTACCAATAAGAAAGGATCCCTTTCTAAAGATTGTCCTTAGGTGTTAGGTCTTTAGGGATGGAAGGAGCGGTGATCTAAAGTATGAACGGGTTGATGGCTGGCTGAATAGATGGATGGGTAGATGGATGGGTGGATGAGTAGATAGATGGATGGGTCCATGGAAGGTATTACTGCTGACTACGTGAAAACACAGAATAATCTCTAGAAGCGTTACTCCCTTAAGAATTTACAGTTAATTACTTAATGGAGTTAACAAATACTTATTGAAAGTCAACTCTTATGGTGTTTGGCAAGCTCCCTGAAGTAAATGCTCTTGACCTCACGGAGCTTTCAAACTAGAAAAAGGGACAAAGAACAAATGAACAAATAAATCAAGTTATTGTGCATTTTGAAAAGTACTTTAAAAAGGATTATCATTATCATTCTAATTTTTATTTGTATTTCACTAAATTAGAAACAAGTTAGTGCTGCTAATTTCTTCTCACAAGAGGAGCACTGACCACCACAAATTAGGGAAAATCCAAGATCACATTTTTACTTTTTAATAATATCAAATTTTATTTTAGATTCAGGTGACACATGTGCAGGTTTGTTACATGGCTATATTGTGTGATGCTGAGGTTTGTGGTATGATTGATCCCACCACCCAGATAGTGAGCTTAGTATCCAATAGTCTTTGAACCCTTGTCCCTTCCCTCCCACCTCTAGTAGTCCCCAGTGTCTACTGCTACCATCTTTACATCCATGTGTACCCAGTGTTTAGCTCCAACTTATAAGTGAGAACATGCAATATTTGGTTTTCTGTTCTGGAATTAATTTGCTTAGGATAATGGCTTCCAGCTGCATCCATGTTGCTGCAGAGGACATGATTTCATTCTTTTTACGGCTGTATAATATTCCATGTGTATATGCAACACATTTTCTTTATCCATTCCATCACTGATGGGCATCTAGATTGATTCCTTGTCTTGCTACTGTAATAATGCTGCAATGAACATAAGAATGCATGTGCCTATCTGGTAGAATGATTTATTTTCCTTTGGATATAGACTCAGTAGTGGGTTGAATGGTAGTTCTGTTTTAAGTTCTTCGAGAAATCTCCAAACTGCTTTCCACAGTGGCTGAAATAATTTACATTCCCACCAACAGTGTATAAGCATTCCCCTTTCTCCACAGCCTTGCAAGCATTTGTTGTTTTTTGACTTTTTAATAACAGCCATTCTGATTGTTGTGGTTTTGATTTGCATTTTGATTTGCGTTTTGCTGATGATTAATGCTGATGAAAAATGTTGGGCATTTTTTCATATGTTTGTTGGCTGCTTGTATATCTTCTTTTGAGAAGTGTCTATTCATATCTTTTGCCCACTTTTTAATGGGGTTATTTGTTTTTTGCTTGTTGAATTGTGTAAGTTCCTTACACATTATGATTATGCATATTAGGCTTTTGTCAAATGCATAGTTTGCAAATATTTTCTCCCACTCTGTAGGTTGTCTTTTTACTCTGATGATTGTTGGTTTGTTTTTCTATTTTTCTGTGCAGAAGCTCTTTAGTTTAATTAAGTCCCACTTATCAATTTTTGTTGCAATTGCTTTTAAGAACTTGGTCATAAATAATTTCCCAAGGTCAATGTCCAGGATGGTATTTTCTAGGCTTTCTCCTAGGATTCCTATAGTTTGAGGTCTTACAATTAAATCTTTAATCCATCTTGAGTTATTTTTTATAATATAGTGAAAGGTAGGGGTCCAGTTTCGTTTTTCGTCATATGGCTAGCCAGCAATCCCAGCACCATATATTGAACAGGGGGATTCTTTCCCCATTGTTTATTTTTGTTGACTTTGTCAAAGATCAGGTGGTTGTAGGTGTGTGGCTTTATCTCTGGATTTTCTATTTTGTTCCACTGGTCTGTGTGTCTGTTTTTATACCAGTGCCATTATGTTTTGGTTATTGTAGCTTTATAGCATAATTTAAAGTTGGGTAATGTGATGCCACTGGCTTTGTTTCTTTCCCTTAGGATTGCTTTAGATATTCAAGCTCTTTTTTGGTTCATGTGAATTTAAGAATAGTTTTTTCTAATTCTATGAAAAATTACATTTGTAGTTTGATAGGAATAGCATTGAACTTATAGATTGCTTTGGGCAGTATGGCCATTTTCATGATACTGATTCTTCCAATCCATGAGCATGGAATGTTTTTCCATTAGTTTGTGTCATCTATGATTTCCTTCAACAATGTTTTGTAGTTCTCTTTGAAGAGATCTTTCACGTCCTTGTTAGATGTATTCCTAGGTATTTTATTTTGTGTGTGTGGCTCTTGTAAATGGGATTGCATTCTTGATTTGGAGCTTAGCTTGAACATTATTGATGTATAGAAATTCTACTGATTTTTGTATGTTGATTTTGTACCCTGGAACTTTACTGAAGTCATTTATCAGTTCTAGGAGCATTTTGGTGGAATCTTTAGGATTTTCTAGGTACAGAATTATATTGTCAGTGAAGAGAGTTAATATGAGTTCTTCTTTTCCTATTTGGATACCTTTTATTTCTTTCTCTTGCCTGATTGCTCTGGCTAGGACTTTCAGCACTATGTTAAATAGGAGTGGTGAGAGGGCAGCCTTGTCTTGTTCCAGTTCACAAGGGGAATGCTTCCAGCTTTTGCCCATCCAATAGAATATTGGCTGTGAGTTTGTCATAGATGGTATGTTTCTTTGATGCCTAGTTTTTTGGGGTATTTTTTCTTTTATAACAAGGGGATATAGGATTTATCAAAAGCTTTTTCCATGTCTATTGAGATAATCATATGGTTTTTTTCTTTTTCCTTTTTTTGGGGGGACAGGGTCTTGCACCCAGGCTGGAGTGCAATGGTGTAATATTGGCTCACCACAACCTCTGCCTTCCAGGTTCAAATGATCCTCCCACGTCAGCCTCCCAAGTAGCTGGGACCACAGGCATTAACCATCATGCCTGGCTTTTTAAAAAAATTCAGTAGAGATAGAGTTTTGCCATATTGCCCAGGCTGGTCTCAAACTCCTGAGCTCAGGCAATCTGCCCACCTCGGCCTCCCAAAGGCTGGGATTACAGGCGTGAGCCACTGTACCCAGCCTGGTTTTTGTCTTTAGTTCTGTTTATGTGGTGAATCACATTTATTGATTTGTGAATGTTGAACCAACCTTGAATATCAGGTATGCCTACTTGATCATAGTGAAGTAATTAACTTTTGATGTGCTACTGGATTCAGTTTGCTAGTATTTTGTTGAAGATTTTGCGTCTATGTTCATCAGGGATATGGGCCTATAGTTTTCTTTCTTTGTTGTGTCTTTTCCAAGTTTTGGTTTAGGGTGATGCTGCCTTCATAGAATGAGTCAGGGGGGAGTTCCTTCTCCTAAATTTTTGGGAATAGTTTCAGTAGAATTGGCACCAGCTCTTCTTCATATGACCAGTCGAATTTAGCTGTGAATCCATCTGGTGTGGGGCTTTTTTGTTTCATAGGTTTTTATTGCTAATTCAGTATTGGAACTTGATATTGGTCTGGTCAGGGTTTCAGTTGCTCCCTAATTCAATCTTAGGAGGTTATGTGTTTCCAGGAATGTGTCCATTTCCTCTAGATTTTCTAGTCTGTGTGTATAGAGGTATTCATAATAGTCTCTAAGGATCCAAGATCACATTTTTAAAAAGTTAATACTGTGGCTGGGCATGGTGGCTTGTGCCTGTAATCCTAGCACTTCAGGAGGCAGAAGCAGGAGGATCGCTTGAGGCCAGGAGTTCAAGGCCAACCTGGTCAACATAGCAAGACCCTCTCTCTACAATAACTTAAAATAAAATAAAATAAAATTTAATATTAGCCAGGTTGCTTGCCTCCTGGCCAATTTTGCTGCTGCCAAAAAAAAAAAAGAGGCAAAATTAAAATATGTATTTACATTTGAAGGCCAACTAAAAAACATGTATTAACACAAATATAAGTATTTTAAGTATTTTATTAAATGTGTCTCTTTTCACTCTCTATCCTCTATATCTATAATACCTAACATATAATTACTTCAAAATACCATACCTACCATACTGTTTTAAGTATTTCATCACTATTGTATTGACCTGCCCTCTGGTGGTTTTTAATTTGGTAAAATCTGTAACTACTTACCTTATGTCTGATGTGTATTATGTTTAAGGTATTGTAGATTGTTTAATATCATATTTTTTCCTACTTTTTATATGTACTTATTTGGTAGGGCCTTGAGATACATTCATTTAATAAGAATGGACATTGGCTAATATTCAAAACAGGGAAAAACAATTAATTCATGCAAGAGGGTTTGTACCTCCAGTGTAATGAATCATCAGTTATGAACATTATTTCTATTAATGTCATTATAGTACAGAACTAATTGATGAGAGCCTCAGTAATAAAGTACAGAATGTAACAACTAAACACACCTGAAAATTAAAATATACTTTTTTCTTTTTTCTTTTTTTTTTTTGAGATTAAGTCTCACTGTCGCCCAGGCTCACTGGCGCCATCTTGGCTCACTGCAAGCTCCGCCTCCTGGGTTCACGCCATTCTCCTGCCTCAGCCTCCTGAGTTGCTGCGACTACAGGTGCCCGCCACCACGCCCAGCTAATTTTTTGTATTTTTGGTAGAGACGGGGTTTCACCATGTTAGCCAGGATGGTCTCGATCTCCTGACCTCATGATCCGCCTGCCTCAGCCTCCCAAAGTGCTGGGATTACAGGCATGAGCCACCATGCCTGGCCTCTAAAATATACTTTTTAAATGTTTGTCCCTAGTATGTATTAAAAGCTCTTACATCACACAAAACCATGTAATTAACCTTTTCAATAAAAGTATGAAATGTTTGTCACTACTCCAAATAATTTGAAATATAGAACTGTCTTTTTTAACTTTCCTTCAAAGATAGAGAGACCTGTTGAAAATAGATACCTTTCATCAAACCAGTCTCTTGATCTTTTGATAGTAAAATGGTAAAGATTTGATAGTAAAATCTTTTGTTTTATTTTGTCAAACTTTCTCTGGTATATTGATTGTCATGTATAAAATGACTTGATTATGAGAACAATATATTTTAACCATAAAAGGTTAAAAGTTAGGGTATTATCGGTCGTTTCCAAGATGGCCAAATAGGAACAGCTCCAGTCTGCAGCTCTCAGTGAGACTGACACAGAAGATGGGTGATTTCTGCATTTCCAACTGAGGTACCTGGTTCATCTCACTGGGACTGGTTGGATAGTGGGTGCAGCCCATGGAGGATGAGCTGAAGCAGGGCAGAGCATCAACTCACCCAGGAAGTGCAAGGGGTCGGGGGATTTCCCTTTCCCAGCCAAGGGAATCTGAGACAGACTGTACCTGGAGAAACAGTACACTTCTGACTAAATACTGCACTTTTCCCATGGTCTTACCAACTGGCAGACCAGAAAATACCCTCCCTTGCCTGGTTCAGCAGGTCCCACACCCATGGAGCCTTGCTCACTGCTAGCGCAGTAATCTGAGATCAACCTGTGATGCTGCAGCGTGACATGGGGAGGGGCATCTGCCATTGCTGAAGCTTGAATAGCTCAGTGTAAACAAAGTTGTCAGGAAGCTCAAAATGGGCAGAACACACCACAGTTTAAGCAAGGCCTACTGCCTCTCTAGATTCCACCTCTGGGGGTAGGGCATAGCAGAACAAAAGGCAATAAACAGTTTCTGCAGACTTAAACTTCCCTGTCTGATAGCTCTGAAGAGAGCAGTGGTTCTCTCAGCACGGTGTTCAAGCTCTGAGAATGGACAGACTGTCTCCTCAAGCGGGTCCCTAACCCCCATGTAGCCTGACAGGGAGATACCTCCCAGTAAGAGCCAACAGACACTCAAACAGATGGGCACCCCTCTGGGACGAAGCTTCCAGAGGAAGGATCAGGCAGCAATATTTACTGTTCTGCAACCTCTGCTGGTGATACCCAGGCAAACAGGGTCTGGAGTGGACCTCCAGCAAACTCCAACAGACCTACAGCCAAGGGGTCTGTTAGAAGGAAAACTAACAAACAGAAAGGAATAGCATCAGCATCAACACAAAGGACATCCACATCAAAACCCCATCTGTAGGTCACGAACATCAAAGACCAAAGGTAGATAAAAACAGAAAAATGGGGAGAAACCAGAGCAGAAAAGCAGGAAATTCCAAAAGCCATAGCTTCTCTTCTCCTCCAAAGGATCACAGCTCCTCACCAGCAAGGGAACAAAACTGGATGGAGAATGAGTTTGATGACTTGACAGAAGTAGGCTTCAGAAGGTCGGTAATAACAAACCTCTCCGAACTAAAGGAGCATGTTCTAATCCATTTCAGGGAAGCTAAGAACCTTGAAAAAAGGTTAGACAAATGGCTAACTAGAATAAACAGTGTAGAGAAGATCTTAAATGATCTGATGGAACTGAAAACCACAGCACAAGAAATTCGTGATGCATACACAAGTTTCAATAGCCAATTCGATCAAGTGGAAGAAAGAATATCAGTGATTGAAGATCAAATTGATGAAATAAAGGGAGAAGACAAGATTAGAGAAAAAAGAGTGAAAAGAAACGAACAAAGTCTCCAAGAATTGTGGGACTATGTGAAAAGACCAAATATAGGTTTGATAGGTGTTCTGGAAAGTGACGGGAAGAATGGAACCAAGTTAGAAAACATGCTTCAGGATATTATCCAGGAGAACTTCCCTAACCTAGCAAGGTAGGCCAACATTCAAATTCAGGAAATACACGCGGGGAGGGATAGCATTAGGAGATATACCTAATGTAAATGATGAGTTAATGGGTGCAGCACATCAACATGGCACATGTATACATATGTAACAAACCTGCACGTTGTGCACATGTACCCTAGAACTTAAAGTATAATAAAAAATATCCAGGAAATACAGAGAATACCACAAAGATTCTCCTCAAGAAGAGTAACCCCAAGACACATAATTGTCAGATTTACCAAGGTTGAAATGAAGGAAAAAATGTTAAGGGCAGCCAGACAGAAAGGTCGGGTAACCCACAAAGGAAAGCCCATCAGCTAACAGCAGATCTCATTGCAGAAACACTACAAGCCAGAAGAGAGTGGGGGCCAATATTCAACATTCTTAAAGAAAAGGATTTTCAACCCAGAATCTCATATCCAGCCAAACTAAGCTTCATAAATGAAGAATAAATAAAATCCTTTACAGACAAGCAAATGCTGAGAGATTTTATCACCGCCAGGCCTGCCTTACAAGAGCTCCTGAAGGAAGAACTAAACTTGAAAAGGAACCACTGGTACCAGGTACTGCGAAAACATACCCATTGTAAAGACCATTGATGCTATGAAGAAACTACATCAATTAATGGGCAAAATAACCAGCTAACATTGTAATGACAGGATTAAATTCAAACATAACAATATTAACCTTAAATGTAAATGGGCTAAATGCCCCAATTAAGAGACACAGACTGGCAAATTGGATAAAGAGTAAAGACCTACAGGTGTGCTGTATTCAGGAGAGCCATCCCATGTGCAAAGACTCACATAGGCTCAAAATCAAGGGATGGAGGAAGATCTACTAAGCAAATGAAAAAAAAAATGCAGGGGTTCCAATCCTAGTCTCTGATAAAACAGACTTTAAACCAACAAAGATCAAAAGAGACAAAGAAGACCATTACATAATGGTAAAAGAGTCTATTCAACAGGAAGAGCTAACTATCCTAAATATATATGCACCCAGTACAGGAGCCCCCAGATTCATAAAGCAAGTACTTAGAGACCTACAATGAGACTTAGAATCCCACACAATAATAATGGGAGACTTAACACCCCACTGTCAATATTAGACAGATCAATGAGACAGAAGGTTAATAAGGATATCCAGGACTTGAAGTCAGCTCTGGACCAAGCATACCTAATAGACATCTAAAGAACCCTATACCTCAATCAACAGAATATACATTCTCAGCACCACATTGCACTTATTGTAAAATTGACCACATAATTGGAAGTAAAATACTCCTGAGCAAATATGAAAGAACAGAAATCACAAGAAACTGTCTCTCAGACCACAGTGCAATCAAATTAGAACTCAGGATTCATAAACTCACTCAAAATCGCACAACTATATGAAAACTGAACAACTTGCTCTTGAATGACTACTGGGTAAATAATGAAATGAAGGAAGAAATAAAGATGTTCTTTGAAACCAATGAGAACAAAGACACAATGTATCAGAATCTCTGGGACACATTTAAAGCAGTATGTAGATGGAAATTTATAGCACTAAATGCCCACAAGAGAACGCAGAAAAGATCTAAAATCAACACCCTAACACCACAATTAAAAGAACTAGAGAAACAAGAGCAAACAAATTCAAAGACTAGCAGAAGGCAAGAAACAACTAAGATCAGAGCAGACCTGAAGGGGATAGAGATACAAAAAACCCTTGAAAAAAATCCATGAATCCAGGAGCTCGTTTTTTGAAAAGATCCACAAAATAGATAGACCGCTAGCAAGACTAATAAAGAAGAGAGAAGAATCTAATATACACAATAAAAAATGATAAAGGGGATATCACCACTGATCCCACAGAAATACAAACTACCATCAGAGAATACTATAAACACCTCTATGCAAATAAACTAGAAAATCTAGAAGAAATGGATAAATTCCTGGACACACACACCCTCACAACACTAAATCAGGAAGAAGTTGAATCTCTCAATAGACCAATAACAGGTTATGAAATTGAGGCAATAATTAACAGCCTACCAAACAAACAAACAAAAAAAAGTCCAGGACCAGAAGGATTCACAGCCGAATTCTACCAGAGGTACACAGAAGAGCTGGTATTATTCCTTTTGAAACGATTCCAGTTAATAGAAAAAGAGGGTATCCTCCCTAACTCATTTTATGAGGCCAGCGTCATCCTGATACCAAAGCCTGCAGAGACACAACAAAAAAAGAGGACTTTAGGCCAATATCCCTGATGAAATCAATGTGAAAATCTTCAATACAATATTGGCAAACTGAATCCAGCAGCACATCAAAAAGCTTATCCACCACAATCAAGTTGGCGTCATCCCTGGGATGCAAGGCTGGTTCAACATATGCAAATCAATAAACATAATACATCACATAAACAGAAGCAACGACAAAAACCACATGATTATCTCAATAGATGCAGAAAAGGCCTTTGACAAAATTCAACAGCACTTCATGCTAAAAACTCTCAAGAAACTAGGTATTGATGGAACATATTTCAAAATAATAAGAGCTGTTGATGACAAACCCACAGCCAATATCATACTGAATGGGCAAAAACTGGAAACATTCCCTTTGAAAACCAGCACAAGACAAGGATGCCCTCTCTCACCACTCCTATTCAAGGTACTCTTGGAAGTTCTGGCTAGGGCAATCAGGCAAGAGAAAGAAATAAAGTGTATTCAATTAGGAAAATAGGAAGTCAAATTGTCTCTGTTTGCAGATGACATGATTGTATATTTAGAAAACCCCACCATCTCAGCCCAAAATCTCCTTAAGCTGATAAGCAACTTCAGCAAAGTCTCAGTATACAAAATCAATGTGTAAAAATCACAAGCATTCCTATACATCAATAATAGACAAACTGAGATCCAAATCATGAGTGAACACCCATTCGCAATTACTACAAAGAAAATAAAATGCCTAGGAATCCAACTTACAAGGGATGTAAAGGACCTTTTCAAGGAGAACTACAAACCATTGCTCAATGAAATAAAAGGGGACACAAACCAATGGAAGAACATTCCATGCTCATGGATAGGAAGAATCAATATTGTGAAAATGACCATACTGCCCAAGGTAATTTATAGATTCAATGCTATCCCCATCATGCTACTACTGACTTTCTTCACAGAATTGGAAAAAAACTACTTTAAAGTTCATATAGAACCAAAAAAGAGCCCACATCCTAAGCAAAAAGAACAAAGCTGGAGGCATCACATTACCTGACTTCAAACTATACTACAAGCCTACAGTAACAAAAACAGCATGGTACTGGTACCAAAACAGATATATAGAGCAATGGAATAGAACAAAGGCCTGAGAAATAACACCACACATCTACAATCATTTGATTTTTGACAAACCTGACAAAAACAAGAAGTGGGGAAAGGATTCCTTATTTAATAAATGGTGCTGGGAAAACTGGCTGGCCATATGTAGAAAGTTGAAACTGCATCCCTTCCTTACACCATACACAAAATTTAACTCAAGATGGATTAAAGACTTAAATGTAGGACCTAACACCATAAAAACTCTAGAAGAAAATCTAGGCAATACCATTCAGGACATAGGCATGGGCAAAGATTTCGTGACTATAACACTAAAAGCAATGGCAACAAAAGCCAAAATAGACAAATGGGATCTAATTAAACTAAACAGCTTCTGCACAGCAAAAGAAATTATCATCAGAGTGAACAGGCAGCCTACAGAATGGGAGAAAATTCTTGCAATCTATCCATCTGAGAAAGGCTAATATCCAGAATCTACAAAGAACTTAAACAAATTTACAAGAAAAAAACAAACAACCCCATCAAAAAGTGGGCAAAGGATATGAACAGATACTTCTCAAAGGATGACATTTATGCAGGCAACAGACATATGAAAAAATACTCATCATCACTGGTCATCAGAGAAATGTAAATTAAAGCCACAATGAGATACCATCTCATGCCAGTTAGAATGGCAATCATTAAAAAGTCAGGAAACAACAGATGCTGGAGAGGATGTGGAGAAGTAGGAACACTTTTACACTGTTGGTGGGAGTGTAAATTAGTTCAGTCATTGTGGAAGACAGTGTGGCGATTCCTCAAGGATCTAAACTAGAAATCCTTGACCCAGCGATCCCATTACTGGGTATATACTCAAAGGACTATAAATCATGCTACTATAAAGACACATGCACACGCATGTCTACTGCAGCATTATTCACAATAGCGAAGACTTGGAATCAACCCAAATGTCCATCAATGATAGACTGGATTAAGAAAATGTGACACATATACACCATGGAACACTATGCAGCCATAAAAAAGGATGAGTTCATATCCTTTGCAGGGACATGGATGAAGCTGGAAACCATCTTTCTCAGCAAACTATCACAAGGACAGAAAACCAAACACCACATGTTCTCACTCATAGGTGGGAGTTGAATAATGAGAACACATGGACACAGGGCGGAGAACATCACATGCTGGGGCATGTCAGGGGGTGGGGTACTGGGGGAAGGATAGCATTAGGAGAAATACCTAATGTAAATGATGAGTTGATGGGTGCAGCAAACCAACATGGCACATGTATACCTATGTAACAAACCTGCACGTTGTGAACATGTACCCTAGAACTTAAAGTATAGTTTTTTTAAAAAAAAGTTAGGGTATTATCCAACTTTTCCAATTATTCTTTTTGGCCAAGGCAAGATCTATTTGGAAAAATTTAAATTATTTATCTTGGCCAAGGCAAGATTTATTTCAAAAAATTTAAATTATTTATCTTATCATGTGTATGCTCTGAGTTCAGGGGAAGGAGATCCACATTATATGAGATTAAACATTTTTGAAATTCAAATATTTATTTAGGCATTCAAATACCTTCTGTGTGCCTAACCCTGTGTGGCTCACACTATAAAAAATATATGATATTTCAGAAAAGAAGCTGCAAATATATTTTCAGGCATTGTATCATGAGAACTAGAGTTTGGAAGAATAAAAGTGCTTCAGTAGTTCAGAAAATAATTTAAAACTGTGTTAGCTATAAGAGAGAATAAAAACTTCATGGAGGAAATGACATCTGAGTTGGGTGGTGATGAATTCATAGAATTGGGTGGCAAGGAGTGAAGTGCTGAAGACATTTTCAGTGGGCCATTTCACTGTGCTGCAGTATAATTTGTCTGGCCAAATTCACACCATACTTTGGGAGTTTATGAGCATGTGCTGTGCAGACTATCATATCCCCTTCTCTACCACCATAAACAAGGTGACAATTGACATCTCTGTTGGTTATATCAACTATCCTCCTGTATTTGGGTGTGTTGTATCTTTTTAAATCCTGGATTACTTGTTCTTGAACTTCTTACATGAAGTTCATGTATGCAGTAAAAATCACACATGTAGTGTTTTGAATCCAACTTCTTTCACGCAGCACAATGCTTCTGAGATTTATCCTTGTTGGGTATATCAGTAGTTAGTTCCTTTTTATTGCTGAGCTGCATTCCATTGTATGACTATATTGCGGTTTGTTTATCCATTATCCTGGTGATGGATACCTGGGCTGGTTCCAGTGGTGGCTATTAGGAATAAAGCTGCTGTGAATATTTGCATGTAGATCTTTGTGTAGTCATCATTTCATTTTACTCGGGTATATACTTAGGAGTGGAATTTCTGAATTCCACAATTGGGTGGTAAGTGAATGTTTAACTTTACAAGAAACTGCCAAATAATTTTCCAGGGTAGCTAAATTATTTTATAGTTCAATATATGAGAAGTAACATGAAAACTTGGAGTTTTATTCTCCTTAGTTTTAGCCATTCTAGTGGGTTTTGTGGGTTAAAACCCACTCATTGTGGCTTAAAACTGTGTTTTTATGAGAATTTAACATTGAGTATTTTTCAAATGCTTATTGGCCATTTATGCATCTTTTTTTGTGAGGTGTCTGTTCAAATCTTTTGCCTATTTTTAAAATTGTGTTTATTAAAACATCATTAAGTTGTACGTATTACTTATATATTCCGTGTGCAAGTATTTGGTCAGATATGTGCCTTGCAAACATACTCTTGCAGCCTGTGGCTCATCTTCCTTCTTTTAACTGTGTCTTTTGAAAGTTTTAAATTTTGATGACGTCTATTTTATTAATGTGTGTGTGTGTGGCTGGGAGGGGAGTTTAGTGCTTGCTGTATTTTCCTTAAGAAATCTTTGCCTACCCCAAGGTTGCAAAGATGTTTGTCTACGATTTATTCTAGAAGCTTTACAGTTTTATGTTTAGGCCTATAATCCATGTCAAATTATTTTTTGTGCATGTTTGAGGTGTAAATTTCAGAGGTTCATTTTTTTCTCATATGAACATCTAGTTGTTCCAGCACCATCTAATTAAATGAATTTGTTCCAGTTTAATTCACCAAACTTACGTCAAGAAACAGAAGATTTTTGAAAGATTGCTGACAAAAAGAAATCAGGAGTTAAAAATTATACTTGATGTGCCTGAATAATTCTTTGTACCCATACAGAAAGCATACACAAGTAACTGTTAGTATTGTTTTTAAATACAGCCATCACATGTATGAACTTCTGACAGCAAGATCTATTGCCTGAATGAGCTAATAAAACTAATTTATATGGAAAAAGTGCTCTATCTGTAGTAGAATTATTTTTGAATAATAATAATAATTAGTATTATTATTTTAACTGAAAAATCATAATTGTATATATTTATGGGGCACAATGCAATGTTTTAATATATGTATACAATGTGGAATCATTAAGTCTGGCTAACTAACATATCCATTACCTCAATCATTATTTTTGTGGTGAGACCTTTGAAATTTATTCTCTTACCTATTTTGAAATATATAATACATTATTATTGACTGTAGTCACTCTTCAGTTCAATAGATCTCAAAAACATATTTCTCCTCTCTAACTGAAACTTTGTACCCTTTGATCAAGAACTCTTCATTCCCTCTCTCCCCAGCCCCCCACAAACCCTGCCGACTCCAGTGTCTGGTAGCTACCACTGTACTCTCTATTTCTATGAGTCAGGCTTTTTTTAGATTCCACATATAAGTGAGATGATGTGGTATTTATCTTTCTGTGCCTGGCTTATTTCATTTAGCACAATGTCTCCAGATTCATCCATGTTGTCACAAATGACAGAATTTCCTTCTTCTTTATGGCTGAATTGTAACCCATTTGTGTGTGTGTGTGTGTGTGTGTGTGTGTGTGTGTGTGGAGAGAGAGAGAAAGAGAGCATCTATACATATATAAAGTGTATATATACACACTCATATATATGTACACATACACACTACATTTTTAATCCATTCATCCATTGATGGACACAGGTTGATTCTATATCTTGGCTACTGTGAATATACTGCAGTGAACATAGTAGTGCAGCTATCTCTTCAGCAAATTGATTTCAATTTATATGGCTATACCCAGAAGTGTAATTGCTGGATCCTGCAGTAGAATTCTAACTTTTTTGAAATCTTGAAGCATTTATCTCTTTGACTAAGTGCCTTTGAAGTCAGATAAATCTTTTTTGAGGGGTGAAAGGGTGGTAACTGGAAACTTTTAGTGAACTCTTTTTTTTTTTTTTTTTTTGAGACAGAGTCTTGCTCTGTCACCCAGGCTGGAGCGCAATGGTGCAATCTTGACTCACTGCAACCTCTGCCTCCCGGGTTCAAGCAATTCTTCTGCCTCAGCTTCCTGAGTAGCTGGGTTTACAGGCACACACCACCATGCCCAGCTAATTTTTTGTATTTTTAGTAGACACGGGGTTTCACCATGTTGGCCAGGCTGGTCTCGAACTCCTGACTTCATTAGCTGTCCGCTTCAGTCTCCCAAAGTGCTGGGATTACAGGCATAAGCCACTGCGCCCAGCCTAGTGAACTTTTTAAACTATACAAAGATAAAGCCAAAATCTCTTGTAGATTGGAGTGTTTTAAGGACTCCAAGGAATTAAACTGCAAATGATGATACATTGTTGGCTGGGGTAGGCTTCAGACTGGGGCAAGGAGGGAAAACTAGAGTTTTCCCAGTCTGGTACTCAGATGAGATAGGGGTTTGTGTTCTGGGTAGGCAGGAGTTTGGAAGAAGGCATAACACGAGGTAGAAGGCAGAGGTCAAGAGCAAGGCAGGTAAGCTGCATCTTAGCAACACATCAAGAAATAGAGAGGTCCGAACATCCTTGGGAAAGGTGTGGCTTATGAACCCGTGAAGCACTCGTATCCACTGGCTGCTTTTTTTGCATGTGTTTCCATTCCATGAACCCCAAGTCTTTGGTGAAGTTATAACCAGGTCCTGCTTTAGGAAAATGAGAGGCTGTGTTTCAGCTTGGAGTAAAATTGAAAAGGTAGGGGGCAATAACCTCAAAAAGGCACCCTATGAAAAGCCTAAAGAACAAATTGAAAAACTTGGCAGGCAGAATACAAACCACTTTTAGTTTAGATGTAGCATTGTAATTTGTCTTATCTAAAGCACCATGTATTTGTTGTTAGACTTTATGTGTATTCAAGAAGAAAATTCCAACCCAGAGAAGGATCAGTTGATGAGACAAAGAGTAGGGGCACATACATGATTTAGCTCTTTTGTTTTAAACCAGTTTGAAAGGTAAAAGGTGAATGTGCACATAACAGCTATAGCATAAAAGCTGTTTTCATGGAATGAATTTGGAATTGTCTGACACATAAGGCCATCTGAGTGCTTCTCGAACTCTAGTGTTCATCCAAATAACCTGATGATTTTGTTAAAATGTAGATTATAATTTGGTAGAACTCATACGAGACCTGAGAGGCTACATTTCTAACAAGTGTAGAGCAGCAATTCTCAAAGTGTGATCAACAGACCAGCAGAGCCAGTACCATCTGGAAACAGGTTAGAATGCAAATTCTCAGGCCATGGTTTGGAATGCAAATTCTCAGACCTCACTTGAAAAATTCTGTATTAAAAACTCTGAAAGAGAAGCCCAGAAATCTGTGGCTTAACAAGCCCTATAGGTCATTCTAATGGAAGGGAAATGGAGACAGTAAATGTGGATAACTTAAGTTTGGCTCTAAAGAGGTGGGGAGAAAAGTAGCAGTAGCTAAAAGAGGAATTAGAATTGAAGATTTCCTTCTTTTAGATAGATTGCCCCTGACCCCCATGTTTAACTACTAATTAGAAGGAATGGGTACAGAGAAGATTTGAAGATGTGGGAAAGAGAGAAGCAGGTGAGAAGGATACAGAGGATAGATGAAGGTTGTATTATTTATGTATTGCTAGAAATTACACAAAAATGTAGCTGCATGAAACAGCAAACATTTATTATTCTCAACAGTTCTCATGGGTTAGAAACCAGGGTTTAGTTTCACTGGGTGCATCTGGCTCAAGGGCTCTCAAGAGGTTGCCATCAGGCTACTTGCTTGGGTTGTGGTCTAATCTGTCGAGACTCACATAGTGGGAGGACCTGCCTCTGAGTTTGCTCACATGGTTGTTGTCAGCATTCAATGCCTCACAGACTGTTGGGTAGTTCCTTGCTGGCTGTCAGCCAGATGCCTCCCGTGGCACATGAAACTCTCTATAGGACAACTCACAATAGAGCTAGCTTCTTCCAGGGTGCATGAGAGAGTGAGAGAGACCTAGAGGATGCCCAAGACAGGAGTCACAATCTTTTGGTAACCTAACTTTGGAAGTGACATTCTATCACTTTTCTGTATTCTATTTATTAAGAGCAAGTCACCATGTCCAACCTTCTTCAAGAGGAGGGGATTACACAAGGGCATGAAGAACTAAGAAGTGGGGAACGCTGGGAACCATCATCTTCCAGGTGCCTACCACAGAGAGGTAAGCTTTAAACAGAACAGGGAGACCTCTATGGTAATAGAAAGAAAGGGGGAAGAGTTGGGTCTGGATTAGAGTAGCTGTGTGTAATTGTGGTAGGAATGGAAGGAATACCTTTCAGATGGCTTCCATTTTCTTTTCTTTTCTTTTCTTTTTTTTTTTTTTTTTGAGACGGAGTCTCGCTCTGTCACCCAGGCTGGAGTGCAGTGGCCAGATCTCAGCTCACTGCAAGCTCCGCCTCCCGGGTTTACGCCATTCTCCTGCCTCAGCCTCCCAGGTAGCTGGGACTACAGGCGCCCGCCACCTCGCCTGGCTAGTTTTTTTGTATTTTTTAGTAGAGACGGGGTTTCACCGTGTTAGCCAGGATGGTCTTGATCTCCTGACCTTGTGATCCGCCCGTCTCGGCCTCCCAAAGTGCTGGGATTACAGGCTTGAGCCACCGCGCCCGGCCTCAGATGGCTTCTATTTTTTATGCAAAGACAGTCTTTCTAAGAGTGAATAGAGAATTGAAGCAACTGGAGTTTTGATAGTGGAAAAGTGGCAAGGGGTGTGAAAATAATAGGGAAGGTTTGAAAAATTATTGTTGAGAAGAGAAAGAGGTGAGTTGGGAAACAGAGGATGACTGACAGGAAGTGTTGTGGGCCCAGGTGAAGTGAGTATCCATAAGTTTGTAGTGAAAGAAATCTGCTCCACAGGGTGATTTTTTTTCTCCAGAAGCACTTAGTTCATAGGTAAAAGGAAGTTTTCCATGGCTACTTTCTAATGGCTGCCCACTTTCCCTTAGGGGGACATGGAAGGCATGAAAAATTGCTGAGGCTGATTCCAAAATTCCTGGAACCATAAAATTTAACAACGTAGCTGCTGGTTTTGGAATCTAAAAAAGGAACCTGTCACACAGAGAGCTTCATTTGCTACAAAGTTCACAGAAAATTAAGTTAGCACAAAATAGGCCAGGATGCTAAGTTCCATGCATAAAGTTTTCTATTTAGCTGCCCTCACTAGAGTTCATGTTTGCCAAAGAAATCAAACCCATCAACCACAGGAAAGCACTAGAAGTTTTTCATTGGTTATTGTGGAAAAGATTATCGTATGAAAATTCCCAAAATAAAATTTTCAGAAATAGGTCCACCTGTTTATTCTACCTTCTGACTAAAACCTAATGAAAACTCCACTTTGATGCTTTTATTTCCTGTACATAAAATTTCTCCCTACCCCCAAAAGAATGAGACAGCTTCCCCAGACTGGAGGGAGACCTAGCTAGTACAGTGGGTAGGTGGTACTGTTTTGTTGTTGGCTGTCCACCAAGTGAGCTAATCACTGCCTGGACGACCACTTGCCCACTGCAGTGAAGGGAGGGGTTTAACAAGTACTCACATATCCAGTACTATCTTCCATCCTTGTGTGTATGTGCTGTTGGATCAGGAGGGTAAAGCTATTCAGGCACTGTAACCTGACTTCACTGAGACTTGCCTATTTAAAGGGCATCCAAAGATTGGAACATTATAAGTTCTTCTGAAGCAAAAGCAGATATAATTTTGCTGCTCCCAACACAGCTCAAAACCAAGGCACAGACGTGGAGAAGATAGGCAGTTGCATTTCTCCTTAGCTGAGATTTTTCTCAGAGAGGAGGTTCTGAAGGACAGAGAAATAAGTAAGTTTAGGAGTTTAGGATTAACGAGGAAGAGCAGCTGACGCATTGGCCATAATAGAATGACATGAAAGCAGGAGAAGCCAAGCAACGTGAAGAGAGCAGAATTGTCAATGGGGGGACTGGGGTCGCAGACCAGAGGTGTTGAGAGTGCCTGGTGCGCTGAGCTAGAAAGGGAGGCAGGTGTGGTCATAAAATAGGGTTTGAATTCATGATCTCTGGAAATTTTACAGTGTCATCATGATTTGTGGGCAAAACTCACTTTGCCTACTAACTATTATGAATTACATGATTCATACCGTAGGGGAGAATGCTTTCCAGATTCCCATGCTTTTACAAACATTTAATTCCTTACCCTTCTGTAGAAGGGAGACTCCTACCTAGATCTTGCAAGAGGAACAGAGCAGCAAAAATAGGCCTGGGTAATCACTAGATAAGACAACCAAGAAAGCTTAAGTTACATAACATGTGAAAATCCCTCCTGACACAAGATTGCCCTTCAAGCAACATATCCCTTCCAAATATTTTTTCATTATAAAAGGAAACTTTTTCATTGTAAAAAATTCAAAAAAATTAATTCATCCATTAATCCATTCATTCAGCAGCATAGAGAGCCTTGGTGACTTTGTTGGAGTCACAGGGGTACAATGATAAATAAGACAGATAAGGTCCCTCCTCTGAGTAGTGGACCCTACTTCCTAGTGAGGGCCATTGCTAAGGAAAAGCATAATTTTAGTTAATGAAGACAAGATGAACAGGGCAATAAGAGGGAGAAAGACTGCTGGGTGGGGTGGGGAACAGAGAAACATTAGATGGGGTCTTCAGAGAAAGATCTCTTTGAGGAGGTAACGCTTGAACTCAGATCTGAAAAAAGAGATCTGGGGAACAGCATCTCAACTGACTAACAATGATTGCCAAATCCTTACAATAGGAGAGACCTTAGCCTATGCTAGGAACCTACCAAAGTCCAGTGGGGCTGGAGCTCAATGAGCCAAGCAAAGAGCTATCTGAGATGCAGTTAGAGCAGCCAACACAGGCAGGACCATGAGGGGCCTTGCAGACAGTGGGAAGGATTTGCACTTTATTCTAGGTGCAGTGAAAAGCCTCGTTGGGATTTTAGCCAAAGGATGCACATTTTTAAAAGATTCGGGTTTTTAAATGATGACTTTGGGAATGGAAGAAGTGTAAAAAGTGTAAGGAAATGTAAAAAGAAAACAAAATCTATGACTATGTTTCCAAAATTGTAATTCTAATGTAGGTAGAATTTTGTGTATACTTTTTATATTCTATATTATGAAGACATAACCATATCATTAAAAGTCATTCAAAGTAATTTTTTTAATGAACATGCAAAAAGTCTTCATTTTTTTGTCTCTCTTCTTATTCAGGTAAGAGGAAAAGTCTTGTTTGTGTCTTACCCTAGCCTGTTTCACCTTTCCCCTGTTATGGAGCTATCAACTTATTTCCACTTTAGCGTGTTTTTTTTGTTTTGTTTTGTTTTGTTTTTGTTTTGTTTTGTTTTTTGTTGTTGTTGTTTTGCTCTGGTTGCCCAGGCTGGAGTGCAGTGGTGCGATCTTGGCTTACTGCATCCTCTGCCTCCCAGGTTCAAGCGATTCTCCTGCCTCAACCTCCTGAGTAGCTGGGATTGCAGGCACGCACCACTATGCCTGGCTGATTTTTAGTAGAGGCAAGGTTTCACCATGTTGGCCAGGCTGGTCTCGAACTCCTGACCTCAGGTGATCCACCCATCTCAGCCTCCCAAAGTGCTGGGATTACAGGCATGAGCCACCGTGCCTGACCCTTGCCTGTTTTAACTATGACAGCCATAGTTGTATTTTATTTAATATTTGATGACATTTCTCACCTCATTATAATCCATTCCTAGACGTGGAATGGAGCGACAGGGTCAAAAATATATGAGTACTGGATTGTACTATTGTCAGTTTGGTTGGGTCTGGAATTTCCCAGAATTTCTTTCCCTACAGGCTAGGAGGCAGAGTTGGCCAAAGGAGGAACTCATGTGTGGTTTGAACAGTGGAAGTTAGGCAATGGCTTCCTTTTCTCTTTGAAGGTCTTTGTTGTGAGTACACGAAAAGTTCTGTGTAGTCCTTGCTCTTCTCTTGGTGCCTAGCCCTTCTTCCTATTCCTGGCCCTGCTGATGGACAGTGGCCCCAGACCTGCCACCAGATGCCTGGCTGCAGATCTCCAGAGGCAATGGATTCCCAAAGACCCCCTACAAATCCCCTCACTGTCCATGCCAGTATCTCAGATTGTTTCCTTAAACACTGGTTCTCCTCCCACCCCAGTGGCTGAGGATTGGTTAATGATTCTTTTTCTGATTCTCAAACTTTCCCTTATCTAGGCTTTCACTTCCCTAGCTTTTCCCACAATTGTGTAAGGTCTATTCATACAACTCATCTTTTATTCTATAATCTTTATAGTAGTCCTTGTTTTCTGACTAATACATCAATATGAGTATTTTGATGGTTCTTATCACATATTGCCAGATTACAATATACCCTCTCAACAGTATTTACATTGTAAACCACTTTCAATTTTATGGTGGAAAAGTTTATATCAAGTTTTAATTTATATTTATTTTATTACTAATGATGCTGAACTTTTTTGTGTGTATGATACATTTTTTGGTTTTTGTTTTAAGAAAGGTTCTCCCTCTGTTGCCCAGGCTGGAGTGCAATCATGCAATCTCAGCTCACTGCAACCTCCACATCCCAGGACCAAGTGATCCTCCTGCCTCAGCCACCTGAGTAGCTGGGACTACAGGTGTGGGCTACCACACACTGCTAATTTTTGTATTGTTTGTAGAGGCGGGGTTTCGCCATGTTGCCCAGGCTGGTCTCAAACTTCTGAGCTCAAGCAATCTGCCTGCCTCAGCCTCACAAAATGCTGGGATTACAGGCATGAGCCATTGCACCCAGAGCTGTGATACTTTTGATATTTTCCTTTATCTTTTCTATTGGGAACAATTACCATATGATTACCATATTTATTAAGATTTTTGAAAAATTCGAGAAAACTTTGTAGCAACTTTATTCAGACTCTCACCTTTTTGTCCATCTTTTGTCTTTTTTTTTTTTTTTTTTTGAGACAGAGTCTCGCTCTGTCATCCAGGCTGGCATGCAGTGGCTCGATCTTGGCTCACTGCAAGCTCCACCTCCCGGGTTCATGCCATTCTCCTGCCTCAGCCTCCTGAGTAGCTGGGACTACAGGTGCCCGCCACCACGCCTGGATAATTTTTTGTATTTTTAGTAGAGACAGGGTTTCACTGTGTTAGCTAGGATGGTCTCCATCTCCTGACCTCATGATCCGCCCGCCTCGGCCTCCCAAAGTGCTGGGATTACAGGCGTGAGCCACTGTGCCCAGCCTTCCATCTTTTTTCTTGTTGGCAGTTCCTGCCGAAATTTCTTAATCTGTTGTAAGGTTGTTCGGTTTTGTTGTTTATTTTACTTATTTATTTTTAGTTGTAATTTGGTCAGTTTATAAATGAGTAGATAGAAGGTGGAACAGTTAGGGCTTGAGGATTGAAAACAATGGAAACCAAATCTGCTGAATCTAAGGAAAATGGAATTATATAGGAACTGGTGGAATTTATGCAAATCTCTGGAGACTTAGGCATATACTCAACAAGCAGAGTACCAGTTCTGGAATGAGTAAATGCTACCGATGTAAGGTTCTTTTCCACATTATTTAAGATTTAAATTCCCAGGAGTGAACTTTAAATTGATCTAGCTTACACCAGGTGCCAGCCCTCTAGCTCCATCTGGTTGTTGAGTGGAAGGTTCTGGTGGAAGGAGCCTCCAGAGGCCTCGTTCTCATCCATAGCAGAAATGAAGGCACCCGAATTCACCATTTTACCAAGAGTATTTCCAAGCGGAAGAAGTAATTTCCCAAAGGAAATTGGGATACTGTTAAGAAGAGGGAATGAATGTTGGGTGGTCCAAACATTTGTAAGTCTAATTTGTAGCAGTTTCAGGTGAATTTTCACTGGTTCATTGATTGCAGAGTGAACTAATGTTGTTATTTCTTTTTTTAAAAAACTACAATATTTTATGAACCATCATTTAGAAATTTATCTAGGAAATATATAAAATAAATGAATTTCCAGTCTTTAGAAAAGCTCCCTTTTAAACTTTTATGAGTTTATCTGAGCTTTATGGCTTTCATAACCACTAGTAGATCAATACTTTTGACTGGGATGCTTTGCATGTATTTATTACACTATGTAGGAAAACCTTATTGCTAGAAAACTGTGCAGTCCTTGTGGTAGCAATTTCTAATATGTGTACAGCCTCTTTTATGAACACTATTTCTCTAAAAGTACATTTTACTCAAAAATATAAGAGATTAACAGGTTTGGCAAACCCTATTAATAACTTTCAGCATCTTTTACACATCATTTCCTTTTTTCATACATTCCTTCTTTTGTGGTTACACAGTTAAAATATCAATGTATACTATTAAGCAACTGTGGAGCTGACTTCTTTCCCAGTTGCAATTATGGCAATTATTTTTCCATAAGAATAAGCAGTAGGACCCAGTTTTCTGAACTGTTGGTAGAAACCAAGTACTTGCTTTGCAGGCAAGGGGGCATTGTAAATAGAAAAGTCACTTTAAAAAGAAATTGAAATCTGAATTTATAAACAATTTAAGATTTTTAAAAAGCAATAAAAAAGTACTGCCATAACATGAGAGATTAGGATCAGGATCTAAAAAGCTTTAGGGAATGAGGCAGCTCCTTTCTTACTTGCTCTCTCTCTGGTCTCTGGTTTCCATTTTTCTGTATGTCTCCATCTTTTTCCATCGCTTTTTCTACTCCAGCTTTGTTGCTTCTGAAAATAGTCTACTCTGTCTCACTTACTATATAGCAAATAGAAACACTGCCTGTTATGGTCTCTGTCCCCACTAATTGTCCACTAATATCCATTTGCCCTTTTATCTATAGTAAATTTTGATTTATCTAGGCCCATGACTACTTAGCTAAATACTACATTTTTCAGTCTTCCTGGCAGCCAGCTGTACGTGTATGACTCTCTTTTGACCAAAGTGATGTGAACAGAAATAATAGGTGGGACTTCCAGGCCATGCCCTTAAAAGGAACGGGCATTTTCCTTTCTTCCTTCCTGCTGGTTGTGATGTGGAGGAGATGGTGAGAGCCAGAGAAGCTACCCTGGGCCCAGAAAGGAAGCCGATCGTGGGCTGGCACAGCTGTCCTGCAGGCATGGGCTGTCCACCTTGGGACTCTCATGTGGGAATGAAGCTTCCACCTATTCTACTCTGTGGTCTCTGTCACAGAGGCTTAAACAGCATTCTAAATAAAATATACTCTTCAAGATTTGAATCTTTATGAAGGTGAGTGAGAGGACCTTTTTATTGCACAGTTGTTCTCAGTCTTTAGAACAGCTCCTATTAGGCACTCAAAATATTGCTTGAATGTTGTTATGGGCTGCATTGTGGCCCCTCAAAATTCATATGCTGAAGTCCCAACTCCCAGTATCTCAAAATGTGACTGTATTTGGAGACAGAGTCTTTAAAGAGCTAATTAAGGTTAAACGAGGTCACTAAGGTGGGCCCTAATCCAATATGACCGGTGTCCTTGTAGGAGGACATTTGGACACAGACAGGCACAGAGGGGAGACCAGGTGAAGACACAGGGAGAAGATGGCCATCTATGAGCCAAGAAGAGAGGCTTCACAAGAAACCAAACCTGATCACACCTTGTTTTCAGGCTTTCAGCCTCCAGAATTGTGAGAAAATAAATTTATGTGGTTTAAATCACTACAGTACATGGTCCTTTGTTATGTAGCCCTAGCAAACTAATACAAATATATAAATGGCAGAGAGGTTTTTATGGATGTTATTTCTTTTTAATAAAAAAAAAGACTGACCTGGAAAATTAATCAAGGTTAGAAAAAAACAGGCAGATAGAAAATATTTCTTTTCTTTTACTTGAGGACAAATATCAATGCCTGCTAGAATTATTTAAATATAGAGTAAATAGAGACCACTGAAACCAAGAGGTAAAGTTCAAAATTTTCAAACGTGCTGATGATTTGAGTCATTAAGGACTTCAGCAATTGATTCGAAACCTAATTATTGCTGAGGATTTCAGGGGAAATCTGTACTTTAAAATCCCAAGAACATTGCAAATTGCACCACTTACATTGACTGCTAGTAAAATGACTGCTTTAAATACAACTTTCTTATGTAGCAGAAGAGAAAATTCTTGCTCTAGTGGCAGTAATCACAGAATTTCAGGATATGCCCAGACCAAAAAGAGTCACTCTTAAGGTTTTCTTTAAAGTTTAATGAGCTAAAAATCCATGACTGTACACAAGTTAGAAGATAAACTTTTTGAAAGCATGTGTTTTACTTAAGAATTTCCATTTTAATGGAAACAGAAAAAAAGAACCCTGTAATTTATTGAAAAGCCATGGTGAGTCTCTTTCCAAATCAATGGGCAGTGGCCCTCAAGAAAGAGGCTGGCACCAGGAACTGGAAAGCAGTCAACATCCTTGCCCACCACCCCTACTTTGTGTGTGTCTTTCTGGGTCCTCTTAATCTTTCATTTCTGTTCCTTTGTTCATCAGCTTTATTCCTGTCCCCTCACCCCCACTTTCTTTCTTCCCCTCTGTGGCCAAAAGTAAAAGGAGTGGTGTCAGGGCATGTTGTATAAACAGAGCAGACATACCATCTACAGGAGCAGACATACCATCTACAGGGGAAGTCATTTATTAGAGAACTGGAGATGTCTTCCTTGGGCTAATACTCTGAACATTTACATTATGATTTTCATTTCATTTTATTGTATTTACTTATCTTTGAGACAGTGTCTTAGTCTGTCACCCAGGCTGGAGTGCAGTGGTGTAATCATGGCTCACTACAGCCTCGACTTCCTGCACTCAAGTGATCCTCCCACCTCAGCCTACTGAATAGCTGGGACATCAGCCACTAGGCCTAGCTAAGTTTTTTGATGTTTTGTACTAATGAGGTCTTGCTATGTTGCTCAGGTTGATCTCCAACTCCTGAGCTCAAGCAATCCTCCCCACTCAGTCTCCAAAAGTGTTGGGATTACAGGCGTGAACCACTGTGCCTGGCCATAATTTTCATTTAAAAAAAAAAAAAATCCACATGTAGGCTGAGCACGGTGGCTCATGCCTGTAATCCCAGCACTTTGGGAGGCTGAGGCAGGCGGATCATTAGGTCAGGAGATTGAGACTATCCTGGCTAACACGGTGAAACCCCATGTCCACTAAAAACACAAAAAATTAGCCAGGCGTTGTGGCGGGTGCCTGTAGTCCTAGCTACTCAGGAGGCTGAGGCAGGAGAATGGTGTGAACCCAGGAGGTGGAGCTTGCAGTGAGCCGAGATCACGCCACTGCACTCCAGCCTGGGTGACAGAGCGAGACTCCATCTAAAAAAAAAAAAAAGAAAAAAAAGAAAAATCCACATGTATAACTTTTCATCCTCAATACTTTTTTGATTAAAAAGCCACACATTTCATAAGGGTATGATTTCATGGGGAAAATGGTGATATACCAATTGAAATTGGTGATGTATTTTGTTTCCCCCTTTATTATAAAGTAGTGTTCTATGGACCTCAGGAAGTTAATTTCTAGGTTTTAGGATCTCTGCTAGGGGGCCAGAATTCAAAACTGAACCTTTATTAACTGGCACTAAAACTGCAGTCATTCAAGATGGGGAATAAGAAACAAAATTGTTTATACACACATATACATCTTCTTAAATTTTGAATGCAACCTGCAAAGGAACATAAGAACCAGTTTTCAAAGTAGGAATATCTATTTCCTTCACAGTAAAGCCATGTCTGAACTGCCTTTACTGAAGAATCTGGTGATAAAGAATTGATGCTTCCAAGATGATAGAATTCACTAAGTTGTGGAAGTCTTTTCTTTGTGGTTTATCCCATTGTTGCATATTTTAAATTGGCTCAGCATAGCATTACAGTTGGTTTTGTGAATGCTTGGGTGTCTGTGGATTCAACCAGCCGCAGATAAAAAATATCTGGGGCCGGGCGCAGTTTCTCATGCCTGTAATCCCAGCACTTTGGGAGGCCAAGGCGGGCGGATCACGAGGTCAGGAGTTTGAGACCAGCTTGGCCAACATAGTGAAACCCCGTCTATACTAAAAATACAAAAAATTAGCTGGGCATGGTAGCAGGTGCCTGTAATCCCAGCTACTTGGGAGGCTGAGGCAGGAGAATCGCTTGAAGCCAGGAGGCCGAGGTTGCAGTGAGCTGAGATCATGCCACTGCACTCCAGCCTAGGTGACAGTGTGAGACTCTGTCTCAAAAAAAAAAAAAAAAAAAATTTAGGAAAAAAAATTACAATACAATAATAAAAAACAATATGTATTTATAAAACAATATAGTATAACAACTATTTATATAGCATCTACATTGTATTGGGTATTATAGGTAATCTAGAGATGGTTTAAAGTATATGGGAGGGGCTGAGCATGGTGGCTCACTATAATCCCAGCACTTTGGGAAGCCAAGGCGGGCAGATCATGAGGTCAAGAGATCGAGACCATCCTGGCCAACATGGTGAAATCCCGTCTCTACTAAAAATACAAAAATTAGCTGGGTATGGTGGTACACACCAGCTACTTGAGAGGCTGAGGCAGAAAAATTGCTTGAACCTGGGAGGCAGAGGTTGCAGTGAACCGAGATCACGCCACTGCACTCCAACCTGGTGACAGAGTGAGACTCCATCTCAAAAAAAGAAAAAAAAGTATATGGGAGGCTATTTCGGATATATGTAGGTCATGTGGAAATACATCATCTTATATCAAGGTCTTGAGTATCCGAGGATTTTGGTATCTGAGGGGCGTCCTGGAATCAGTTTCCCCATGGATACCTATGGATGACTGTACTTTTCTAAGTGGCTTATTTTTTGGCAGTTGATAGTTTCTTCACCCTGTAAACTAGGAGGGTGCAGCTATGAGGCAGACTGATACTTAGGAAAAATAGGTCTGATAAAGAATAGACTTAGCACCAGATGTAGAACCTCCTCCACACTAGGGAATAGGGAAGGGAATTAGGGCAACTCTCTCACTTGCAGGGATTAAGGGCAACCCCACTGTTTTAGGAAGCAGAGCAGCCCAGACATGAGTCATTCACACAACACCATGAGAAACCTATCAGACATATTCTTTCAGCCTGCAAATGACAGAAGCCTTACCCTAAATGGGCTTGAACAAAAACCAAATGAATTAGCTTATATAACTGGAAAGTTCAAGGGTAAGCTCAGCTTTAGGTGTGGCTTATGTGGAAACTCATATGATGTAACCATAACCCAGTTCTCACCATTTCTTGGTTTGCCTTGGTCGTCCTCTATTATCTTGGATTTATTCTAACATAGATTCTACCCTCACAATTGAGATGATTGCCTGAAGCTATGTAACATCTTTAAATCCAGGCAAAAAGGCCCCTCCCCTAGACTCTGCATTATAGAGAGCTCTTCTCCAGGTCAGTCCCTCCCCATGGGACAAAACAGCCTCTGGGGCCAATGGGACATATGCTCCTGGAACCTTCTCACATCCTTTTAGACCATACTCTGGATATCATGGACACAAGGATTCCCTGCCCCAAATCTACAAGCTAGTTCTTGACTTGGAGTAGGTGTAGGTCTCTTCCTCAAGTTCATCCTCTTGAGGATGAGCCAAACTGTCAATGTGTATACCTTTGGGTGCAGGTGTTAGTTGTTTGCAGAGGGTGTAGACGGAATTTGAATGACCAGGCTAGGCTTTCACAAATGATTATGAGTCCTCTTGTTGTGCAGAATTGAGGCAAGAGTGAGAAGGAGATGGGACAATATGTGAGAAGAATATGTGATCATTCCATCCAGCCATGTTCCAGAGCTGAAATCTAAGGATTCTAAGAACTTGAACCTGACCTTCCAGGTCATTACGAAAGTGTATTGTGTCCACGCAATACACTAGGAGAAAAGAACAGTTGTTTTTAACATTATGCTTGAATTTATAATTTTCACATGTGTAGGCATATAGTTCTATGTTTAGAATATAGGGCCTCCATTTCTTCACTTGCTATGTGACCTGCAGTGTCAGGGTCAAAACTGCTTAGTTACAAATTTAACCAAAGGTTAATTTTGTACATCATATGAGTTTCCACATACGTCACACCTAAAACTGAGCTTACCTTTGAACTTTCCAGGTTCAAATTTAACCAAAGAAGAGGGAGCAACTACTCCAAAACTCCCAGGAGAAGTCTTAACATTTTCTCTGATGGGATAATTTAAGGTCACATTCCCACTTCTGAACCAATCACTATGGGAATAAGAATATTTTGAGTCCCAAATTTTATCCCCTAGGGTTTAGGATTGTATTACTTTGTTCTTACACTGCTATAAATACCTGAGACTGGGTAATTTATAGAGAAAAGAGGTTTAATTGGCTCATGGTTCCACAGGCTGTGCAGGAAACATGGCAGCATTTTCTCAGCTTCTGGGGAGACCTCAGGGAACTTAAATCATGGCAGAAGGCAAACAAAGAGCCAGCACTTCAGATGGCTGTAACAGGAGGGAGAGAGAGAAATGGCAGGTACCACACACTTTTAAACAACCAGATCTCACAAGAACTCACCCACTATCACGAGAACAGTACCAAGAGGATGGTACTAAACTATTCATGAGAACCTGTCCCTATGGCTTCATCACTTCTTACCAGGCCCCACCTCCAGCACTGGAGATTACAGTTTAACAGGAGATTTGGTGGAGACACAGATCCAAACTATAACAAGGATGGAGGTCCACCTAGCCTACCCAGACTAAAATTGGGGGAAGATCCCAAACATAAGTTGGGACTGCTGCTGGGAGGAAGAGGAGTGGATTTTTAAGCTCGATGGCCAGGCATAGTGCCGATCAATTTTGTCCGGTATTCAGCTCTATGGTATTGATGTCTTGTTTTATGGAATGGCCTGGAAGGACCTGGTTGATCCCAGGAGGAGAGACATTATTATTAGTTAGGAAAATGAGACTACAGATGGGGCAACTGAGGCAGACACTGTATGCATAGACATGCCAACTAGGGGAAGAGAAGAAGAGGAGAAAGAACATTATAGCTCAGGAGTGCCCATGTACCCAAGACATACCAGAGATTCCAGGTTTGCCAGAATTAGAGACTCAAGAGAAGAGTCTGGGTGATTCAAGCCATGAATGATGTGTTAAATCTGAAAAGCTTGCAGATAGACTGAGGAACTTAAGACTAGACAGAAATAGGAGTGGAATTGTGTGTGTGGCTACAGGGCATCCATAGAAAAGACAAAGGCAAAAGAATGAAAATGGGCACTGGCTTTCCCTAACATTACTTCCAAAGAGCAGACTCTGTGTTTGGAGAAGAGCCAGACTCTTGACTGTCATGTTTGCCATGTTAGAAACATTATGATCAAAATAGAGTTTATACACTTTTCAAACTGCATTAGGTGAGAGTATTATTAGTTTTGTTAAAGATTTCCAAATCATGTTTACATTTGCTCTACCATAATTCATAAAATTATAAGCCCTCTGTAAACAAGTGACTTTTATTAATAGTCAAGAGCATTCAATTTACCTCCATTATATAGATCCACTATATCACTTGCTTTTTTTTGTTGTTTTTTTAGAGACAGGGTCTTGCTCTGTCACCGTTGGAGGCTGGAGTGCTGTGGCACTTGTGGCTCACTGCAGGCTACTCCTGGCCTCTGGAGATCCTCCTGCCTTGGCCTCCCAAAGCTCTGGGATTACAGGTATAAGCCAACACATCCAGCCTACCACTTGCTTTTGTTTGTCCATGTTTTCTGCATAATGTTTACACTTCTATTAGCTTTCTGGCTGTAACTTTTAAATTTTGTGTGAAATAGAAGCATAGTACTTTGTATATTATAGGGACTCACCAAACATTATATTTTTATGGAAGAAAGTGAAATGGCCTTTACAAATTTCCCAATTTATATCTTATTAATAGAAATTTGAACCTGGAAGAATATTTGGAGAGCATTGTTGTCCATCTTTTCTCTTCTTCATAGAGGAGAATTCTATCTCAGAGGGTTATTAACTACCTTATATGGGCACCTCAAACACAGAAGCTGGGTTAATGAAGAACCTGAACCTCAGGACACCTGAAAATCATTGCTTCCTATTCTGCCTACACATAAGCCTGGCTTTAGAGATAGACTAAAAAACCACTTCCTTTTCTATCAATAATTTTGAAACATTAATAGTTATTTTATTAAATAGAAAAAAAAAAGTTCAGATGTGGTGACTCATGCCTGTAATCCCAGCAGTTTGGGAGGCTGAGACACGTGGATCACCTGAGGTCAGGAGTTCGAGATCAGCCTGGCCAATATGGTGAAATCCCGTCTCTACTAAAAATACAAAAATTATCCAGGCATGGTAGCAGGCACCTGTAATCCCAGGTATTTGGGAGGCTGAGGCTGGAGAATCACTTGAACTCGGGAGATGGAGGTTGTAGTGAGCCAAGATCGCGTCACTGCACCCCAGCCTGGGTGACAAGAGGGAAACGCCATCTCAATAAATAAATAAATAAATAATCCACTGAGGAAAATGTTTACTTCTGAGGAATTCTCAACAGTGGGATGAGGCCTTGGAGATCATTTAGCTTAAAATCCCACTTGATGCAAGAACCAGCCCCCTCCTTTATTGGCTTTGAAAACAAATGTCAGTAAACTATTGAAAAGTTCAGCAATTCTGAAACACCACCAACAAAACCGGGCCAAGATAAAATGATTTTAAAACACTGGATATAAGGTAACAGTTAGGTAGTAGCAGCAACACCACTGAAAGCAAAAGAGAATAGTCCCTATTAGCTCCTGGCACAAAGAATAAATTCATTTCATCTCATTTAATCTGAAACTTCAAAATCATAAAGTCAGAGTAGTGTGAAAATCACTAACTTATAAAATACCTCAATATGAAGGCATAATGGCCGAAAGAAAAATGAGTGAGGTGAGCTTACCTGGAGTAGCCCATCTCTTCTTTTATATTGTAATAAATATAACAAGAACATTGAGAGTTCCAGCCTAGACTCTGCAGCTCAGCACTTACTCCAGCTTCTTACCAATTATTTTTCACACTATATGAACAGTAAGCACATATTAGCTTGTGATATTTAGAATGCCTAGAAATCTTTTAACAGCATGGCCTCAGGCAACTTTTAAAACTCATATTCCTGGAAATTACACTGACAAATTCACGTTAAGAGCTCACTGATATTTGCGTTCTCTGGATTATATATTTTCGCCAACAAGAAGTATTCAGTAACTTCAGTGAAATGGTTTGTACATTGTGAGAACCATGGAATGATGATAGAGCTGAAGGGTCTTAGATGGATCAAGGAAATAATTTATCCTTCTCATTTCATAGGAAATGTAGGCTCACAACAGTCCTTCAAGGTTACTTGGTTGTCTACTAGCAACTCTAGAATTAGAGAATTTTGTGGTTCAATGACATCATCAAGGACATAGTTTTCAGTTCTGTCCTTAACATATCAGCTTTTCCCATAGACTCACTTATCTCATGATCAGAAAGTAACTACAGCAAATCTGGAAATCACATTCAGACACAATAATGTCCAGCTGAGGAAGAGGAAGGTGTCTTCCTTGTATCTTAAGAGTGGGAGAACCTTTTCTAGGAGCTTCCAGCAGATTTCTCATTTCTGGATGGTCAGAATTGAGTTATGTGTCCTGTCTAGAACAGTGACTGGAAGTAAAGTGAGAGTGCCATAGAACAATTAGGATTTATCTACTGAGAATCAGGCCAGTCTCCCTCAAATATATGGCCACATGGAGAAGGGTAGCTACTTAAACAAAATCAGGGGCATTTTAGCACCTGTGTGTAAAGAAATAGATATTGAGTAGCCAACCAAAAGAACCTTCTACATTGTATAAGGGGCCCAAAGCCTTAAGTAACAGCTGAAGATCACTGGGAATAACATTTCAGAAACCTGCAGAGCATTACTCAGCTGTCTCTTGCTCTACTGTGGCTATCGTTTTCTTTTTCTTTCCTGCCTGCCTTATTACCCTCTCCCTCCCTCTCCTTACGCTAAACTGGCCATGAACTGGAATTAGTCTACACCACTTTGAAGGTTCACTGCATGCAAAGAACCCTAATAATACAACTTAATATTTGGGGTGGGAATTATTTGAGCTTTATTACTTTAAAATCAATTCATTGTTTTATGTCTATTTCTAAATCAAATTACTATTTAATATCAAAAGCTCATTTGTGTCTTTCTTTTTATTATGGTAATCAATGATCTTCCACAGAGAAAAGATTTTCCACCGAGTATTGCCACCAAAATACATAAAACTCTCCATTGACGCATGGGTTTTTCTTTGTGTTTACTGTATCTCAAAATACCAATGAATGTATCATTTCCTCCTACTGGTCATTTTATTCTACGGTCAGAATTATATTCTCTCCATTAGTGGTAAGTCTTTTGTTTCCATAAAACACTTCCTATTATAGTTCCTTGTCCCAAAGACCGTATCTCCACCATTGCGATAACTGACAAGGATCAGTTGCTTTGTGTCCCAAAATGTGCTGTAATTATGGAAATCAATGTCATTCTTTAACACAGAAGGAATGTGATGTGAATCGTCAGGAATTATATGAATGTACAGAGGTGATCATAAGGAATAAGGATTTTTTTTTTTAAGGTAGAGTCTCATTCTGTCATCCAGGCTGGAGTACAGTGGTGCGATCTCCGCTCACTGCAACCTCTGCCTCCAGGGTTGAAGTGATTCTCATGACTCAGCCACCCAAGTAGCTGGGATTACAGGTATGTGCCACCATGCCCCAACTAATTTTTTGTATTTTTAGTAGAGATGGGGTTTTGCCATGTTGGCCAGGCCAGTCTTGAACTCCTGGCCTCAAGTGATCCACCCGCCTTGGCCTCCTAAAGTGCTGGGATTACAGAAGGATGATTGATTTTTAACATAACAAACCTTTATTAAAGATAGGCCAGTTCTTTCACTGACCTAAGAAACACAGGAAAGTACACTGGTTTTTAAGCAAAAAATTCCCTTGTTGAAGTCTCCACTGACATATTTCCTATTTTTGTGGCTTTTTGAAAGTCGTTTCTACATCTTAGTTTTCTTGTTTCTGAAGTTGAAAATGAAAAACAATAGGGTCTCCCTGTAATTTATTGTCTAGTTGGGACATTTTCTGCATATCCCCCTCAGGGAATCTTTTAGACTTTTTGGAGGAGAAAGTTGAGTTGAAGTTAATATATGTATAGAAAAGTGCACATATTTTAAGTGGATGTTTGCAAATCGAGTAAACGATGAAATTAACACCCAGATTTAAAAATCTATTGAACCAGCATTTAGATCAAGAAATAGACTTCTACCAACATTTAAACTGAGATACTTTTGAAAGCGAAAGGTGGCGCTATTTTAACAGCCTGAATGAGACATAAACAACATACAATAAACTGCAAATTTAAGTCACACAGTTTGATGAGTTCTGACATACACCCGTGAAACTGTTGCCACAGTCAAGATGATAAACATATTCACCATCCCTTGTGCCTATTTGTAATCCCTCCTTTCATTCCCTACTTCCTATCTCCAGGCAACCACTGATCTGGTTTCTGTCACTATAGTTTGCCTTATCTAGAATTTTATACAAACAGAATTATACACTATGTCCTTTTTCATTTGACTTCTTTCACACAATTAGAGATTCTTACATGTCATGTGTATCAATAGTTTGGTCCTATTTATTTCTGAGTAGTATTCCTTTGTATAGATATACTATAATTTGTTTATCCATTCTCCTGGTGATGTACATTTGGACTTCCAGTTCTGGGTTATTATAAATAAATCTTCTATAAACATTCATGGAAAAGTTTTGGTATGGACATATGTAATCATTTTTCTTATGTAAATATCTAGGAGTAGAATGGCTGAGTTACCACTGGTAGCTGTATTTAAGTTTTTGAGAAACTGTTGATTATGCAAAGTGGTTGCACGATTTTAGGTTCTTTACAGAAATGGGTGAAATTAAAGTTTCTCTACATCTTTGTCAACAATTGGTATGGACAGTTTTATAAATTTTAGCCATTCTAGTGAGTATCTGAACTTGGTTTTATTTTGCATTTTACTGATGACTAACGATGGTACATATGTTTTCACATGTTTACTTGAGGATGTTGTATTTTTAATTACACTACGACAACAGGCATAAATTGAGACATTCTCATGCAACTTGGGGCATATGGTTACCCAAAGAAGAATGAAGGAGGTGAAGGAAGAAGGATATGGAGAAAGAAAAAAGCCTAACTCATTGAATTATAATGTGACAATGCCTTGTTAATATAAAGTTACATAAAATTTTATTCTTTTTATTACATAAGCTAATAATAATAATGTAAGTTTGTTCTTTTATCCTCAAAGGAAAAATATGGTAAAAGTTATATCTTGACTAAGGATCTGAGGGTCAACATTTTAATAGTTAGCAAAATGCTATGTTTATAATTAATATATTCAAAATATACTTATCTTTAAACCAAATGGTATATACTATAAGATATCAGAAAGTATTTACTAAATAGTACAATATAGTAACCATCTTGTAACACTGTACTTAATATGGCTCAATTTTATAAAATATTGTAAATTGTTCTACCATCTAAGTCATTCTAGATTTTCTTTTTTGCCTTAGTGCAACAAATCAGAATGCATGATTATAGAATGCTAAAAGCTCTTTTGGAGATATTTTGCCAGGCATCTTTGAGAAGAAATTTTAGAGAATCAACGACACTTGACTAAGCATTTTTGAACGATAAGTTTTTTCCTCTGCTCTCCTGTGGCAAAAAAATGTAAAATAAAACAAAAAACCATATTGGCAATTGCAGATGTTTGTAAACATTCCATTAATTTTTTTCTGTTTTAATTATCTTTTAAGATGAAATAATCTCTGTCTATAGGCTAGAGCAGCAAGTCTATGCAAGAGAATATGAAAACATCCTTCCTTCTAGTAGAATATGTATCCATAGTGCATGATGTCCACTGAGGTTTTGTAATATTTTTACATGCAATGTTGCTATTGCAATTATTATCAACAACCTATAATGTTTTGCACACAGTAGGCTTTCAACTGCTGTTAGGATTCAACATGGGACATAAAGCCTAAGAATGGAACCAGATTCCCTAGGGTTTCAGTATTTGATTTCTAGATGACTAGAAGACTGTCCTTAATATAATCTATGTGTTTTGGGATTTTTTTATGGTGATGAACAAAGTAAACATTTGAGCTGGAAATCACTGGAAGTATTCGAACCAAACAAAAGGGTAATAAAAAGTAGACCTATCCTTAACTTTAAAACCAAGCATGGGTTCCTCTGGTTGATGGGTGTGTAGTTGAGAAAGCATTTTTTCTCCAAAACTATTCAGTTTCACTGACAGGGAAGTCTTTTTTGGCACAACAACCAATTATTGAATGATTTTATACATATTCAAAGGAAAAGGTTGAGCTGCTATCTCACAAAGAAGCAGCTTCTTATGAGACAAAAGCTGTGTCTTGAAATCCTATTTCCACTCTGAAAATCATATAATCTTGGGCAGTTTATTTTGCCTTGTTTTAAAATTTTCTTATCTATAAAATAAACGTGCTAGTATCTGTCTATCTCAAATGATTCATTTAAAAAATGAGAAAACCACCATTTTCTTGAAGTAACTTGTCATGATCACCAATAACAATGTCAAAGTTGAACTAAGGACACTAAGTTGAACTAAGGACACTAAGTTGAACTAAGGTCTCCTAAATCTAAAACTCAATCTTCTATTCCAAATATATCACTCAATCACCTGAGGTAAGACATGCTAGCAGCTGTTATTAAATAGGTCATTTTTGATCCCTCACCAGATGGTAGCTTGGGTGTAAACACCACCCAAAATTCTGGTTAGAATGGTGACTATCTCTGAAATTAGGCTCCTTTCTCTTCTAAATTTACTTTGTTCCCTCTGTCCAAAGCTCACCTTTTCTGGATTTTCTTGATTCAGCATTATTTATGCAACTGAAGAGTTTCCAGTAACTCAACAAAGCTAAGAAGTGTCTCCCTGGTAAGAACCAAAAAGAATGGTACCTGGTGGGAAGTAAGGTTTTTGGCCAGACTGTTGCTGGGTAGATAGAAGGGCCTTAGGAAGAATTCATCAGAGTCACTTTTAATTTATATGCTGTTCACTTTAAATCCTAATATGGATATAATGGACTCAGAAGTATAAATGAAAATCACAAAATGGCAGTGCTTCATGGGTTGCCAGTACTTCCAAATGTTTGCTATGCTTTCAAAATAGTCACCATGGAAAGCCCTATGTTTTTTGAACAACTGCTGAAGCCATTTCAGATTTTTCTTTTTAAATTGTTATCATAGTCAGTTTGGCCCCTCCTTTTCCTTGCGGCATTTTCATTTTTCCTCTCCCATGCACACAACTAGTTCTTTATAGCCTAGCTCTGACTTTGACCAAAACTGGGTGCTCTAAAACAATCAATTACCTGTTCATCACATATGGCTCTCAATGCCTTTCTGCTATTTCAAAAACAAATTCTTTGTTTCCATTTCTCAGTCTTCCTTACAGAATGATGAACTGCCACCATGAAGATGTACATCTTTTAAATGTTCTGTAGATTGTTAAGGATATTGCAAAGGAAGAGGTCCAAAGACATTTTAAATAATATTATCAATGCCAAAATAAGTGAATAATGTCCAATAGTGAACACTCTCAAGGGGAAAAATTACTTTTGGTACTTCATTTTAGTATGTTAAAAGATGAGCCAAATTAAATTACAGCTATACTTTATACATGTATAAACCCCATGCATGGGTTTGGGTGTATATAATCATAAAATCTCCTGCATATTTTTAAAATGAAAATTAAAACTGAAAGGAAGCAGAAGAAAAATCAGCATGTAAAATGCCATGGAGGGAAACACCTGCTGGGAAAACATAAATGTGAAAAAGATCTAACAGGCTTCCTTCATAATTTTACCCAGAAAAGTGGTAATATTTAGAAATAAAAATGTGAAAATGCAGTAGCATTTCAATGTTTTTAACACATTTATAAAAGGCTCGGCTCCATGGTCAACATATCGAGAATCTGAAAACCTGTAATAAACTTTTGTTTTTTAATACCAATTTCAAAATGCATTTATTTTGGTTGTTTTATTTTAATTAGTGAAATTTTAGGAATAAATTTTAATGTTATTAACTTTAAATTTTATGTCTTTATGATGTAATACTCCCAAAGATGGCATTTACATTTTAGCCAGATGCTTCGTTTTGTTGCATATCACTGAAAACTCAGAAATCATAAATGTACTAACCTTTTACTCCTAAAACATGCACACAGGCACTCTTTAATAATTCAAGGACCTTTCTATAATAATGAAGTCATACTGATGAACTCAGTAGGAAAATACTAATATGGTTAAACAAAGCTTAAATAATTCATTGTAGAAATGAGGCATAATAGAGCAAGAAAAATAAATTCTAGCTGCTCAAAATATTTTACTTCTTCTTACGCCAATGCATATTTCTTAAATCATAGTGACAGTTTTTCCTCTCTTTTGTTGAAGTACATGACAGCTATTCATATACTGGAGCAGGTGCAAAAGATAAATGCTTTCCTATTAAAGTCAAGAATGTCAGCATTCTATATGCAATGATGGGCAGACCTCCATCATTTTTGCATAAGTTATCTCCTGGGAAAGCTATCACTAGACCTTATTACTACACTATCAACTTATTCTCATCTCAAATTATTTTTCTTCAAAGGCAGTCAGCTGATTTGCACTTTACTTTCTTAGATTCACTGATTGATAGGTGATAAAAGAAAAAAGTCACCCAAAACACACAAAAAAAGTTATTAATAATTTCATTTAACACCACAAAAAATCCAAAATTTAATCATTTGGATATAGTATTGTGCATTTTGTAATTAGGATGTATCAATAATTACTAAATACGGCTATATAAAAGAATATTTAAAAACTGGAAAAACTAAATAATTTTTGTAAATAGAATTGTGGTAGATTCTAAAAGGAATTCATTAGAGCCAGTCATGAAGAAATTAATTTAAAAACTTCTATTGTAATGGAAAAAGTTCTTACTGTGGCTTAATGTTTTTCATTTATTTTACTTAAAGATGATTATGCATTTTTCAGATGATTAGAAATTAAAGGCCATACTCAGGTTGTGGAATTGAAGGACGATTTTTTTTCATGATTTATTGAGGGTGACATGATATTCTACAGAGGATAACACAGTCTATCTGAATTGTTTTGAGCCAAGAAACCAAATCAGAATTTCCTACAGTGAAAAGAGAAAAAATATGAAACTCTCCCCAAACCATCAATTAATGAGATATTTAAAAGTATGTGAAAATGTCTACAAATAGGGAATTAAGAAAAACTAGATATACTTTTAATATTCTAAAAGTTAACATGCTTTTGAGATATTAATCACTCTAATAAAAAATAAGATATACTTAAATCTGGCAACGACCTTTTTTTTTTTTTTTGTATATATATTTTAAGGGGCCTCACTTTGTTGCCCAGGTTGGTCTTAAACTACTGGCCTCAAGCAATCCTCCCACCTGGGCCTCCCAAAGTGCTGAGATTACAGGTGTGAGCCACCATGCCTGGCTGGTAATCTTATGAATAGTCAAAATAAGTACAACCTCCAGTTATTCTTCCTAATTTTTCTACATATTAGCATCCCACCTTTATCTAGAATTAGGAGATTAAAGCTCTAACCTGTGGCAAGTTTAATAAAGTTTGAATGTTGTGGCCTCCATCTGTCTGTTCACCATATCTTAGTGCCAGAATCGTATTTCCAACTGAAGAATGAGACAGACTGGATTTACCCAGCGTGCATAACCCCCAGGAATGCTACTGAAAAAGACTATCACCAAGATAACCATAAAGGCAAACTGATAGTACTATAAGACATCCTCCATTCACAGTGAGGTTCAGCATCCACTCTTAAGTGAGGACAAACTCCCGGAAACAACCAAGGGGAAACTTGAGACAGGAGAAACAAACTTAGTTGTCTAGATGGCCTTACTTAATGGGGGCAAAGACAGAGGAAGTTCTGAGATTCTGGTGGAACAAAAGAGATCACTTATTTCCACATTGCTATTTCAGCTCCTTAACCAAAGTCAAAATTTCTGTCTAGTAGAGAAATCAATCTTTGATCCAATGTAAGATCTGTCTTGCTGGAGTTACAAACTTAGAAAAATTTAGTTTTTCCTAGCTCAAGCAATTCCAGCCTTGATATCTTTAAGGAATACTTTTAATATATATAAAATCCAGCTTCATTCACCACCACTATGAAAGTGGATCACTTTTTTTATTTCAATTTTTAATATCACGTGCCCTGTATGCTCAAGATCACCTGAAGCCATGTTTATTTTATATTAAAGTACTGCAAATAGCAAAAATATAAAATATACTTTTAAATTTTCTTCTTCCAAATTTTCCCTAACAGGTGGAAGTTATGAAAAAGAAGTTGGTGAAACAATTATTAATGAATACATCAGAACATTACTGAATTTTAATGAAGAACTATTGATATTGAAACAAGTCTGGCATAATTTTATTTTATTTTTATTTTTTGTTTCTTTCTTTGAGACGGAGTCTTGCTCTGTCACCCAGGCTGGAGTGCAGCAATGGGATCTTGGCTCACTGCAACCTCCACTTCCCGAGTTCAAGCAATTCTCCTGCCTCAGCCTCCCAGGTAGCTAGGACTACAGGTACCCACTATCACACCTGGCTAATTTTTGTAGTTTTTAGTAGAGATGGAGTTTCACCATGTTGGCCAGGCTGGTCTTGGACTCCTGACCTCAATTGATCTGCCTGCCTCAGTCTCCCAAACTGCTGAGATTACAGGCGTGAACCACCACGCCTGGCCTATTTAAAAAATTATCTAATATTCTCCTTAAATTGTAAAGAGTCTTTATTTCTTTTATTTGGAAAATAAAAACATCTATATATTTTAAAAACGTATTATCAATTCAATCAAGATTTCATCAAAACATTCTAATAATATCAATCATCATCTCAAATGGGAGGCTTTTGAATAGTGGACCATTTTGTGTAATAATACATGTAAACAAAATTAGAACTGATTTTTTTTTTTTTTCCGAGATGGAGTCTTGCTCTGTCACCCAGGCTGGAGTGCAGTGGTATAGTCTTGGCTCACTGCAACCTCCGCCTTCCAGGTTTAAGCAATTCTCCTGCCTCAGCTTCCCGAGTAGCTGGGATTACACACGTGTGCCACCACGCCCAGCTAATTTTTATATTTTTAGTAGAGACGGGGTTTCACAATGTTGGCCAGGCTGGTTTCAAACTCCTGACCATGTGATCTACCCACCTCAGCCTCCCAAAGTGCTGGGATTACAGGCGTGAGCCACCTCCCCCGGCAGAATTGAAGTATTTATTTACTGTCTGGTAACACTGATGAGAAAATAACAATGTCAGACACCATCACAGGGTATACCTCCAATCTTCAAACCATATGTAAATTTATATGTCAGATGCCTGAACATTCTATATTTATACCATTTTATGTTCAAAGAGAATCTACATTTGAAGACTGTGAAATGAGCTAGGAAGAATATTTGAAAAGTCAAAAAAATTTTAACTGTAAAATCTTATTTGAAGATATTTTTCAACCCTTATGATTTCAAATTACTGTGCAAGTCATAATGTAAAAGTAATGAAATACTCAAAAAAATGTTTAATAGAATTTAAAATTTTGACTAGGAAATTTGGAAGTTCAATCATTCTCAAAGAGGCTGTAAGGATGCTTAAAATCCTGAAGGAAGCCTGAAAGAAAAAAGACACATTCATTATTGGAAATATAATACAATGCTAACTCTCAAGTTTCACATTCAGACTAGAAAGCTTAAGCTCAAGGCCATTACACCAATTTTTAGAGAAATGTAATGTTTTCCAACTCCTGATTCATCCCTTGAAAAGCTGTACATGGGTAATGATTATCAACTTAAATTAGTCACATACACCAGAGTTAACTGGAAATGAAAAGCTTCTTCAATTACCCAAACTAACATAAATGATTTATTTCCTTCTGCCAACATGAAAGGGAATGTTCATGAAGGATCTCTTTGACTCACCCTGCACTAAGGTTAGAAAGCTCACTCAGCACAAATATTCCCAGAAAGGGTTCAACTTGGCAGTAAAGAAACCATCTATTCCAAAAGGTCACCACATCAGTTCAACTTTTCATCTGCTAAGAAAAAAGTTCTGTCAAAGTCTGTTACTGTAAAGCAGCAGCTGTTCTGTAGAATAATATCGTCCAAAAGACAACTGTTTCTCTTATTCCCCAGTACAACTCCTCCACTTCGACAATTTCTTGTCTTCCTTGACACCATTATTAGTCACAACCCCATGTCTTTGCTCTTCCATCTCAAATGTCTACTTCCAAATATTTCTCTACATTTTTATAATCTTAAGCTCAGCTGAACATCACACCTCTCAGTCAGTCTATTGCAACCCCAACTCTTTATAATGGCCAATAAATCCTGACATAATCTTATCCCTGCATATTTCTATAGCCACAAAGAACTTCCAGTTTCTCTAACACCCCAAGCTCTGTCTCACCTTAGAGTCTCCACCCGGTTCGTACCTTCTCCCACTCGTTTTCTAGCTGACTCCTTATTCTATTTTTGTCTTTGCTGAAACCCTACTCCTTCAATAAATAGGCCTTTCCTATTTATCACAAGTACATTATCCACCCTTATTTCCCCTAATTTTAGTCCCTTCTTTTCTTCCCAGCAGTGCTACAATTTTAAATTATTGGCTTTGCGCTTTACTTTTTTTTTTTTTTTTTTTGTATCTACCTGGGAATATAAGCTCCACAAGGGCAGAGAGCATTGCCTGTGTTGTACAACTTATATTCCCAATGCCTGGCACAAGGCAAAAGCGCAATAAATGTTTATTTAATCAACTCCATTCTACTTGGAGTTATCTTTTTCTGAGTCCCTTTATTCTTATCTGATCCAGAGAAAAATAATCTTATCAGTTACTCAATGTTATCATTACTATTCAAGTCCACATGTATAACGACCGTATGTTAAGAACTATAAGGTGCTGCTGCTATTGCAGCTGCTATTTACTGAGTGTTTATTATGTGCAAAGTATCATATAGAGAAGTATTCTGAACGATGCCCAGGCTGAGTGGAAGGAGCACAGTGATCCGTAGCAATATGTTATCTCACTGTATCACCACAACCATGTTAACAACCAATTATTTTTAATCCCCATTTTACAGATGAAGAAACCGAGATATAGAGAGGTTAATAATATGCCCAAGATATCACAAACAGTAAGTGATAGAGCTGGGATTCTATACTCTATTGAGTAAAACACAATTTCCCTCTTAAGATGAGTATGAGGAGAGAGGGAAAAATAAAGTGAGCTGGAAATTTAAGAGGAAAGAGACAACATTTGCTTAAGGAAAACCAGCAAAAATTGTTTGGAGATGGCAGTGGAAATAAGCTTTGAAAAAAAGTTGAGAGTTTTAACTACATTATAAATAAATACCTGGAATTGGTGCAAGAGCCTCTCATCAGAAAGAAAATGGTGAGACCAACCATACAGAAAAAAGAGATATTAACTGCACAGAAAATAGTAATGGCAGGGTCATTATCCATTGTCCTATCTCTTGAGCCCAAATTGTGAATGTCCTTTCCTATATCACCAAGGAATTTAGCTGTGACTGAAAAAGGAATAAAGATGGAATCAAGGTTTAAAAATTACTGTGAAAATTACAGAATATCTGTTCTCTAAGTTATTAGTAATACTTCTTTTTTATCTGTTTCTGGTGGCTATCCTCTCAGCAACTAGATTTTAAGCTTTTTGATGGCAGGCACTATATCTTACACTTTCATAAGAGGGGTTATGAAAGTTGACTCTTGAAAATGTCAGTGGACAAGAAGAAGAAAAGTTAGAGGAGACTAAAGAGAGGCCAGACACTATACCAGGTGGTGCCAATGGCACAGTGATTAAAAAAAAAAAAATAGTGTCCTTGCCCTCAAGGGGCTTGTATTGTCACAGAGATGATAACTGGTGTAAGTACTGACAACAGAGTGAATAGAAGAAATACAAAAGATTACAGCTCCAATGTCTGCAAAACAAAATTATGGTATTCCAAAGTTAACTCCAATAGATGTTTAATTACAGTGGTATTTTCCAAGTTTTTAAGCACCACATTTTTCAAGACTAAAAACAATAAATTTCTATGATAATGAGTACCCATAAAACAAAAGCTGCTACACAGTTATTTACATAGAACAGTGGAAAGTTTCCTCCAAAACTTTATTGATATGGTTACCATCTCCTTGGTGAATAATTCCACACAGCATTTGCTTTTTTACATTGCCTGCCTGTGGCTTTCTATAATAAAAGTTCTTGAACTGGAGAAACTTAAATAACGTTTTCTCCTCTTTCAGTAAGAAGCAATTACCTTCAATTTTCTTCACACATTCCTACCATACTTCCATTAGAATATTTATCCAAAGTCCCAAACAACTAAAGACACACACACAGACACAGACAGACACACACGCATGCATGCACGTGCGCGCACACACACACACAAATAAAGCTCGTATTAGGAAAGGGCTGAGTTAAAGGTGTATGCATGATTCTCCCTTATTTATCCTATTGAAGGTACATCATTTTTTTTCATTCATTCACTCTAGAGAGCCTGACATTTAGCATTTTATAAATCTAGGCTACTGCAGAGCTGTGCTACCACAAAATTATAAGGAGTTAATTTGCACTTTTTTCTTTTGTTTTTCCTTTTCAGATAATATGTAAATATGTGTGATAAACGAGGCACTGACAATCATAGAAATTTAATTTTAACAGTACCTTGGAAAGCATTTAATTGAGGGAAAGTCAATTTAGGCACAGTGGTCCCCACCCTTCCACCCAGGGCAGATATTCCTACAGATCCCAGTGCTCCTTCCCACTGAGCCTAGGCATTCATTGCTCAGATGACGTCTCCACATGATGTTCCAGGTAGCCACCATCTTGTAAAAGAAAACATTTATGGTATATGATTCTTCTCGTAGTATATAAAATGCATCCTGCAATTCAAGGCACTTTGAAAAGCTACCATCTATTTTCAGCTACCATAGGACCTATTATTTAGTAAAGTGCTTCTTAGTACCTTGAAACATCCTAAGATTTTAAAAGCATTACTATAGTTTACAAATGTTAATAGGTTATGCATATGAACAACGTTTGTTTGCACTTGCATTTGGTGCTCCTGACCACCCTTATATGGCACCTCAGCACTGTGTGTCCTAGCTCACTTGCCCTGTGAGTCCCCACCTCCAGCTTCTTGGGGGAAATCACAACTTCTATCCACACTTTATATTAAGGCTATCTTGAAGGGTCCACTCCAAAGTCACTCTCAACCACACCCCTGGCTTCATGTTTGCAGACTGTTTCCTCACTAGGTCTCCAGCCCAAATATCCCCAGCTCCAGATTCACAATTCCAACTTCTGGTTGGAGTTACTACATACATGTCTTGCTATCACTACAAATTCAACATGCAGACTTCATCCTTCTTGCCAAAACTTTCTTGCCCTTCCTCCTGTTTTCCTCCTTTATATTAATAGCATCCCTATCTTCCAGCCACCCACAGTGGAGACTTTGGGGTCTCTTCCAGGTACTCTTTTTCACTCCCTACTTCTAAATGATCACTAGGACTTGCCAATTCTAACTTGAATGTCATTCAAGTCTGTCACTTCTTCCCAGTTTCCAGTGCTACCACCCTTGTTTGGGCTTTCCTCTGTGCTCACTTTAATGCTTAGCTTTCCTCCTGACTGGTTTTCCTGCCTGAATCTTTCCTTCTTTAAATCACTCACCCAACCCACCTCCCCATCCCCTCAATAACACCATCAAGGTATGTTTCCTTAAAAATGTGATTATGCTGTTGTCCGCCCCTCCAAAAAAAAACAAAAAAAACAACAACAAAAACAAACAAACAAAAACAAAAACAAAAGGCTTCACATTCCTTCAAAATAAAGGCTATATTTCCATGTCACCTTTAAAATAAAGTCCACATCCCTATGTGGAGATTTCAAGGTTCCCCACAAATAAGGCCCAAGTGTCATGATTGAAAGCTCAGCCTCTGAAGTCAGATTGCTAACCTCACCTGTGCGACATTGAGCAGGGCCACTGTGCACACCTGTCTAGGCTCAGGGTCCCGGCACAAGTCTGGCTGAGGGACGAGTGAGTGTGGAAGCATAGTCTACATACCATTCACCACACTACGTTTCAGCCCAGGGCTTCTACAGGCTCAAAGTCAATGGCACCATTGTCTATCTCACATAAAGGCAATATAAAGGCTTAGTTTCCTTGTCTTAAAGTACGGCTAATATTAGGATTTACCTCGAGGGATTGTTGTAAGGTTTCAATGAGTTAACACATGTAAAGTCCTTAGAATGGTGCCCAGAATATTATAAATGCCCAATAAGTGTCAGCTGTTATGTTCTCACCTTACCTGTTTCTTATACTGTAAGGAAATAGTAGAATTCATTTACTATTGCTCAGGTATAATCTGTGCTTTTTCACCTACATGTCTATCGTTTATTCTGCTTCCTCCCCTGAAAATGTCCTCCCTGAAAATTTCCTCCCCTAGCAGCTCCAATCTGCCCGTTGATAAACTGTCCATTCCTGAGGCAGGGAGACCATGATACCTCCATTAAGCCTTACCTGATCTCCATGTACTACATGAGTTCTTTAGGTTTTAACTCAACTCTTAGGTGCCTAACATGGAACTTACTGTAGAAATATTTTTTCTTTTCTTTTCTTTTTTTTTTTTTTTTTGAGACAAGTTTTCACAGTTGCCCAGACTGGAGGCAGTGGCACAATCTCAGCTCACTGCAATCTCTGCTTCTTGTGCTGAAGCAGTCGTCCCACCTCAGCCTCCCGAGTCACTGGGACTACAGGTGTGTGCCACCACCATGCCTGGCTAATTTATTTTATTTTTTTGTATTTTTTGATAGAGACAGGGTTTCACCATGTTGTCCAGGCTGATCTTGAACTCCTGAGCTCAGGCTATCCACCTGCCTCAGCCTCCTACAGTACTGGGATTACAGGTGTGAGCTATTGCGCCCAGTCTGATACTTTATAGTATCTAAACGTATACTTATCTGAAGGGCTTGTCTTCCTTGAAAGATCTCAAGTGCCTTATGGTACCCTGTAAAGTTCCTCTTTATGTTCTCACAGTGCCTCTAGAATTACAGTGACATAATAGGCCCATAATAGGTAATGATATAACCATTTATTGAGCATCTACTATGTGTCAGGTACTATAAAAAGTGCTTTATACATAGTATTTAAAATTACATCTCACAGAACTTTTGTAGCATTGTTTCCTTTTATACAGGAATACTTAAGTAATTTAAATAATTTGCTTAGTGTTAAACAGTGAAAAACTGTTGGGGCAGAGATGAGAATCCAAGATATTTCTGGCGCTGAGATTGAGCTCCTTCTACTTCATGGCCCTATCTTACCTGGCTCCTTCCCTTGCCCAAGAGCCCAAGAGTCACCATTTAGTGATTATGTATTATATTCTAGGAGTTTTTCCTAAATTATTCCTAAGCTTCCTTGAAAAACAGTTATTATTTTTCCTATATTCCAGACGAGGAAATCAAGTCTCAGAGACATTAAACAATTTACCTTAGGTTTTACAGCTAGTAAACTCCAGATGCAACTTTGAGCCTAACTCCAGAAGCCTCCTGCCCACTCCACCCCTACTCCTCAAAAATGCTCTTGTCACATTTTAGAAGTCCCTTGAGAAAAATGTATTGCCTTTACTATTATCAGGGTTTCATTTATGTGGTTTTATTTTATTTAGATAGCTTTTCACAGAAATCATCACTACATACACTTACAGAAAAAAATGTTATCCCTATACTGCATTTTGATCACCTTTTGTCTTTATACATGGACTGCCTAATTATTATAACTAACTTCGCAAAAAAAAAAAAAAAAAAAAGTGCTGGTCCTCCTAAGAATTTGATGAAGTTTTACATCAAAGTGATCTTGATATTGAAAGAATAAAAATTGTTTATACAAACAATAGGTCAGGAATATATCGAGGGATCCATATTTAGTACTGATCATTGTTAATTTCACCAGACCATTAAGTTTTGACTGAAACTTCTAGAAAATCAGGATAAAACACCACACCAAGAGAAATAAGTAGTTACTGAAACAGAATACCAAAATGAATCTTGAACTTAATGCAATGCACACAAAGCAGAAGGAAAAAGGAAAGATGAAGGATTAGAATTACCCATCAGATTTTAAAATAAAATAAGAAAATAATTTTTTTTCGAGACAGGGTCTCACTCTGTCACCGAGGCTAGAGTGCAGTGGCATAATCATAGCTTGCTGCAGCCTTCATCTCTCCGGCTCAAGCCATCCTTCTGCCTCAGCCTCCCAAGTAGCTAGGACTATAGGGCATGCTACCACATCCGGCTAGTTAAAAAAAAATTTTAATAGAGACAGGGTCTCATTATGTTGCTCAGACTGGTTTTGAACCTCTGAGCTCAAGTAATCCTCCCTCATCGGCCTCCCAAAGTGCTGGGATCACAGGTGTGAGTCTCCATGCCCAGCTTAAAAATACAGTTTTTAAAAGGGAAAAAATGGGGGAAAAATTAATGGAAATTAATTTGACTTATTTATGAGAAAATAGCACTCAATACCAAACTGGCATGTATGCAGTAACTACCAAGGTAATTAAAATACTTAAGATACAAATATAATTGAAAATTACATGACTTGAATGTCATTATTCCATTTTACCAGTGCTCCCTATTTAATTGGAAAAAATTTTATTGGCTTTCAGTGAAAAAAAAGTGCAAGTGAAAATAGAAAAAAATGTAATAGAACCAAAATCTTCCCAAGCAAAAAAATAACTCCAAAAAAGTATCCCTCATTATGAAAGTGCTAGGGTTTCTAGAGCTCCCAGAGGACTCAGTAAAACTACAGATACTTGCAGTGCGTTATAAGTGTGTAGTTACCATTTAAATGAAGGGAGAAAAGCTGGTGAGTGAAATGAGAAACAGGCATTTTCTTACAGCCAACCAGGAACTGACATTTCAGGCAACAATCATCTAATCTAGAGTCCGGTTAACAAAGCTATTGTCATTCTGCCACTCATACTCACTCTTAACTGACACTCTTCCCTACTAGAAGGAAACAGTAGGTTAAGTCTTTGTCTATGATTTTCAGTCACAATTTACTCATTAGGCTCTGGCCTGCTTTATATGTAATTTAACAGCATATGTTTACCAAAAGACAGCCAACAGACATAAAGTCTTCTCTTTAATTCTACCTTTTTAATTATTTGGGCATCCAGATTGTAAAAGTAAACAAAATGTCAGAGTAAATTCCTATTGGTTGTACAATCATGATGGTTAAGAATCATTTAATCTCACCTGCAGTCCAACAAAAGCTTCCCTACTAACATCCCTCTTTGTGGATTTGGCTGTGCAGCAAGTTGGATGTAGAAAATACTATTGCCTTTTTCTGAAAAGGCATTGAATACCCTTTTCAAATGTGGTTAGAAGTTATCACATAGATTTCAAAACTAGAAAACTATCAAATGTGTTCTTATTGAATAGGTGCATAATGAAGTATAGAGTGTAAAAGATTTGTCAAAAACACACAAATTAACTGGAGAGACCCCTCTCCCTGCCACATGTGTTTCAGAAGTCAAATCTATTCCTTTTGGGTTGCTGCTAGCATGAGATTAGCTAAGTCTTGTGATGTGTTTGGCAAAACCAGTTGGGGTTTATTGGTGTGGCTTATGTTGGTTGGATTAATTGTTGCTTCTACCAAACAACCAACCAACCCTGAGTATTTCTGAAGTAAGAATATAAATGTCAAGCATGACAAGATTGATAAATCATGAAAAGAAGACTGCACACATAATCAGCCATCAGACAAAAGTGATGGGGTTGTGGGTTTCATAGGGCTACTTTATTCTAGCTTTCCCTTTATATCTTCTTTTGGCTGTTTTATTTGATGTCTTTTGAAAATCTGTTGCAAGTCAGTGAAACAAGTTAGGTAGACCCTTCCAAGTCACTCAGTGATCTTTCTGATTATCTAAACTAACAGGTCCACAAACTGTGACTCCCAGACCAAATCTGGCTCTCTGCATGTTTTTGTAAATAAAACTTCATCGAAACACAGCCACATACATTCATTTATATATGGTCTAAAGCTGTTTTCACACCACAACAGCAAAGTTGTTGTAACAGGTATGATAAGGCCCCAAAAGCCTAAAATACTTACTACCTGGACCTTTATAAAGAAAATTTGCCAATCCTTGATTTAAAGTTATCTCTTACTGTTCTAGGTGAAAATTATACTCTCTGATATAACCTTCTACTCTATCCTACTCTGTCCCATTAGACGTGCTTCTCCCCCGCCCCCCGCCCCCCGAGATGGAGTGTCACTCTGTCGCCCGGGCTGGCGTGCAGTGGTGCGATCTGGGCTCACTGCAACCTCCAGTTCCCAGGTTCAAGCTATTATCTGCCTCAGCCTCCTAAATAGCAGAGATTACAGGTGCCGGCCACCACGCCTGGCTAACTATTTTGTATTTTTAGTAGAGATAGGGTTTCACCATCTTAGCCAGTTGCTCTTGAACTCCTGACCTCGTGATCCACCTGCCTCAGCCTCCCAAAGTGTTGGTATTACAGGTGTGAGCCACTGTGCCCAGCAGATGTGCTTTTTTTCTACTTCACCAAACCATCCCATTTTTCAATTATAGGCAGGCCTATCTTGTTTTATTGCACTTCATTTTAACGTACCTCATAAATACTGTGCTTTTTACAAATTTAAGGTTTATGGCAGCTTGGTGTCAGGCAAATGTGTTGGCACCGTTTTTCCAATAGTATGTGCTCACTTTGTGTCTCTGTATCACATTTCGGTAATCCTCACGATATTTCAAAGTTGTTCATTCTTATTATATCTGTTATGATGATCCATGATGGTGATCTTTGATGTTACTATTGTAATTGTCATGGGGGTGCCACAAACTGCACCCATAGGAGACAGTGGACTTAATCAATACATGTTGTATGTGTTCTGACTGCTGCACTGACTGGCCGTTCCCCCATCTTTCTCTTCTCAGGCCTCCCTGTTCAGTGAGACACAACAACATTGAAATGAGGCCAGTTAATAATCTGACAATGACCTCTAAGTGTTCAAGTGAAAGGAAGAGTTGCACATCTCTCACTTTCAATCAAAAGTGAGAAATGATTAAACTTAGTGAGGAAGGCATGCCAAAAGTGAAGAGAGGCTGAAAACTGGGTCTCTGGTGCCAAACAGCCAAATTGTACATGCAAAGGAAAAAATCCTTGAAGGAAATTAAAACTGCTACTCCAATGAACCCAAAAATGATGAAAGAGCAAAACAGCCTTATTGCTGATATGAAAAAAGTTTTAATAGTCTGGATGGAAGATCAAACCAGCCACAAAATTCCATTAAGTCAAAGTCTAATACAGAGCAAGGCCCTAACTCTCTTTAATTCTATGAAGCCTGAGAGAGGCAAGGAAGGTGCAGAAGAAACGTTGGAATCTAGCAGAGACTGGTTCATGCAGTTGAAGGAAAGAAGCCATCTCCATAACATAAAAGGGCAAGGTGAAGCAGCAAGTGCTAATGTAGAAGCCATAGCAAGTTATCCAGAAGATCTACCTAAGATCATTGGTGAAGGTGGCTACACTAAAAAATAGATTCCCAATATAGACAAAGCACCCTTCTGTTGGAAATAGATGCCATCCAGGACTTTCATGGCCAGAGAGGAAAAAGTCAATGCCTGGCTTCAAAACTTCAAAAGGACAGGCTGATTTTCTTGTTAGGGGTTAATGGAACTGGTGACTTTACGTTGAAGCCAATGCTCACTTGCTATTCCAAAAATCTAATGACACTTAAGAATTATGCTAAATCTACTTGCCCGCACTCTGTAAATGGAATGCCAAAGCCTAGATGACAGCACATCTGTTTATAGAATGGCTTACTGAATATATTAAGCCCACTGTTGAGACTTACTACTCAGAAAAAAGATTCCTTTCAAAATGTTAATGCTCATTGACAATGTGCCTGGTCACTCAAGAGTTCTGATGGAGATGTACACAGAGATTAATAATGTTTTCATGTCTGCTAAGACAACATCCATTCTGCAGCCCGTGGATGAAGAAGTCATTTTCACTTTCAAGTCTTATTTAAGAAACACATTTCTTAAGGCTATAGTTGTCATAAATAGTGATTCCTCTGATGGATCTGGGTAAAGTTAATTGAAAACCTTCTGGAAAGAATCCACCATTATAGATGCCATTAAAAACATTCATGATTCATGGGAGGACATCAAAATGTCAACATTAATAGGAGTTTGGAAGAAGTTTATTCCAACTCTAATGGATGACTTTGAAAAGGTTCAAGACTTCTGTGAAGACTGATGTGGTGGCACATGCCTGTAATCCCAGCTACTTGGGAAGCTGTGGTGGGAGGATCACTTGAGGATCATTTGAGGTGGGAGGATCACTTGGAGAGAAGGACTTCAGTGGAAGAAGTCACTGCAGATGTTGTGGAAATAGCAAGATATTAGAATTTAAAGTGGAGCCTGAAGATGTGATAGAATTGCTGCAATCACATGATAAAACTTGAATGGATGAGGAGCTTGTTATGGATGAGCAAAGAAAGTAGTTTCTTGAAATGTAATCTACTTCTGGTGAAGATGCTGTGAACATTGTTGAAATGACTACAAAGAGTTTAGAATATTACATAAATGTAATTGATAAACCAACATCATGGTTTGAGAGAATTGATTACAATCTTGAAAGAAGTTTTATTGTGAGTAAAATGCTATCAAACGGCATCACACACTGCAAAGAAATCTTTCATGAAAGGAAGAATGAATCATGTGGCAAACCTCATTGCCACAGCAAACCCAAACTTCAGCAACCACCACCCTGATCAGGCAGCAACCATCAAGACCAAGGGAAGACCCTCACTAGAAAAAAATGTTGTGACTTTCTGAATGTTCAGATGATTGTTAGCAGTTTTTAACAATAAAGTTTTGTGGGGGTTTCTTGAGACAAGGTCTCACTCTGATACCCAGGCTGTAGTGCTGTGGAGGATCAGAGCTCATGCAGCCTCAAACTCCTGGACTCAAGTGATCCTCTCACCCCGGCCTCCCAAGTAGCAAGTACCACAGGTGCACACCACCATGTCTGGCTAATTTTTTAAATGTTTCTGTAGAAATGAGGTCTCGCTATGTTGCACAGGCTGGTCTCAAACTCCTGGTCTCAAGTGACCTTTCTGCCTCGCTTCCAAAAGTTCTGGGATTACAGGTATAAGCTACTATGTCTAGCCATGTATTTTAATAAAGGTAAGTACATTTTTTTTAGACATAATACTATTGTACACTTAATAGACTAGAGTATAGTGTAAACATAATTTTTATATGCACTGGAAAAAAAATGTGTGACTGGTTTTATTGTGATATTTGCTTTATTGTGGCATTCTGGAACCAACCCTGCCTGTATCTCCTTTTTCTAGTAAATATTATGTTTATATATCTTTCCTTTTTCAGTTACTATCACAGTTAATTTCATTCCAAAATTCACTTAACCTGAATTTAAAAGTGGTCATATGTGGCTCAGTCTCTGCTTTGGGTCAATCCAAAGTAAAATCAATTAAAAAATAATGCAAATACATAATTGAAATAAATTTAAGTGTTTACTTGGGGTCTAAATAAAATGCTAACGAGGTAAAGGAGGAGTATGCTCTTAATGAATAAATGAACATTTCAAAACCCTATTTTCCCAGAATCATTACTCTCAATATTCCCCTAAATCAATGACAGAGGTTGTGGTGAATGCCCTCTTTGGGAATTGCCCTAGCCAGTGCAGCCAGCCACCTCACTTGAGGTTAAATCTCCTTTTGGAGGACATCCCACATCTAATGATGGTTGATATTGGGCCATAATTTGGGACAACTCTAAAAGGTGATCCCAGTTCCAGAGTGCCCCATAAGATTGACTGAGGCCTCCCTTGTGACTACATGATACTTTAACTGTTCCTTCTACCCAAGTCTGCTTCTCTCTGTCCCTTACATGTGTTACTCCTGAAGGAATTCCCCAATTAACTCCTGCAGGCAAGTCTCTGCCTTGGAGCCTAGTCCTCGGGGTTCCCAACTTACGACAGCTGTTCTCTTCAAAGTCTTTCTCTCATCCCATTCTCCCCCAATCCCAGTCTTTCTAGCTCTTTATTCCTTCCTCCTCACTGTCTTCTTTCCTCATGTTCCCAAATCAATTCCTTTTCTCACAATAGAGTTAATCATCTATTATTTAAATTTATAATTTGTGCTAGTGTGTTTCAATGCCTTATTTTAACCTTTCAAAGTATTCCCTTATAGAAGGTAGTTTTGGATTATCAGGATGAATTGTTTGTTTTGCTTGTTTGTTTTTGAGACAGTCTCCCTCTGTCGCTCAGGCTGGAGTGCAGAGGCACAATCTTAGCTCAAACTCCCCAGGTCAGGTGATCCTCCCACCTCAGCCTCTGAGTAGCTTGGACTACAGGCGCACGCCACCAAGTCCGGCTAATTTTTTGACTTTTAGTAGAGATGGGGTTTCACTATGTTGCCCAGGCTAGTCTTGAACTCCTGATCTCAAGTGATCTGCCCCCTTGGCCTTCCAAAGTGCTGGGATTATAGGCCTGAGCCACTGAACCCAGTGAGGACTAATTGTTTTTAATGTTTTACAATTTTATTTATTTAGTTATTTTTATTTTTATTTTTATTTTTTTTTGAGACGGAGTCTTGCTCTGTCACCCAGGCTGGAGTGCAGTGGCCAAATCTCAGCTCACTGCAAGCTCCACCTCTTGGGTTTACGCCATTCTCCTGCCTCAGCCTCCCGAGTAGCCAGGACTACAGGTGCCCGCCACCTCGCCTGGCTAGTTTTTTGTATTTTTTAGTAGAGACGGGGTTTCACCGTGTTAGCCAGGATGGTCTCGATCTCCTGACCTCGCGATCCGCCCGTCTCGGCCTCCCAAAGTGCTGGGATTACAGGCTTGAGCCACTGCGCCCAGCCTTTACAATTTTATTTTTAAAAGAACACTGGCCAGGCACAGTGGCTCTGGCAACAGAGCAAGACTCTGTCTCCAAAAATAAAAAATAAAAATAATAAAATAAAATAAAGAACACTGATCAAAAAGCATTTAAAATTGTACCTTTTTACATTATGCATTTAAAAGTCTTTTTATGATTATTATATGGCCAACTGTAGAGTGAATGCTGTTCTGCAGTTACTCTGTCCCCATACAATAGCATCTTGATTCAAAATGAAATGTTCTGGTACAAAAGTTGGAAAACAAGGACACATAAGAAGAGAAAAAATTAACAGAGAAAGAAAGAGGAGAAAGGAAACTAAGATTAAACAAAGCAAACAAAACTATAGTAAATCCATGAATTTCCATTGCATGCAGCACCTCTGCAAGCTCTAGACCCATTATCTTTTCCAGAGCCAAATGTTTAATTTTGTGAAATTCCTAGCATTGGCACAAGTTAAAATAAATAACTCATCTTTATTCTGCTTAAACTTAAAAATTGTTAAAAAGGTTCATGTGCAGTGGCTCATGCCTGTAATTCCAGCACTTTGGAAGGCTGAGGTGAGTGGATTGCTTGAGCCCAGGGGTTCGAGACCAGCCTGGGCAAAATAGTGAAATCCCATCTCTACAAAAATCACAAAAGTTAGCCAGGCATGGTAGTGAACATCTGAAGGCTTGGCTACTTGAGAGGCTTAGGCCAGAGGATCAATTGAGCCCAGGAGGTAGAGGCTACAGTGAGCCATGATCATGCCACTGCACCCCAGCCTGGCTGACAGAGCGAGACCCTGTCTCAAAGAAATGAAAATTTTTTTAAAAACTTAAAAAGGAAACAGAAAGAGTAATATGAGGTGGAGAGAAGTTAAATACCATTACCAGATATTAAAATAGCTTATATATCCTCCATAATTAAAACATGATGGTATTAGGAAACTATTATCCGGATAGACCAATAGCAGTGAACAGATGCACAAAAATATACTCAAATGTGAATGGAAATTTATGAAAAAAGTATCATCTTATATCACTGGTGTAAAAAAGGCTTTCACAATAAACTGTATTGGTGTAGTTTTCATTATATAATGACATTTTTTGTCTCTTTTTATAGTTTTGGACTTAAAGTCTATTTTGTTTGATATAAATATAGCTACCCCTGCTCTCTTTTGGTTTCCATTTGTATGGAGTATCTTCTTCCATCTCTTCACTTTCAGTTTATGTGTGTCCTTAAAGATGATGAAGAGAGTCTCCTACAGGCAGCATACAGTTGGGTCTTATTTTTTAATCCATGCAGCCCCTTTTTATTCATTGGAGAATTTAGCCTATTTATATTCAAGATGATTATTGATAGGTAAGAACCTACTGCTACTATTTTATGGTTCTAATATAGTAATAAAGGGGTTCATTCATCAAGAGGATATAACAATTATAAATATACATGCACTCAACATCGGAGCACCTAAATATATAAAGTAAATATTAATAGATCTGAAGGAAGAGATAGGCAATAATGCAGTAATACTAGGGGACTTCAATAACCCACTGTCAACAATGGACATAACATCCAGACAAAAAATCAATAAGGAGACATAAGACTTGAACTACACTTTGGACAAATGGACATAACAGACATATCCATAGGGTTCTATTCAATGGCAGCAGAATAATAATTCTTCTTCTTCTTCTTCTTCTTCTTCTTCTTCTTCTTCTTCTTCTTCTTCTTCTTCTTCTTCTTCTTCTCCTTCTCCTTCTCCTTCTTCTTCTTCTCCTTCTTTCTTCTTCTTCTTTCTTCTTCTTCCTCTTCTTTTTTTTTTTTAACAGGGTCTTACTCTGTCGCTTAGGCTACAGTACAGTGGTAGGATCATGGCTCACTGCAACCTCAACCTCTTGGGCTCAAGGGATCCTCCTGCCTCACCCTTCCTAGTAGGCTGGCTAACTTTTTAACTTTTATTTTGTAGAGATGAGATCTTGCTCTGTTGACCAGGCTGGTTTCAAACTCCTGGCCTTAAGCAATCCTCCTGCCTTGACATCACAAAGTGTTGGGATTACAGATAAGAGCCACTGCACCTGACTGACATTCTTCTTCAGCACACATGGAACACTATCTAAGATAGACCATATGTTAGGCCACAAAACAAGTTTTTACAAATGTAAGAAGATTTAAATCATATCAAGTATCTTTTCTCACCATGATGGTATGAAACTAGAAATCAATTAACAAGAAGAAATTTGGAAAATTCACAAAACATGGAAATTAAACAACATTCTCTGAATAACCAAGGGGTCAAAAAAAAAAAAAAAAAACCAACAAATGGAAAGCAAAAAGTATATTGAGACAAATGAAAATAAAAACACAACATACCAAAATTTATGGGATGCAGCAAAAGTAATTCTTAGAGGGAAGTTAATAACAATCATGCTTACATAAAAAAAGAAAGATCTCAAATTAATAACCTTACATTCCACATCAAAGAACTAGAAAAAGAACAAACTATGCCCAAAGTTAATAAAAGGAAAGAAATAATAAAGATCAGGGCAGAAATAAGATAGACACTAGAAAAACAATAGAAAGAATCAACAAAACTGAAAATTATACTATTATAGTAAGAATAGTTAAAAAATTAAAATTAAAATTAAAAAATTAACAAAACAAATGGTTGGTGTTTTGAAAAGATAAACAAAATGGCCAGCCCTTTAGATAAACTACAAAAGAAGAGAGAGACTTAAATAAAATCAGAAATGAAAGAGAAGACATTACAACTGATACCACAGAAATATGAAAGATTACGAGATACTATGAAGAATCATACACCAACAAATGGGATAGCCTAGAAGAAATGAATACATTCCTAGACAAATATAACATACCCAGGTTGAATTATTAAGAAATAGAAAATCTGAACAGACAAATAATGAGTAACAAGATTGAATCAGTAATAAATGGTCTCCCATAAAAGAAAACCCCACAATCTCATGGCTTCATTGCTGAATTCTACCATTTAAATAACTAATACCAATCCTTCTCAACTCTTCTGAAAAATTGAAAAGGGAATCCTTCTCAATGCATTTAATGGGGCCAGTACTATCCTGAAACCCAAGCCAGACAAAGATACTATGAGAAAAGAAAATTGTGGGCTAATATCCCTAATGAATATAAGTGCAAAATTCTTCACAAAATACCAGCAAACTGAATTCAGCATCACATTAAAAGGATCATTTATGTCAGTGAGGAAAACCTCTAATAACGGAATTACCAGGTCAAAGAGTACTCCCCCCAACCCCAAATTTAATAGATACTGAGAGACTGTCTTATAAAAAGTTTGTATAAATGCCCAATCCCAACAACAACAAATAAATGTGCATATTTCCCTTGCAACATTGGGTGTTAACCATCATTTCTTGCTGTTGTTTGCCCAGGGCAGCCTTGGTTTTCACCTGCTCTCCTAGCATAATTCTTAACAGTGGCCCTTTCACTCTTAAAATGGGCCCAGTTTGGAAGATACATGGTCACTCTACTAAACTTTAAAACTGATACATATTGTCTCTTCCCTAGAGATTCTCCAGGAGGCTCTGTAGGCTTCTGTAAGGACTTGCATTCTTTTCCCTCTCTCTCCTATTAACCTGCACTGACTCCTTCAAAAGCCATAGAATTATGGAATGTGCCTCTAGCTAGGGACCTCCTTTCTGTGCAGGTGGAAGTAGGAGGTGGCAATGAAAGTATGCCTGTATGTTTAACCTTGCTGAAAGGCAAATGTGCACACACATACATACACACACAAAGCCAAATTTGTAACTATGTTGTAATCCAAAGGATAGTCCCTAGCTGTCCATCATTTGACATGACATAGATGTTGATAAGAGGATTCCAGCACTGGAAGCGGTGTTGGGTAGGATGAACTTTAGGTGCTTTCAGTGTTGAGATTCTGTGATTACAGTAGTAACAATTGACACTTATTAAGGACTTACTGAGTGTCGGGGTAGTTCTAGAAATTTGAGCTATAAAATCTCATTTTGTCCTCAAAGTTACCAAAACAATAATTTAGTCACTGTTTTTAGGTAATATTAACAAATTAGGAACTAAGGCACAAACAGATTAAGTTAGTTGTCTAACGTGGCATACTTAGTAAACGGAAAGACCAGATTTCAACAAAGGCAGTCTGAACTGTTATATCTCCACTTTCTGCTGCCTTCCCTTTTCATAGCAGGGGTTGGGCGGGGAGGGGTTGATGGGGGTCTCTTTGTCACCCAGGCTGAAATGCAGCGGCGCAATCATAACTCACTACAACCTCCAACTCTTGAGCTCAAGCAATCCTCCCACCTCAGCCTCCTGGGGAGCTGGGACTACAGACACATGCAACCATGCTCAGCTAATTTTTTTTTTATTGTTTGTAGTGATGGGGCCTTGCTGTATTGCCCAGGCTGGTCTTGAAGTTAGCTTAAGTGCTCTCACCTTGGTCTACCAAGTAGTTAGGACTACAGGTGTGAGGCACCACACTGGCTTACTTTTAAATTTTTCTGTAGACATGGAATCTCGCTATATTGTCCTGGCTAGTCTCGAACTCCTGGCCTCAAGAGATCCTCCCTCCTCCGCCTCCCAGAGTGCTGGGATTACAGAGATCAGCCACTGTGCCTGGCCTTCTGCTGCCTTCTACTTCATGTTTCAGGCACTGAAAATCTGCCTACATTTTGCAGATTTGATTCCCATTTTCTTTCTTAATAATTCTAATGATATTCCTGAAAGCTGCTTAATAGAAGGGAGAAAATGGCATGCAGAAAATTCATGCAATATAATTTGAAACCTTACCATTGAAGAAACTTCCTTCTGCTCTTTCTGGAAGATCTATTTTCAATTATCTATTCAGCATATACTATAAGAGAAAATAAATTTATCTTTTCAAATTCTTTCTAGGAAAAGTAAATAAAAAGTTACATAATTTTTAAAATGTTAAACATGAAACATTCATGAATAATAAAAAGATTTCTGAGATTTTAATATTGTTGCTATTTTAATATTTAGGGCTCAAGTGACTTAAGGTACTATCCACTTGTAATTGACAAAAAGGGAAAGATCAGATGTTTGATGGTGACCACAAGACTAGTTGTCTCCAGTTACCGAAAAGCTGTGGATGCTTAATGAATGCTTAATGAATCCCTAATCCCAGCAAACCATCTTCTGAATTCATTTTCTAGGAAAGAAGTGTGGACCAAGAAGGGCACTATTACCACCAATCCTGAAAAATAACTGTCTTCACAGGTGAGGAGTATCGCAGTGTACATAACATTTTATAGGCTCCATGTTTTCCTATTCCACAGTCAGAAGCCTGCTTATTCTATGTCTTGCATAAATACTCTGAAAACTACCATATGCAAATATATTACCAATCATCTCCTAATGTGTAAGTCCAGAGGACACTCATGAATCTCTCTCCCTCCATCTTCAGACCCCTTTCTCTTGATGTCTATGACACCACAGTCTCCCACTTTTTCATCTTCTTCTCAATTTCTTTTCAGAACCCTGTTTTGCTTACTTAAGCCTTTAATGTAGACATTCCCACTGGGTTCTCTCATGGGTAAAAAATCATCCTGCCTTGTGAATTTGACTACACTTTATTCCCTACAATGAATCTGACAATTCTCAATCTGTGAAAAGATAACCGTGTCTACCTAAACTAAATAAATACCTAATCTTGTGCTCTTTTCAGTGTTTTCCCTGGGTCAATGTGCTGTGGAATTTAAAATGGATGGGGAAAAATTGAAATGCAGCATTATTCTCTGCAGCCCCCTGGTTTAATTTCAACCTTCAGAAGAAGCAGCATTTGCCCTACACTTTGGCTCCTGTCCTAAAATAGCTTTTTGAAACATTTCATGATCCCGTTATCAACCAAACAATTTCTACATAACAAGGTCTAGGAGCTGACAAAGGAGTGTGTATGTGTTTACCATTTCATTCTTACCCTAAAAGGTTTACCCTGCTTCCCATCCAGATTTTGCAACCTAAAAGTATGGGTCCCGGGTTTTTCTACATTTCCTATTATTATGCCCCTGCAGCCCAAAGCACTAAAATAATCTGGAGACCCCCCCCCCACCCCGCAAAGTTATTTTTTAATAGTAATTATAAAGGACTATGCAGTACTCTTTCCTCAGTCATATATTATTATGATGTAAAAATTTTTTTTGTAGTCCAATTAAGTGAACAGGGGAATCATGATTTTGACTCCAGTTGGGCTTTCAGGATCCAGACCTGGGTAGAGGATTGGGAGTGCCTGCCCAGGAACTGTGGGTGATCAGCCAAAGGAAGCCGAGATTTGAGTCCTGGATAAGGGAAAGCTTTGTAAGTGAGGGAAAGTTTGGAATCAAGTTGAGGAGAGTGGATAGTAGGCTAGCCAAGGAACTAGGTAAGATGAAGTGAATTAATCTGGGAAAGCCTGCAAGAATTCCTGAAGACAAAGGTCATCTTTTGTTGGGTTGCTTTTGTGGAGTGGGAGTTGGGGTAGCAGGGGAAGCTATGAATATCCCCAGCTGGGCTGGAAAATTTTAGCCCTTCTCTGTCAATATTGTGATTTTACCAATCCCGGTCTAGCTATTGAGGTTACCAAAATGTATCATGGAAATGGGAAAAATGAAATCTGTTGTTATGAGTCCTACCATACTTTGATTTTTGTTGTTGTTGTTTTCAGAGACAGGGTCTTCCTCTGAGCCCAAGCTGGAATGCAATGGTGCAATACGTATGAAATGCAAGGTGTTCATCATAACCTCGAATTTCTAGCCTCAAGCAAATCCTCCCACCTTGGCCTTTCAAAGCATTGAGATTACAGGTGTGAGTCACTGTACCTGGCCCCCACTCATACTTTAATTTTGATGTTTGGAACAAGGGAACAAGCTGTTACTGAAGGAGTCTGGGACGCTCTATCAAAAAATGAAAACACTTGCCAGTAGCACTGCAGTTGGGAACAGGAACTGTTTCTCGTCTTCCATAAAAATAGACACGATTTCTGTTCAAAATGATGGTGAATTTAGACTTAGGCTTATTTTCAGAACAGTAAAAGTTATAGTTGCAACTATTTTTTTCATTAGACTCCTTTTTTTATTTTTTAATTATTTTTGAGACAGAGTCTTGCTCTATCACCCAGGCTGGAAGTACAGTGGCATGATCTCAGCTCACTGCAACCTCCACCTCCTGGGTTCAAGCAATTCTTGTGCTTCAGCCACGTGAGTAGCTGGGATTACAGGCACTCACCACCACATCCAGCTAATTTTTGTATTTTTAGTAGAGACAGGGTTTTACCATGTTGGCCAGGCTGGTCTTGAACTCCTGGCCTCAAGTGATCCACCCACCTCAGCCTCCCAAAGTGTTAGGATTGCAGGCGTGAGCCACTGCACCGGGTCTTATGCAATATTCTATCATTGCTTTATTAAATTCTGCTTTTATCCCTCCACCAGGAGAATTAAAACATTTAATTAAGAAAAGCAATTAAAATAAATGAATATCATTTAAAATATCCATAACTAGCAATAGAATTAACAATTGCTTGTTTACTTGTCTGTGTCCCCTTAGTTATAAGCTCCATGAAGGCAAGGGTTTGATATTTTTTTTTTTTTCTTTTTTTGTGTAGATGGAGTCTTACTATGTCACCTAGGCTGGAGTGCAGTGGTATATGATCTCAGCTCACTGCAACCTCTGCCTCCCGAATTCAAGCGATTCTCCTGCCTTGGCCTCCTGAGTAGCTGGGACCACAGGTGCGTGCCATCATGCCCAGCTAAGTTTTGTATTTTTAGTAGAGATGGGGTTTCACCATGTTGGCCAGGCTGGTTTCAAATTCCTGACCTCAGGTGATCCGCCCACCTCGGTCTCTCAAAGTGCTGGGATTACAGGTGTGAGCCAGCACGCCCCGCCTGATCTTTCTTGCTTATTGTTATATCCCTATGACAATGACATTGCTTAGTAGATAATAAATACTCAATAAATATTTGCTAAAAGAATAGATGACAATGAAGGAGGCATCAAGTACATGGACAGTGAAAAACTTGTATTCTCTAACATTTGAAACTTTTTAAAGTGCTTTAATTTTTATAAGCATAACTGCTGAATAATAATATTAGATCAGATGTACCTGTAAGTATTTTGATATTTCATTGGTCATTCTAGGATATTTTTAAAAAGAGTCATGTTTCTAAAACCTAACCAGGATCTTTGCTTTATGAAGTGCAGTAAGTCCTTAAGAAGATAAATTCCTCTACAGAATACAGAACTCATTGAATTAACAAGGTCTAGAAGATCTCTTGAAGAAATTCAGAAAGAAGAGATGGTGGATATACAGCAGAGTTAAACCAGAACTGAGTACAGTTGTTGGACCATATTTGCAGAGAGGCTTCAGGGTTTTTTATTTAAAATGTGGATAAAAGAAGCTTCAGTGATGGATATTTGCTCAGGCCCCTACTCTTATGGGCAGAATTTGCCACTTTACTCATAAATACTATATAAAAAAGTGATGACACTTACAAGGAGCCAGGATCCTAAGAAGAAAATACATATTTAAAAAATTACAAAACAGACCCTTGCCACATATGTAATGTGCCCTATTGGTTCTTCTTTCTGATTTGTATGTGTATATGTGTATGCTTGTTTCACAGGGGAAAAATAAGGAATACCTTCCATTCTATCCTACCTTGTCTTTGTATGTTAATAAGGAAAAGACCATCTCTAAGCCAGAAAAATACAAAGTTCTTGACCAAGTTGAGGTCCTAAACAAGCAAATGGAACTTTGGCCAACGCTTACCTTTCTTTTTTTTTTTTTCTGCAAGCACTATGTTGACTTACCTTATCTTTTTATAAGCACATTTTACTTCCAGATTGACCTATAAATGTGCAATTTATCTTATTTTTGGGTCCTGTCTATCTTGTCTACAGTTCCTTCTTATAAAAAGGGTATAATCTGAAGAAAGAAAATAATATCATATTGGGATGAAGGAGAAAAAACTAATTTGTTGATATGTAATGGACTATGCAAATACTCTCCAAACCTTCTGAACTCCCTTTGAAAAATTTACTTGAGGAGGTACTCCACCAAAAGGAAAAAATAAACCCTAAAAAGAGGAAGATATGGGACCCACCAAATTCTCCTAATTCAGTACAGCAGTAAAAAGAAACTAATTTTTGCATGTTAAAGCAGGAAGTCAGAAGACTTTAAGAAGAATATTTATAAGAAGAAAATGAATGTATTTTAGCAAATACAAAGATGAATGATCACAGTGATGAGAATAAAGATATATGTGTTTTTGTTAATGAGAAATAATGAAGATAATTTAAAACTCTAGAAACCGTGCAAAAGCTGTATAGGAAAGTCACAATTGAGTAACATGAAGTAAGCTGAAATGTAGCATGATTTTGTGAAATAAAGAGTAAGAAAAGAGAATCTATTTGATCTTGGCACTTGATAATTCTTTTTCAAGCAATATAGGTTAGTGGCATAGAATTATATTTCTTACTCTACTTTGGTTGTTTATTAAACACTATTTATACAATCATGTATAAATATGTGTTTCCTTTTTAGTAGTTAACAAATTTTAGACTCAAATTATAGAGTAAGCATTTCAAGATATAATTATAGCCACAGAACAAAATGTAAATATTACACATTTGACAAGGTCAAATTAATGAGAAAGCTTATAGAATTTAGGAGATAAGAGGGAAGAGAGGATAAATGGAAGGAAGTATAGGGATCCAAATTTTCTTATCTTTAACAGGAGAAGGATTGAGATATAGAAACAAAGAATTAAATTGATTACTCAAAGTCAACAGGAGAAATATTAGTAATCTTAAGATCTAATAACTAAAAATAATGAAAAAGATAGTAACAACCCAAAAATAACATAATGATAATAACTACTAATAGCAAAAAAAAAATGTGTATAGTGTAAGATAAATTTTTCTGCTTTAATGATTGGGGGTCAATAAATAACATCTAAAATTAATAAATCATGAAAAGAAAACATAACCATCGAAATCAAACATATGGAGGTAACTACAGAAGAACTACAAATAGAACCATACTAAAAGGATTGCTTCTGGGAAGCCAGTGTTAGAGGTGGGGTAGGGGATGAGAAAGTAAAACTTTTTTTTTTTTATTTTACAATTTCCGTACTTTTTGGACTTTTTTTCCTTACCATGTGAATATATTATTTGTATTAAATAAAAAAGGCAAAACACTTCCTGATGACTAGCTTAGTATTCTCCTCAATGATATTACCCCAAAGTGCATTCTTAATAAGAATAAAATGAGCATACTCCTGCAGGTAAAAGAGATAGGCGCAGCAGTACCAAATGAATCCTGTAATTAGCATTGCAAGGAGTAGAAGCATCATGATTCCAAACATGTCAACTGAAATGTATAAAAAGAAATATATTTTAAGTTAACAGAACATCAGCAATTTCTGCTATTTTCATCTTTTCTAATATCATGCAATGTGATTCTTTAACAAATGATTATTGAAAGTAATGATACAATAACATACATTACATATTCCAATAAAACTACCATTAACACAACAATCACTAACATTTAAAAATAATCTGGGTTGCTAAAGGAGGTAACATTTGATTTACTTACTTTTAAATTGGTGAACTATTAGGCTACTGGCTTAATTTTTCTTTATTTTACCTCTAAACTCATTTCTGGTACTATCTTAATAGATAAAACAACAAATCCCTCAGGCTGTTATATCTCTAAAGATACATCTAGATAGCAGGGAATGGTTTATTGTTTGAATTTCAGCAGTCCATTACCAAAGAGACAATCAATGTTTGCTGAGAAATCAGATTTCTACCCCTTGTAAACTTTTTTTTCTTACCTCAGTAAGCACAATGTAGTTTATTAGCTTGGTGTGTTATAAAATGAAACTAGAAGGGCAAATATGAAAAAGGAGACTAGAGTTTGTGTTCATACTAGTTACACGAAGTGTAACTTCTTTATAAGGCAAAAACATGTGTGATTTAAATATACCTGATAGTACCTGAAAGAAACAGAGATCTGAGGGCAAAATTTATATCTTTTTACTTCAGTGAAGGAAAAAGAAGACAACTGGTTGTTCTAGACTGGATTTTTTCACATAGCTAGGATTTACCTAGAAAGCTTTTTGTTTCCATTCTTTAAGAAAACTTCTTAAATGGTGCTGGTACGTTTTCCTGCCTTGGTAAGTATTGTATAACATACCGAAAGTCCAACATTTCAGTATAACTTAAAGATTCTTTGATGATTAATATTTGTTCACTCCTAGTTAATCATTATTCTGAATAGCAATTCTCAGTGTAGAATACATTAGCTGAAAAAATATGTTATAGCAATGTTTCCAGATACAACATATCCTCAGACCAGGACTAGCTTATTTAAAAAATCCTGGAATTTCTAAAATGACATAAGAATATAAACATCCTTTAAGTGGGTTATGGATATCATACACTGGAGATTTTAGAAATGGAAATTTAAAGTATTCAGCTACTAGTATGGCAAAGCATCCACCAATCAAAATGAATGTTCACTTAATTTGAATGAATACTTTGCTGCAAACAACCAATAAGCCTATATCAGGAGGAAAGATCAATGAACATCCCTGGACTTGCTATATTTTTATTTTTATTTTACTTAAAGTTCTGGGATACATGTGCAGAATGTGCAGGTTTATTACCTAGGTATACATGTGCCATGGTGGTTTGGACTTGCTATATTTTAATATGTAAAGCAAATGTAATAATTTATAATCCTTCAAATGTAGCAAATCACTAGCATTTGAAAGTCAATCGAAATAAAGAATATAAAAATTTAAATAAGGACAACTCACCTGCACAGTTTAACCAATATATAGAACCGAATTTACACCCGAAATATGGAAAACAATATTTTTTGCATGTTTCTTCTTCACTACACCAAATACACTATATTTGGAAAGAGAAAAATAAAAGTGGTGTCCAAGTATAAGAACCACAATCCCAGGAAGTTTTTAGTACTAATTCAATAAGTATTCAATAAATAATAGCCATTGTTATTATTATTATTATTATTATTATTTGTAGTAGATGCCTTTGGTAACTTCTTGAGATCTCCTTTGTCAGACCCATGCATCCAAACCTCAGCTGCAAAATGTTTTGGCTCCCAATGGCTCACAGCTTCTCCTTTTCTTGGATGACGATGGGGACCACCTAACCCATGAGGTTACTATTTCCCCAGGCCAGTGACTGACTGACATAGGGTTCCAAACAGTGGGCATCCTTGCCTCAAGTCAGGGACAACTCTACCTTGTGACTTTTTTTGCCCAAGGGCTGCCCATGATTCAGGCCAAGAGTGAGCTTTAGCCAAGACCTCATCTTTTCTTCACTCTTCCCCTTATCTTCCCTGAGTCTCTCACTCTATAGGATTTTTGCTGAAGAGCAGTCACTCAAAAATCACATGCACTTGAACCCCTTTCTCAGACTCTACATTTAGGAAACAAAACCAAAGATATTATTTCACAAAGTAGTAATAAGAACTGCGGTAAATGGTTTTTAAAATGTCTCTATCACTCTTTCCATTCCTCTTGCCTGCATCCCCGACTCTTTCCTTTGGGATTGCTCCTCTGTTACATGTGGCCCTGGCGGTGCTGTCAACAAGCCTTACCTCACCCCTCTCCCCACACTGCTCACTGGTGCTCAGATAATCACACAGAAATAGGAAAATGGAATTCTAAGTCCCTTAAGCAAGGCATAAAGGTGAAAAATATTATGGGAGGTAAAACCAGAATAACCTGGAAAAGTGAAAAAAAAAAAAAGACAAAGCGGTAAAAATGGCTGTCACTTACATAGGGCCTACCATGTGACAGGTACTACATTCTAAGTCCTTTGTATATATCCACTCACTTCATACTGATGACAACCCGGTGATCTAGGTACTATTATGTCCACTTTATACATGAGAACAAGAAGGCGCAGGGAAGTTAAATGACTTACATAAGATGGCATACCTAGTAAATAGGGGAGCCTGGGTTCTAACCTAAGTAGCATGGTTCCGTGCTGGTAACCAATCCTGTAAGATTGAACCCAGACACTGCCCGATCACTTCTTGCCGTACATCCTGGGACCAGCAGAGGTAATGATTCACTCCAAAGTAAAGAACCACCCCTTAGACACTGCCTGAATACCAAGGGTATATCACAGGCCAGCTTTTGTTTCATGCTGGACAAGACTAAAGGTTAAATCAAGCCATTCAGTCAAATCTAAGATTGAAGCCACTTTCACTGAATGAGTCTTGTCCTCCTGGACGGTTGCCAAAAGACTGGAACTGCAAAGATAAGGTCTAGATTCAAAGATTACAGCCCACAGAGACTTCTGGCCTTGGTTATTAGTATTTAGAGTCTCTAGGAATCAAGTCCAAGATCTAGTAGGGTTTTAAGGGAAATGAATTGCCAGAAAAAAACCTGAACCTACAGCTAAGAGCTATGCGCACTTAAGTGCTAAGCTGATTCCCAGGCTCCAGTAACCAAGTCCACCGCAAGCAAGCTCCTAAAGAAGTGCAATCCCCGGAAGAGACAATCTCCCCTATGCCTCTCTCTGGTTGGAGCTCAGAGAATAATGGAAAGTGGACTCCTTCGATAGCAGCTAGACTGGTGACCAACAACTCACTGTGCAGCCAGGGAAATTCAACAATGTATTACAGACTTGGAACATATTATAGGACTAGTGGCCACTATCCTCCTTCTAAATAGGAGTGTTTACTGTTGTCATCCTACTTTCTCTCTTCTGTTGAATAGTGAGTCTTTGGGAGTTGGTTTAACTAATTATATAGCTAACTTGAAGGAGTGGGTGGAGCTGTATTCAAACACAGTCAAGAGTAATGCACATCTCTCAGAGATTTCAGATTTAGAACTGGGGGCAGTAGCTGATAGTGACCTTGGGTAAGTCCAATTGCAGTTGAGATTTAGTTGTATTATTTTGCCAGGAGCATTTTTTAAAATATGGGGATGGAGAAAATAGAATATGTCTGTCCTGAAAGGTCAAGGGGGAAAAATAATAGACTGAGGTCTTTTATTTTTAAAATCTCTCTGCTACTTTGTGTCCCCATTCTTCTTTTTCTGGTAATCACACCCTCTTCTACTGAGGACCTCTTCCCCAAACCCTGTGTGATCCGGTGGCTGCCAATCAGTTTTCCCTTACCCTATTCCTACTACTGGAGTGGTCTTTTGACCCAGGCAGTAGCCTAGTAACAAATGCTGGACCAGACATAAAACCCCAATAGGGCCAATCAGAATCTTCTTTAAGTTACAACTCTTTGAGTTACAGACATTGGGTTAGATCTGCTGGCAGCCAGCCCCTTGCCCAGCTGTATGCAGAATGTCCATTTACCACAAGAGAAAATAAAGTCAATTCCCAGAGGGAGGCAGAGCTGAGAGATGAAAGAAAAGAGGAAAATGAGAAGGACAGCCTTTGGTTCAGTTGTGCAAGAAGGCAAGGCCACACCTGGTCTTCCCAATATTGTGAGCCAATGAATTCCCCTTTTTAATAAATTAGTTTGAGTTTGGCTGCTGTCCCTTACCACAAAAATATGTGACTAATACCTTAACTTAATCTAGAAAGTTATCAAAGACCAGAAAACTTCACTTTGCCCCCAAGAACACTATAATAGAGTCAACATTCCTAAATTGGTAATGTATAATTTAAGGCAAATTACATGATTTTTCTCTTATAGCTAAGGAAAATAACCCATGTAAATATGAAGCCATCAGCCTCTTTGGAGTGTGACAACTGAGGAGCCAGCTAAAAGGCTTTAGAGTGATGGTTATTATGTTCTCATGGGAAAATTATAGTACTCATTTTAGGGTAGAGCTGGTTTATTAAGCTTATATGGACATCACAATTGCTATTTTAATAAAAATATCATTAAAATTAAAACATGCAGAAAGTGGGAAGGTACATAATAATATTTAGTGATTTAAGATTGTATAAAGCAAATGGCTTAATATTATACCAGTGGTTGGGGAATGGGGTGTGTAGAAAATCCAGGATTGTTCCAGGTGAAAGAAAAGAATGGAGAGCAGATGGGGGAAAATAAAGAAAAAAAAAAAAGCCAATGATTTTTAAAATTATGGGATAATGGTACCAGAAATAAACAAGTAAAGAACATGAGCTTCTTTGGGGAAGGCAAAATTATAAACTAAGTTAAAGAAATTTTGAGCATGATGTGATTTAAAAAAAAAAAAAAAACTATCCAGAAAGAAATGGCAATCAAGCAGCTGTGAGCATCACTGTTGGTGATCGTTAGATTTAAGGATGTGAATTTGGGATTTCTTTATACGCAGGTTGTGGCAGAGACCAGGACTGTGAAAGACATGGCACAAGAGTGAGGACACAGTGTGAAGAAATGCGCTCATTTAGGAGATGAAGGAATGCACTCCTTCAGGAAAATGAAGAAGAGGAATTGGTAAAGGAAACAAAATGGTGAGGGAAGAAATAGGGCCTGTATAAAGCCAAGATCGCCAAGGAAGGAGCAAGTTTCCAAAAAGAATGAGTGATTAATTTGAAAGGTTGTTGCATTTGGTTATTGAGTCTTTTGTAACCTCTAAATCAGGTTGCTAAGGATTAAATCACACTATGTGATACGGAAGCAATGGTAGAATAAGCACAGAATAAGTACTTCAGCTTCTAGAAAGAAACAAAGAGAAGATTTGGTTTTGTTTGTTTGTTTCCATTTTGTCAGAACTCAGAAGGAAGCCAATGCACAGAAATAGGCTGGATTTGTCATAGAGGGAACAAGGAAATGAGAAAGGCTTTGAGTTTGTGAATGTGCATGCGTTTCTGAGTATGACACATAGATAGAGGTAAGGACTAAGGAATTCACCTCAGAAATGAGAACAGATTTCTCAAGGGGAAAGTTAATGTAAGAGAAAAGATATTGAATTGGTTCTGGTGAAAAATGAGGAAACTTGAACCTGCCAGATGGTCTTAAAATTCTCAAGGAAAGTCAAACCCTGAAAGGAGGATCATGCCAACAGTGGTAAAGGGCTGGGAATAGTTGCCATGGGAAATAATCCATGATACTGGTTGTCCATATATTTTTTCCAATTGAAGGACTCCCAACAGGTGAGGTCCACATGTTTACTGGCATATCCAGATTCGGATCCATCACCTTGTCCACTCCTCGACTCCATGCCCGACCACACACACACACAAACACACACACACAATTTTTCAGAAAAATAAATATCAAAGTGGGCATCTCTTTGTGAGTTGTAAGGTACAACATTTATAAATGCATTTTACAAGCATGTGAGTAACGGTCCTTTCCTATGAACTGTGAGGCTGTGGGAGATTCAAAAATCCCACTGGGCTTACTATAACTTGACTCCTTTTTGTCTCAACCAACCATCCATATCAGGTCACAATTAGTGAGAAAGATGTGATTATGGAGAAAACTTAGAATCTACTCTGATTTTATTTAAGTCAGTTGGCCACAATCTTATGATGCTCATTAGCAAAAAGCAAAAAAAAAAAAAAAAAAATGTACTTATGACAAGTCTCACCATTGTGACACCATGATTGAGAACTTTCGTTCCAAGCATTCAACAGGGATGCATAATGACTCTGAATAGCAATAAAAGCACAGATTACAAGATGCTTCACCTTTTTTAATTAGCCTGATTTTTGAAATTTTATTTCTAATATAAAATATCAACAAAAATATAATATGTTTTTCATATGCTATGTTTATGAGTTGTGTGTGTATCGGGGGGTTGTAAAATTGATTTTTATGGATGGGTTTTTGGTAAGAATGTTTTCTAACTCTAGGAAGGCTAGTCCTATACTATGAAATCATCAGGAAATGTTTCAGATAGAATCTAAGGAAGATTCCCTTACAGTTAAGAAGAATAAGCATGTCATTTATCATACAAATTGGAATATTTTGGGAAATGAAAAGGAGTTGGTATATGTATATTCTCCAGGTCCATGGAGAAGTGGACATAAAGTAGCACAATATACCAACTAAGACATCTGTTCATCCTCCTAATTCTGTGTTGAACATGTGGAATTATCTCTTAGTTCATTCCTATGAGGCACAGGAAATATTTTTAAAATTACACTCAAATTCACATATTCCCAGTATTTCCATAATGAATGATATTTAGAAAAATTTTAAAAATTCTCTACCGTGTTACACTGTAGAGTATACTGAATTAATTTACCCTTCTTTGAATGGCTCAAGAGTTAATTCAATAGTTATTGAATGCTTGCCATGTGTGGGAAATGTGTGAGGTGTTAGAGATACAAAGATGAATAAAACATGAATTGTGTCCTTAAGGAGCTGAGAACAAGGGGAAGGTGAACATAAAAACAATTTAAATGATATGAGTTACAATTCAAAAATGTACATGTTCAAATCCAAAAGAGAGGTATAGGGGAAGTGCAGAAGGTATTCTTCCTCTAAAAGGAGAGATAAGAACAGGTAATGATGGGAAAAATGACAGCAATGTTATCAGTCAGGGAATGAAGTTTATACCTAAGGCCTCAATTTTTCCCATAAAATTGGAGATGAATGCATCTGTTGATATTGATGGGATGGGGGAATTGCTGCTGTGGGAAATTTTAGGCAATATCCCTAACCAAAAGCAAGTGATAGGTGGTATTTGGGCTCAGGTGAGACCAGAAATTGTGACTTTGTAGCTTTATTCATCCAGATGTTGATGAAATATGTTCAAGCAGCAATCAGCTAGTGATGCATAGCAAACGAAAATATAAACCAGAGGACCAACTGGAGCTGTGGAATGTGGGTCCAGTGCCATTAAAAATATGAGGGTATATGCCGTTAAAAATAAGAGGGTGTACGCATTGTATGACTGTATCAAAACATCTCATGTTCCCCATAAATAAGTACACCTACTATGTACTCATAAAAAAATAAAATTTAAAATTAAAAAAAAGAAAGCAAAGCCATTAAAGTAGAAGTAGTTTTTACAACTCCGAGGGAAATAATTGATCTAGGCAAGGATCATTGTTGGTTGCTAATATCATCAAATGCTAGACAATAAATCTTATCTACCTCCTAATGAAGGGCCTCTCAGCATGAAGCATTCCTACCAAAAAATTAAACAGAATCTGATAAAGCCTTTATATCTAATTATCAGTTTATAAGAGCAAAAGAACAGGGAAAAGAGGAACATGATAAAAGTCCAAAATTAGTCCAAATCCTTTTCGAATTCAGTCCAAAATTAATCCAAATCCTTTTGGGATGTGATCAGCAAAATCCAGACTATGAGAAACCAAATAGGACAATCTAGTTTCTCCAACAAATAAGTTGCAAAAAAGAAAATAAAAAGGGAGAAGGAACATATAGATTAAAAGATACTTAAGGTATATATCAGCCAATTGCAATGTACAAATGTGATTCAAACAAACAAACAAAAATGACTCAACAAGACAAATTTATTATTTTCTGGGTGCCTGATGATATTAAGATTATATTGTTAACTTTTAGGTATGATCATGGATGAGCTTGTAACGTTTAAAGTAAAATATCAATTAGAAATATATGCTTAAATATTTTTAAGCAAAATGATATGGTATCCATATCATCATTTGCTTCAAAATAATACATTTAGCGGGGAAGAGCATACATTGAAAAAAGTTGGTCAAGATGGTTCTTTGCGGTATAAAGCTTTATTATATTGCTTTCTTTTCTTTATTGGTATATATGAAATTTTCCATTATAAAACATTTAACAACAACAAAAACGGGAAGAATATTGCATTCAGGTGAACAGCCATGAGAATTCACAGGAGGGAAGGAAGTCCATTGGAGAGGGCCAATAAACTGAAGGGAAAAGAAGAGTGTTAAGGGACTGGAGGATGTTCTTGTCTTGTTGAGGCTAAAGAGTAGGTACAGTATAAGGGAGTGAGAATGTAAAAGCCAGTGTAGATTGTGCAGGGTTCAGAAATGCCACAGAAGTGATGTCTTACTACACAGGGTTGAGGAAGGCAGGACACTGAGACAGAGTATGTCTGGGTCATCGCTGGCTGTGGAAAGCATGTAAGGCATTGGTAGTACAAACTGGGTGGAGAATGCCATGAGCGAGAAGCCCAGGTCCTCATTAAAGTAGACGAGTGATAGATGTTTATCTTCTTAGGGGAAGATAAGACAGGGCAGAGGGTGTATATCCAGATCACTATGAGAGACAGCAACTACTAAAGTGTGCCCTTTTCTAAGTAGTGACTTCAAGCTTCTGTTTTTGGTGTTGTCAGTTATCCAACACAAGTTAGACTACAGTGGTTTTTATGCAGCTTGCTGCAAACCTGTCTGTGACACAAAGTGGTCATTTCCCTCATAACTTACAGCATGTCTGCTTTCTTCCAAATCTGAAGTGAAGAGCAATGATTTCAGACATTTAATCATCAAAGAAGAGGAATGTAGCTACATCGTGGTTAAGGAATGGTATGTCATTCTTTCTAGTCTTTAGGAAATAGAAGTGGGAAGGAAATTGTCACCACATCTCAAAAGATATATCTTTTCCTTTACTTGCAAAAATTATTCCAAAATTTCAGTACAATTTTTTCAAGCAAATAATTCTTTTCTTTTTGAAGTATAATTTTCCAGAAGGAAGTACATGTTTGTACTTAATTATCTCCATTGCTTATTTCTAGATCCTCAAAGAATGGTTTGAAATACATAAATAGATCTTAATAACTGTTATGAGTTATTCCTGTTATTAAAAAATTGTGTAAAACAAAGTTTAGCATATCTTTTAAATGACAACTGTAAATTGTGACTTTATAACGTTCCCAGAACAATTTCCTCATAAGAAAGTTAACTTACTTTCTTATCTTTTGTGCACAATTGACAATTCTTCTTTACAGCACATTCTACAAGAAAAAAAAAATTAAGTCCAAAATTAATACAAATCCTTTTTATTGCTCAGTTTTACGTAAAAGTGCATTTCACTTAGTCATTCCTGTTTTAAGCCATATTCATCCATACCCCAGCATTTTACTTCATTATTTTAATGTATTTAGACCCCCACTGGTACTGTATAAATCCTCTTAATCTTAAGTCTTTTCTCCTATTTCTTGGAAAAACATGAAATGGCATCATCCAACTTTGATGAGCCAAGTTCTGAAAAACAACCCCCAAAACACTGTAAGGAAAAACAAATTGGCAAGTCCATTGTATTTTAAAATATCAAGTGTTGTTCTTCAGGATGGTATTGCCAAGATATTCCTACTTAACTAACCCTTCAAATAGTTAAAAAAAATTAATTCCCCATCTTTTTTTACCACAAAGCTTTAAAAACTTCTCCCAAATGAGGATTTTCATTCCTCTAGTTTTATGGAAAAATAAACAGTACGATTTACATTTGAAAGTTCTAGAATAAAAACTATGAATTTGGAAAAAAGCATTTCAATGCCTCATTTTATTACTGCAACATCTCCTTAAAGAAAGGGTCTGGAATTAATGTACTAGTTGTTTTGTGATACAGCAACAATAAAGTTGCTCTCTCTATTATTTTGGGGGCAGAGTTCACAGGCTCTGTGGGAAAGGTCAGACCTTTCTATTTAATTTCAAATTGTTTGATTGGATGCAGATCTGATTTGGCTGGGGAAAAAATTTTACAGTTCAGTTTTCAAATTAAGTCCTATTGAATGTTACTTCCTCCTAGCCAAAAGTGTCCTTGAAATACCCATGGGAAAGTTGAGTGAAAGAAAAGGCAAGGTGAATGGTAAAGATTCTGCTGCCTTAGCTATGTGAAGGACAGCTGGCCTCAGGCTCCTTTCAGGAGGCAGAAGCAGGGAAACAGAGGACTCATGACTTGGCCACTGTTCTCAGAGCTCTACGTGTTTCCCACAGCTTTTTTGTAAACTAAAGTTTTTATTTTGGAATAATTTCAGATTTACAGAAAAACTGTGAAGATTCTACAGGGAGTTTCTGTATACCCTTCATCCAGTTTTCCAAATTTTTTTTTTTTTTTTTTGAGACGGAGTCACTCTGTTGCCCAGGCTGGAGTGCAGTGGCATGATCTCCACTCACTGCAAGCTCTACCTCCCAGGTTCACGCCATTCTCCTGACTCAGCCTCCCGAGTAGCTAGTACTACAGGCACCCACCACCGTGCCCGGCTAATTTTTAGTAGAGACAGGGTTTCACCAGGTTAGCCAGGATGGTCTTGATCTCCTGACCTGTGATCCGCCAGCCTCGGCCTCCCAAAGTGCTGGGATTACAGGCGTGAGCCACTGCGCTGGCCCTCCTATTGTTAATACCTTACACTACCATGGTACATTAATCGAAACCAAGAAACTAACATTGGCACTTGACTTTTAACTAAACTCCAGGTTTTATCAGGATTTCACCAGTCTTTACACTAATGTCGTTTTTCTTTTCCAAGATCCCATCCAGAATACCACATTGCCTTTAGTCATCATATCTCCTCTGGTCTGTGACAATGTCTCACTCTTGCCTTGTTTCTCATGACATTGACAGTTTTGAGGACTACTATCCTCACACCTTTCAGATATTTTGTAGAATGCCCCTCAACTAGGATTTGTTTGATGCTTTTCTCCTGATTAGATGGGAAATGAGTTTTGGCGAAGAGCGAAGAGATGAAGTTCCCTCCTCAACACACTATGTCAGTAAATGGCCTGCTCAACCTCCATGGTTGAGGTTTAGATTGAGCATTTGTATAACTAACCAGCCATCTCTTTAATATTCATTTTTGCCCTTATTGGAAAACTAATGAGGGTACAGCTGACCTATGTGTTACGTGAATCAGTAGGTTCTTTCTTCTGTTCTATTCCTAAAGAACAAGGTTCTAGCTATCTCCATGGCATTATCAGGTACCAGATTCTTTCACCCTAAAGGCCTGATGTTTGCATATATGTTTTCTATCTGGTTACTTCTTCGCTCTTGATTACATTTTTCATGATTTCTGTATCATTTCTCCTAGTTCTCTTAGAACATCACTGGCCTTTCTTTTTCAGTTTCTTTGACCGGTTCCACTCCTATCAATGTCTGAAATGTTGCTGTTCCATAAAGTTCCATCCGTGATCCTCTTCTCCCATGAAGAATCATAATTTCAAATGCCTAGACATACCTGGCATCAAAATATATTATGCCAAATATCAAAACAAAATTTTTTATTGGCATTGCAATACATTAATAATACAAAAATAAAGTTTATCTGCAAGGGAAAATTTTTCAAGAACATCTAAGAGAAAAAAACAATGGGGAGTATATGTAAAATAATAAGATTTTATATATTACATTTCTTCTTATATTTTATTTACCCGTTACATCTATTTTAAAACTATGTTGTTAGGTGAATAAAGGTTTGTCATATGTCATCTTGGTGTACTGTACTACATGTCAATATGGAATATCACTTTTTCTTTGACTTAATGATTTCTTTTACTTGAATTCAGTTTTATATAATATTGCTACACTTGCTTTCTTTTTCAGTAGCATTTGTAAGGTCTATCCTATTCTATCAATTTATTCTTTATTCCTTTATTTTCTCTAGTGGCTTCAAAATACACATTCTATTTCTATTCCTGAGCTGTTATTTTAAAAATTTGGGGAGATATTTTATATGCATCTTTCTATCATCATTTAATCAGGATCTACATTCTCAACCTAGACAAAGATCCTAATATGTTTTTACTCTTCTCTTTCTCACCATACCACTTCCCAATTAAATAATTTAACTACTTAATAGCAGTTAAACTTCCATATGATTTCTGTATCATATGGATTTCAGAAATCAAATGGAATTTTAACTACTATTAAAGTTATTAATGATTATTAGACATATTTAAATTGCTGTTGACTTACAATAAATTATTTAGAATTAACTCTTCATTTTACTAGTTTCTTTGCTTACTACTCTTTCTTGAATCCCACATTTTCCCCTTGGATTCATTTTTCATTTTGCTGGATTATATTCTTGAGTATTTTTTTCAGATGTCTGTGAATGATAAACTCTTTGACTCTTCAAGTGTCCAAATGTTTTTATTTTGTATACCTTCTAGAGCACAGCTGGCTTAGTCTGTTAATATGTTCTAGTTTCAACGCCATTTTTTTCAAAACTTTGAAGAGATTTTTTCTTCCTCTTCTTTATTTTATTATTTTTTTTTTGACAGAGTCTCATTCTGTCACCAGGCTGGAGTACAGTAGCGTGATCTCGGCTCACTGCAACCTCCACCTACTGGGTTCAAGCGATTCTTCTGCCTCGGCCTCCCAAGTAGCTGGGACTACAAGTGTGTGCCACCACACCTGGCTCATTTTTATATTTTTAGTAGAGACAGGGTTTCGTCGTGTTGGCCATCTCCTGACCTCGTGATCCGCCCGCCTTGGCCCCCCAAAGTGCTGGGATTATAGGCATGAGCCACCATGCCCCGGCCAAAGATTTTTTTTGTGTATATTTTTCTTTAGTTCCTCTCTTCCATTCCTCTCCTCCTGAAACTCCTATTACATTAATGTTGGCATGAACTCTTGTCTCTTTTTTCTACAGGTTATCTCTTGTTCTTTTGTACTGCATTCTGGAAGAATTCCATGGCTCAATTATTGAGCTTGCTAATTCACTCTTCAGCTACGTTTGTGTTTATTATATTTTTAATTTCCAAGATTCGTAATCTTTTCCAGAATAGCCTGTTCACGGATATCTCCATGAGAATACTAATCATAGTGCTGAGAGAGGCATCCATCCTAAACCCTGAGCATCTCTGGATTTCCTAGCTAAGTGTGCCAAACTTCTTGGCCTAATTATCCTCTGACCCTGCACTTATTCTGTATCTGGTAACATAGTCAATTAAATAGGCCAAGGCAACCACAGTGTGACTATAGTCACGATTACTCCCCAGGGACTAGATTTTTTACTGCTTGCCATAAAAGTTCATAAGCTCTTAGTCCTGGGTTCCTTAGCTCCAGTGCAACTGGCTGCATTCGTAAGCACAATCTGGATACACTGCATTGCTCTATGGGACTCGGGGGCAGGAGATTTGGTGCAGCCATACTGATGTTCCTGCTGTTGGCTGTGCTATGAGTAATAAACCGTCTGGCACTGATCCACTGAATCTCACTGTCTACTTTTAGCGCCTATGGAGTTGTGGCAAGCCAATCTACTTGCTAGCTTAGTCATTTCCTTTGGAATCTTGTTAGTCCTTGCCATTTTCTGTAGGAGAAGTTTCTAATTCCAAGGTGTTTTTCCCCCTCTATTAAATGTGTTTTAATAAATTGGTTCTTTCCTTTATTGGGTTTCATGATTCTTGATTGTGTTAGCACAATCAAGTTAGGATTTAGGTGTATGTATATAGGCTATTTCCACCTCTGTGGTGTGGGCGAGGATTGGGACATGCTGCCAAGTTCAGTGTGTTGGTAGTATATCTTTTCCTGCCTTTCCAGGCCAATAATTCACATTCATTGTTAACCTGGAGCAGTTGCCTCTGCTGCCTCTGCTGCCTGCTTCTTGAGACAGTTGAGAAGGTGGAGAGGCAACCAGCTATAGTGCTTTAAGATCAGTTCCCAGGAAGCTGCTGCACAACTCCCTCGTGCTCTTTGTATTCACTGCTGCTGAACTTGGAGCAACCCCAGAAACCACTCTTACATTAGTCTTCTCTTATGTGTATTTTAGGCTGTGGCTTTCTCCATTAGTCTGATCTCAATTGCTTTCTGTTTCTCAGGGATTCTTAACATTTTCCGGCTCTCATCTTGTTTTCCAGCACTGTCATAATATATGTCTCTATCTCTATATCTAGTCATGTGTTGCATAACATTATCTTGGTCAACAGACTGCATATAGGATGGTGATCCCTTCAGATTATAATACTGTATATTTTTACTATTCCATTTCTATGTTTAGGTAAGTTTAGATACACAAATACTTACCATTGTGTTACAGTTGCCTGCAGTATTCAGCATAGTAACATGCTGTATAGGTTTGTACCCTAAGAGCAATAGGCTAATCTAGCCTAGGTGTATAGTAGGCTATACTATCGAGGTTTGTGTAAGTACACTCTATGACATTCACACAATGATGAAATTGCCTAACTATGCATTTCTCAGGATACACCTCTGTCATTAAGCAACACATGACTGCATAATGTTTATTGAAAACTTACCATGTACTAGAAAACGTTCTGAGTGCATAACATAGATTAACTCATTTGATCCTCACAACAACAATTTACAGAAGATACTATTTTATTCTTATTTTACTGATAAGGAAATTGTGACACAGAAAGCATGGGCCTAGTAAGCAACAGAGCTGGGAGGAGAGTCCAGCCAGTGTGAGCTGCTGCCTGTGATAACTGTGTTCTTCTGCCTCTCTGGTGAAACAAGTACTGTCAGAGAGGCACAGCTAAGTATAGGAGCAACTATTCATTCAGATTAGGTGGACTAAAGGAAGGCATCATAGAAGAGGTAGAATTTGATCTAGGCCTATCAATATCAGAATTCAGTTTTACATCACAATTCAGCATAATGTCAAATCCCCCATTTCTGCTAGTGGCAGAAAACCATAAACTTGCAATCTCAGTCAATTAATTCATCCTCCTTTGAATAAATGTTTAGCTAAATGTAAGGTTTGCTCCTTCCCCCTTTACCTTGGGGATGCTATACTTTTCTGGGAGCAAAGGCTATGTGTTGCCCGGGTACTAGGGTGTGACTGGACTGAGTCCCCTCCTCCTTCCTTACTAGCCTCACTGTGTGAATCTCAACTGTCCACTTCTTAGGGAGTGTCATGTCTAGTATCTGTGGTCCTGCTGTGGTCCTGCTGTGGTTTCTAGACATGAGGTCCAGTATTCTCAGGGAAAGACCTTTCCCTCTTCACTTTTGCCAGCTCTTGCAAGAACTGCCTTGCCTGTACCCCACCCACTATACTGGGAATTTTAGGGCTCTCTACTCTTTTCCCTACAAAATTCTTATGTCCAAGGGATTCTGACATGCAGTCCTTGAGTCCATTTGCTAAGATACTTCTTCCTGCTACTATTACCTACTGTTTGGGAGCCATGTTAGCCTCATGTTATCTGTGAGACCAGTGGATTCAGAGTAAACTCTAGAAAGTGAGTCACAAGTTCCTAATGTTTTCAGATTCCCCTTCAACCCATATGACATTTTTATTATCTCACCCTTCCTTTACCTCAGCCAGAAGTGGTATACCAGGTTTCTCTCCTGGTTCCCCATCAGCATTTAAACCTTGTGTCAATGCTCTAATCCTCCTAATACCTGCTTGCTGGTCAAAATCTGAAAGCGCTTTTTGTCTTAAAGATGGCTATATGAAGTTAGGATCCAACCAGGAAAACAGAAATCACTTTGTGTATACATAACACTGGGAACTTAGTATCGAGGTTGGGTATGCAGGTGATGAAAGAGGCTGAGAAGTTTGCCAGGGGAAAGATAGCAAAGTCCCACCTCCTCCCAGATAACAGCACCCCCTAGGCTAGAGGACAGAGGAATGAGGCAGATACCAGAGACCACTACAGTAAGCTTAGTGTATGTGACAAATATTCTTGGTGTGTTCACCATTAGCAGAAATAAACAAATGAAGAGAGAAAACTCAGAAGCCTTGCTTTATATTCAAATTATTTGACCTTCAGTTTATTTCCTTGGAGGTATCTGCCTTTTAATTTCATTCTGATATCTTGCTATTGACTTCGAGGCTTGTTTCACTGAATATTTCTTGTTTGATTGTTCTCTAGCTCAAAGCACTTGTGGGAAATTTTCATGTTTCTTGAGTTGTGTTCTCTTATAGGGTAGATTATTTGGTGTGTGTGTGTGTGTGTGTGTGTGTGTGTGTGTGTGTTTGCATGCTATCATATAGTCCTTTATTTCTTTATTTTGCTGTGCAGGATTTACACAGTTGCTCTATTGTTTTCATTCTACTAATGATTGCATAGCTCTGTTCAGACCTTCCATTTGTTCTGATATAGTGTAGGTGAGATCTTAACCACCTTACCACGATCCTTGAGATTTTTTTCAAGAACCTACAATTTTATGGCATTTTATGTTCTATTCACCCCACTGTTTTCAGCATTAGACAGGGGGGAGAACGCAAATGAGGCTGTGCCAGGCTTTGTTAGAATGTCTGACTCTGCTCTCTCTTTTGAGGGTTGTCATTTTTCAATGTCAAGGTTTGCTAAAGCTTATCAGAGGTTTTTCCCATTTCCATGAAGGGGTTTCTTTGGACTCTGGATCTGCCCTCAAATCCAGCTTGTAACTCAGGAACCTGAGTTTCCATCAGAGAGTCAGGCCCTCTCTCTCAGGTCCTCATTCCACTTATTTCTCTTCAGTAGCCATTTCCTCTTCTCATCTTCAGAATAAGATAAAGAATAGGATACCCACTCAACTTGTTTCTCTCCAGATTTGGGAGAATCAATAAAAGTTCTTATATTATAGTAACTCATTAGTTACCTCTAAGAGAGGGTGGTAACATTTGGAGTCTTGCCATGCTGTGCTATTCTGTTCTGATCCAGAATCTTCCAGTTCTTTCCTTAGTTGCCACTTATTTTTTGCACTATGACCCTTTGTTGTCTGGTTACTTCTAGTGAATAAAATTCTCTAGGTTTCAGTACATTTTTTAATCCATTAATTAGATTCTAGAAGATTAACCTAAAGTTGCATCAAGTGCTTACTATAATTTCTTGAAATATTGATTACTAAGCTCTCAAATGTAAATGAACATCAGAGTTAGAAGCCCTGGGGATCAAAACAACCTGCTTAGCGGGAGGTCTCACTTGATGTGCGATCCTTCACAAAGTCCTGTCTGTTGCCTGTCACTCAGGGCATAATCTGGGACATAGATGAGGATCTCGTGAAGACTTAGAAGCCCCTTCTCAGTTTTGGAAGTGAAAAGTGTCATGATGTCTAAGAAACCATATCCTTGTTAGATGGGAAGATTAAATGCAAGCACTAAGGGGAACTGGCCCGAGACTAAGATGCAAGCATTCAGGAGAGGCCCTTGGCAGGCAAGCTGTTTCCTTAGAAACATGAACTCCAGCTGGCCAGCCCTAAAAGTGAGTTAGCTAGCAACAGAAACTTCCATCTTTGGAGATTATCTTATCTGTGATTTTTTATTTATTTTATTTGTTTGCTTTTTTTTTTTTTTTTTTTTTGTTCTTCATCAGTATTTTGATAAAGTCTTGTGAAAAATTTCCAGTATGAGTCCAAGTTTGCAAGGGAACAAAATGAATAATTTGTTTCTATGTTTGGGCCTATGCTTTTAGGTGCTGTTTGTTGGGAGAAGGGGCCAGGATGGCACTGGAACACTATTTCTCTTAGAGTATGTATAGGGGTGACCAAGAGGTTAAAAAAGAGAAATCTGTGGGAAAGATGAAACCAAAGAAAACAAGCTAGGTATTTTAATTCAGCATCCCCCCAACCCTACCCCCTCAAAGGAGATTCTTATTTCAGTGCAACGCTGAGAACTGTGGGTTTGGTTTTAGTAAGGAAGACTGATTTACTTACAGATACTAACATTCTTTTCTACTCTGGAAACCAGACAGCAGTAATTATTCTGTCTCATAGTCTTTGTAAAAATGGCAATCTCGGCTTTACAGGGCACTTTCCAAGTAATTCAAATTCTGTCTCTTATTTTGTCTATACAGTTCCAATTTAGGATACTAAAAACCTTATTTCCAGGTTCATGAATTTAACTCAGCATGACTTTTAACATTTCAAATTTTTTTCAATTGGGAAGGGAAACCAAGAGATGCCTCCAAACTGAAGTAATTTTTTTTTTTATGAAAAAGAACAAATAAAGCATTTTATTAACTATCTTTAAAAACTTAAGAAAAAGGAACTATGACCATTGAGTGGGTTTGATTAGAACAAAACCCAACGATTTAATCACAACAAAAAGCTTATATGCCATAGGTCATGCAAAAAATGATGAGGGAGAAACTATGCTTTTCCTCAAATTTAAAACTGTTTGAATCCACCTTTCATATTTCAGATAAACCAAATTAATCTGACTCCAATTTAACCGAGTTTCACCAAAACCACCTAGAGCCTTTAAAATGTCTTCCCACCAACACCAAATGACAACTTTTGAGATGAAAATTCCAGTGCACCAGGATGGCACGATTAAAAGGAAAAACTACGCTGGAGCATATGGGGCACCCGCCTCAGGACTCCGGATCACTCACCCTCTTCAGTCTTATCTCTTGGTTTCTGATTGTTCCTGGGGCTGTGGGAAAAACCACTCTCTGAGAAGCTGATAAGCAATTGGATAAGAAAGAGGGAGAGAAAAACTGGCAGGAGGATCTGGCCCCATGCCCGCAGCCAGCACATCTCTCTTCAGACCTGGTGACCCCAGCCACTGGGAACCTGGCAGGCACCAGCTACAGTGTTGGACACTGAGACCCACTCAGGGACTGTGACCTACCACAGCCCCGGGTCCTTAGGCTGCCACTTGTAAGCCCTGGATGCCAGCATAATCAGCAGAACCTTAGAATCCCTAATGTTCTAGCCAGAATGTGGAATGTTCATAGTGCAATCCTGGTCGGCACTGAGTCCAGCTTCCTGGGCCCTGAATACCATGTACAGTCAGTCCATTGGACTTGACTGAGGTCTATTTCCCCCAAATCAACACTTTTCCCTACTACATTGTTGTTTTTTGGAGAAAGACCTTGATTCTAATTTCCACTACATGAATATGTGTACAGCGGTTGCACTCTTCCATGCTGGCTTTTCTCTGATGTAAATGAACCTACCACCCACCGCATTCCATGGGAGTGGTTGTGCGATCAATGAGTGGTGAGGCCGTGAAACTCACAGCTCTGTAAAGCCTTGGTCTTGTCCTTGACTAGCCTGGTGATCCTCTTGACGTGCTCTAATGCAGTTTCCTGAAGGTTATGTTTGGGTAGTACATAAATGTCTTTTATTTTCATAGTTATGAATTTATTTTAATGCATATTGGAAAAATATAACCAGTAGTTACAATGATGTAATAGCAACAATATACGCTTTTAAAATGAATCTATGCAAAAAAGGACAATTTTCATAAATATAAATAGTACACAACTTAAAGGATATGGCAAAACTTGGGGAGGTGGTTCCAGAATGACTGAAATTTGAGCAATCTTGCCCCAGTGTGTGTGGCGGGGGAGGGGTAGAGGTGGGTGATGAAAACTTGTCCTTGACCAGGAATTATCTCGTTCTGTTTTTCAAAAATGATGAGATGGGGGCTGGGCGCGGTGGCTGAAGCCTGTAATCCCAGCACTTTGGGAGGCCGAGACGGGCGGATCACAAGGTCAGGAGATCGAGATCATCCTGGCTAACACGGTGAAACCCCGCCTCTACTAAAAAATACAAAAAACTAGCCGGGCGAGGTGGCGGGCGCCTGTAGTCCCAGCTACTCGGGAGGCTGAGGCAGGAGAATGGCGTAAACTCGGGAGGCGGAGCTGGCAGTGAGCTGAGATCTGGCCACTGCACCTCCAGCCTGGGCCACAGAGCCAGACTCCGTCCCAAAAAAAAAAAAAAAAAAAAAAATTATGAGGTGGGAAGATCGCTTGAGCCAAGACATTCGAGGCTGCAGTGAGCTATGATTGCATCAGCACACTCCAGTCTAGGCAGCAGAGCAAGACCTTGTCTCTAAAAAAATTATTTTAAAAAATTAGAAAAAAAAAAAGATGGAATTTTCCCATAGTATTCCTGGCATATTGATCTCGACTGCATCCTGAGGACTATGGGTCGAGTATGGACAATAAAGATGGAGGAGGAGAAGATGTGCAGAGTTCCAGGCTACTTTTTTCTTTACCCATTTGCAATGCAGCTGACAGACAGAGGGTTATTAGCTATAACATAAAAAACGTGCTTTTATAAACTGACAAAAAAAAGGACAAAAGATAAACAATAGGAAAATGGACAAGAGATGTGGAGAATCCATTGACAGAAAAGTAAATCCAAGTAGCCAATGAATACATGAAAAAAATGGTTTAGCAACACTAGTACTAGGAACTAGGAAATTATAAATTAAAACTAATAATGTAAACATCAGGTAGGCAAGCATTTATAAAGAAAACTAAGATATCATTGGTGAAGTTGTGGGGGAAAAAGTACTATTATACTTTTTGGTGGAACTGTAAATTGTTACAGTGTCTTTAGAAAGCATCACTGCAGCAGCCATTAAAATGAAAAATACATATATTCTATGTGCATATTGTTTCTTGGAGACCTGCCCCTCACTGCCTCTCAGTTCTCACTGAGGCAGTGTGTGTGGCCTCTCAGTTCCACACACACTGGGTGGAGTTCCAACTCCTACCTTGGAAGCAGGACATGAAAACTACATCTGAGCAAAGCAGGTCATAAAACTTCCCTGGCCACCATGCTGGCTCAGGAGTGGGCTCAGGAGTGGGCACATGACCTAGACTGGTCTAATCCAACTCAATCTCAGAGCTTTTGCTAGGAATGCTAGGATAAAGATGCCTGTCTTCCTCTGGATTCAAACTTGGAAGGACTTATTCTGTGTAACTGCTAAAAGCCCTCATAAGTCTATGTGGGAACCAGGCATGTTGGCTTACGCCTATAATCCTAGCACTTTGGGAGGCTGAGGCAGGTAGATTGCTTGAATCCAGGAGTTCAAGACCAGCCTGAGCAACACTGTGAAACCCTGTCTCTACAAAAAAAATACAGAAAGTTAGCCAGCATGGTGGTGTGCACCTAGAGTCCCAGCTACTCATGAGGCTGAGGTACAAGGATCACTTGAGCCCAGGAGACAGAAGTTGCAGTGAACGGAGATTGCACCACTACACCCCAGCCTAGGCAACAGAACAAGACCCTGTCTGACAATGATAATAATGATAAAAAGAAAAAGACTATGTGAAATATGGCCATAAAAATGCCCATATCAAAGTAAAAGTGACTGATGGACTCAGCTGCTGTCCCTCAGATGTATCCACCATATTTATCCCAAGGTCATGCTTCCTACAAGCTACTTTCAGCCAAGACTAAACATAGAAGGGATACTAATATGGGATACTTTTAGTGGGAGATCTTGGCTGGAAAATTCCCCATCAAGGTAGTTGAAACTTTCTTAGAACTGTGCTGCACTTTGAAACTCTACCAACCAAATTCTCCTTCCTCTTTTCCTCTCTCTTCTTCACCAGTGTCAGACCCGCATTGCTGTTTGAAGGTTCTCACCTGCACTAGCTCCTTCCCTCTTATTTTTTACTTTCTTTTTTTCTTAAGATGGAGTTTTGCTCTCTCTTGCTGCCCAGGCTGGAGTGCAATGGCATGATCTCAGCTCACCGCAACCTCCACCTCCTGGGTTCAAGCAATTCTCCTCTCCCAGCCTCCTGAATAGCTGGGATTACAGGCATGTGCCCCCACACCTGGCTAATTCTGTATTTTTTTTTTTTAGTAGAGACGGGGTTTCTCCATGTTGGTCAGGCTGGTCTCAAACTCCTGACCTCAGGTGATCCTCCCACCTCAGCCTCCCAAAGTAGCTGAGCTACTGTGCCTGGCCTCCCCTTTATTTTTTTTGTTTCCCAAGTAAAACTCTTGGACTTCTAATCCCATCTTAGCAGATCTTGAAGGACTTGAGCTAATACAAATGCTACTGAGTGTTCTGACAGAACCAGTGGTAAGATAAAATTTTGAGATGTGTTTACTTACTCTCCAGTGGACAAAGAAGATACCATATTGAGCAGTATGTGGAGTATGGATAACTCCTAGGAAGAGATGGCAGCTGCATTGTTAAAGACTTCATGGTGATGAAATGTTTTCTACCTAGGAAAACAAACTAGTAATTGGGAATCCCCTGTTTAGTGTAATAATTGAAGCATTTGAAAGATATAGGGGGACAGTGCCTGCAAGGACAACAGAGTTGGTTGGTTACAGAGTAGTACTGATGCCTTGCAGAGGGACAATGAGAAACCACATGCCTTTGATTGGCAGTTAAAGGTTAAGTATGAAAGCTAGAAGGTATCTTTAGCAGCCCTTATCTCCAGTAGTGGAAGAGTGGAGAAAGCTAGCAGCAGATTGAGGATATGATAGTTACAGAGCTCCAGAGGCACTTAGATTATACCAGCCAGGCAGGTCTGTATGCTAAAGGTAAGAGCTTGGGTTGGGAAAACGGAATCCTGAAACAGCTTCTGTGGTGAAACATTATTACTCTATTACTTTAAGAACCCCACTATCCCCATGGATGTTAATAAGTTCAGCTCTGTGACTGCCTCTACTGTCAGTTTTGGCTTGCAGAGGGGAGCTGCTGAATTTTTTAATGATGTTGGTGCCCTTTTTACCAGCACATTCCTGATGGCCTTGGTGAATAGATGGATACTGCTAATGTTGACTCTGCAGATCCTCCAGGAATCTAAGAACTTGCAGGAGTGGCCAACCCTTCTGCTGGAAAACGCAGTAAGTGTATCTTAATAGGTGTCCTCTCAGGAGAACCCCTACCTCTTCTCTTGGCTGCTAGGCCAATAACTAGGGTTAAATCCAGTGGGGGACATGCTGAGCCTAATAAGGGAGGAAAGAAATTATATTCCAAGGTATAACTAGCCAATGAGGGCCATCAATACTGAATTTTGAGGGTGTTTGAACAGGGGGCTAGAATATGAAACTGAACAAGCAAGGTTTCTTTGACTTGGAAGTACTTTTGTAGGACATGAAATTTAATGGCCTGGTAATACCCAGGGGACAGTGCTAACTCATTGTTAGAATGGCTTTTAGAAGCCTAAGAAAGTGATCCAACACTGAGCAAAGTGGAAATGCCTGAGTTGCCTAGGCAGGAGGAAGAGGAAGGAATAAAAAGGCTGAGAAGGAGAAGTAGGCTTGCTGGAGTGGCTATATTATGTGAGGTCAGAAAAATTACAAGATAACTATGTTCCAGGGGAGAGTTCAGAGGAAACACCATTCACCAAGGAAATCGGAAATGTGCTGGTAAGAAGGGCACTTGAATCACTGAGAAGTTCAGTAGCTTTCTTCCAAGACTGACAATAGAGGCAGTCACAGAGCTGCAATTGTTAATATCCAATGGGAAGACTGGGGCCTCCAAAGTAATAGTGATCAGGTCATGGCACGTAAATGAAAGAAGCCAGAATCTCACAACCACCAAGATCAGAGGGGTGGTCAATGGAAGCCTGGCCTACAGCAAGGTATAGAGATGGTTAAGAGACCATGGCACCTCTAGGGGCAAAACAGGGGAGTAGCCAGCAAGGGAGATGTTTAACATCCACAACCAGAAAAGGGCAATGATGGAGGAGTAGGAAGCTGATGACAATGATCCCAATAAACAGTCATGATCCCTTGCTCACTGTATTAGTCCATTCTCACACTGCTATAAGGACATATATAAGACTCGGTAATTTCTAAAGGAAAGGTTTAATTGATTTACAGTTCAGCATGGATGGGGAGGCCTCAGGAAACTTACAATCATGGCAGAAGGGAAAGCAAACACATCCTGCTTCACATGGTGGCAGGAAGGAGAAGTGCCAAACTAAGAGGGAAAAGCCCCTATAAAACCATCAGATCTCATGAGAACTCACTCACTATCACAAGAACAGCAGCATGGGGGTAACCAGCCCCATGATTCAATCACCTCCCACCAGGTGCCTCCCATGACATGTGCGGATTATGAGAACAACAATTCAAGATGAGATTTGGGTGGGACACAGCCAAAGCATATCATTCTGCCCCTGAACCCTTCCAAATCTCATGTCCTCACATTTCAAAACACATTTATCCCTTCCCAACTGTCACCCAAAGTCTTAACTCATTTCAGCATTAACTCAAAAGTCCAAGTCCAAAGTCTCATCTGAGACAAGCCAAGTCACTTTTGTCTATGAGCCTGTAAAATCAAAAGAAAGTTAGTTACTTCTTAGATACAATGGGAATATGGATACTGGGTAAATACACCAGTTCCAAATGGGAGAAATTAGCCAAAATGAAGGGGCTACAGGCCCATGCAAGTCTGAAATCCAGCAGGGCAGTCAAATCTTAAAGCACCAAATGATCTCCTTTGACTGTATGTCTCACAACCAGATCGTGCTGATGCAAGAGGTGGGCTCCCACAGCCTTGGGCAGCTCCACCCCTGTGGCTTTGCAGGGTACAGCCCCCTTCTTGGTTGCCTTCATGGGTTGGTGTTGAGTGTCTGCAGCTATTCCAGGTGCATGATGCAAATTGTTGGTGGAGCTACCATTCTGGGGTCTGGAAGATGGCCACCCTCTTCTTGAAGCTCCACTAGGCAGTGCCCTAGTGGGGACTCTGTGTGGGGGCTCTGACTGCACATTTCCCTTCTGCACTGGCCTAGCAGAGGTTCACTATGAGGGCTCCACCCCTGTGCAAACTTCTGCCTGCACATCCAGGGATTACCATACATCCTCTGACATCTAGGCTGAGGTTCCAACCCTGAATTCTTGATTTCTGTGCACCCACAGGCCTAACACCATGTGGGAGCTGCCAAGGCTTGGGGCTTGCACCCTCTGAAGCAACAGCCTGAGCTCTATGTTGGCCCCTTTTAGCCACAGCTGGGATGCAGGCACTTTGTGCAGGCACTGCACAAAGCAGCAAGACCCCAGGCCTAGCCAACAAAGCCACTTTTTCCTCCTAGGCCTCTGGGCCTGTGATGGGAGGGGCTGCCATGAAGACATCTGATATGTGCTGGAGACATTTCCCCCCATCATCTTGGTGATCAACATTTGGCTCCGCATTACTTATGCAAATTTCTGCAGCCAGCTTGAATTTCTCCTCCGAAAGAACATGGGTTTTTCTTTTCTATCACATTGTCAGGCTGCAAATATTTTGAACTTTCATGCTCTGCTTCCCTTTTATACATATGTTTCAATTCCAAACCATATCTTTGTGAATACATAAAACTGAATGCATTTAACAGCACCCAAGACACCTCTTGAATGCTTTGCTGCTTAGAAATTTCATCTACTGGAAACTCTAAATTATTTCTCTCAAGTTAAAATTCCACAGATCTCTAGGGCAGGGGCAAAATGCCAAGAGTCTCTTTGCTGAAACATAGCAAGAGTCACCTTTATGCCAGTTCCCAACAAGTTCCTCATCTCCATCTGAGACCACCTCAGCCTGGACTTCATTGTCCATATGACTATCAGCATTTTGGTCAAAGGCATTCAACAAGTCTCTAGGAAGTTCCAAACTTTCCAACATCTTCCTCTCTTCTTCTAAGCCTCCAAACTGTTCCAACCTCTGCCTGTTACCTAGTTCCAAAGTCACTTTCACATTTTCAGGTATCTTTACAGGAGTACATCACTACCCGGTAACAATTTACTATATTAGTCCATTCTCACCCTGCTATAAGGACATATCTGAGAATGGGTAATTTATAAAGGAAAGTGGTTTAATTGACTCACAGTTCCATATGGCTGAGGAAGCCTCAGGAAACTTCCAGTCATGGCAGAAGCAGAAGCAAATATGTTCTTCTTCACATGGCAGCAGGAAGAAATGCTGAGCAAAGAAGGAAAAGCCCTTTATAAAATCATCAGATCTTGTGATAACTTACTCAATATCATGAGAACAGCAGCATTGGGATAACCACCACACGATTTAATTACCTCCCACTGGGTCCCTCCCACAACATGTGGGGATTATGGGAGCTACAAGTCAAGATGAGATTTAGGTGGATATACAGCCAAACCACATCACTCACTTCCCAAACTTTAGTTAATTTTCAGATCCAGACCCATTGAATGAAGAGGTGGCCAGGTTCCTAGAAGGGACTCTGCAACATTGCTAGAAATATATATTATAATTCTCCCAGTGCTTCCCCAAAGGAAATTACCACCACTTACTAAGGGGTCTGTATACTAGGAAAAGTGGAATACCTAACATTTTAAAAATTACTGGACACAGGGCCTGAGTTGCATTGATACATGGAGACCCAAACCATAACCATATCTAATCCTGTCTTGGCATCTGCTTCTCAGAAAACTCCACTTCATAAGGAGAGAGCCAGCATGAAAATGGAGTTGCTTCAGAAAAAGAAACAGGTTCTGGTGATCCATCTGGACACTGGATCAGATCGTGCTTGGAGTCAGGTTGTTCCATTACCACTATCCAAGTCAATAAATTCACCTTTTGCTTAAGCCAGTTTGAGTTATGGTTTCTGTCTCTTGAGCATCCCTTGACAGTAACATATAAAGACTCCTGATAGGCAGGAAAGGTGATGGTAACAGATTTGCAATTATTGTTCTTAAGGAAGGTTCTCATGCCCTTTCCTGGAGTTGATCTCAATATCCGCAATGAGGAAGGGGACAATGTGAGTCTACAAATCCCATGTATAAAGCTCCTTTTGTTCATAAATCATGTTTCCTCTCTTGCTTCTCCTATCTACAAGTACATTTCCACATATGTATGTTTTGTATTTATATATACAAACACACACATACACACATTTGCAAAATATACAAACATTATCTATCTATCTATCTATCTATCTATCTATCTATCTATCTATCTATCTAAAATATAAGGGAACCGGGCACGGTGGCTTATGCCTGTAATCCCAGCACTTTGGAAGGTTGAGGCGAGTGGATCACCTCAGGTTGGGAGTTTGAGACAAGTCTGACCAACACGGAGAAACCCTGTCTCTACTAAAAATGCAAAATTAGCCAGGCATGGTAGCGCATGCCTGTAATCCCAGCTACTCTGGAGGCTGAGGCAGGAGAATCACTTGAACCTGGGAGGTAGAGGTTGCGGTGAGTTGAGATTGTGCCATTGCAAAATCTTGTTGCCTGGGCAACAACAGCGAAACTCCTTCTCAAAACATAAAATAAAATAAAATAAAATAAAATAAAATAAAATAAAATAAAATAAAATAAAATAAAATAATATCGATATAGATATATGGAAAGTTTTTTGACATTGTCCTAAATTAAGAACAGAAAATTGTGATTATTGTCTGCTACCAGAGATCCTTAATTTCTAGAGTAGAATAGTAGAAAAGATCGCTCCTAGCATGAGCAACACAGAAGACGGGTGATTTCTGCATTTTCAACTGAGTTACCAGGTTCATCTCACTAGGGAGTGTGGGACAATCAGTGCTGGTCAGCTGCTGCAGCCCAACCAGTGAGAACTGAAGCAGGGCGAGGCATCGCCTCACTTGGGAAGCGCAAGGGGGAAGGGAATCGCTTTTCATAGCCAGGGGAACTGAGACACACAACACCTGGAAAATCGGGTAACTCCCACCCCAATACTGCACTTTACCAAGGGTCTTAGCAAACGGCACACCTGGAGATTATATCCCACACCTGGCCAGGAGGGTCCCATGCCCGCGGAGCCTCCCTCATTGCTAGCACAGCAGTCTGCGATCTAACAGCAAGGCAGCAGCAAGGCTGGGGGAGGGGCGCCTGCCATTGCTGAGGCTTAAGTGGGTAAACAAAGCTGCTGGGAAGCTCGAACTGGGTGGAGCCCACCGCAGCTCAAGGAGGCCTGCCTGTCTCTGTAGACTCCACCTCTGGGGACAGGGCACAGCTAAACAAACAAACAAAAAAAAGCAGCAGAAACCTCTGTAGACGCAAACGACCCTGTCTGACAGCTTTGAAGAGAGCAGTGGATCTCCCAACATGGAGGGTGAGATCTGAGAACGGACAGACTGCCTGCTCAAGTGGGTCCCTGACCCATGAGTAGCCTAACTGGTAGACATCCCCAACTAGGGGCAGACCAACACTCCACACCTCACACGGTGGGGTATACCCCTGAGACAAAGCTTCCAAAGGGAGAATCAGACAGGTACACTTGCTGTTCAGCAATATTATATCTTCTGCAGTCTCTGCTGCTGATACCCAGGCAAACAGGGTCTGGAGTGGACCTCAAGCAATCTCCAACAGACCTACAGCTGAGGGTCCTGACTGTTAGAAGGAAAACTAACAAACAGGAAGGACACCCACACCAAAACCCCATCAGTACGTCACCATCATCAAAGACCAAAGGCAGTTAAAATCACAAAGATGGGGAAAAAGCAGGGCAAAAAAGCTGGAAATTCAAAAAATAAGAGCGCATCTCCCCCTCTAAATGAACGCAGCTCATCACCAGCAACTGATCAAAGCTGGACGGAGAATGACTTTGACGAGTTGAGAGAAGAAGGTTTCAGTCCATCAAACTTCTCAGAGCTAAAAGAGGGATTAGGTACCCAGCACAAAGAAACTAAAAATCTTGAAAAAAGAATGGAAGAATGGATAACTAGAATAATCAATGCAGAGAAGGCCATAAACGAACTGACAGAGATAAAAACCATGACACGAGAAATAGGTGACAAATGCACAAGCTTCAGTAACCATCTCGATCAACTGGAAGAAACAGTATCAGCGATTGAGGATCAAATGAATAAAATGAAGCGAGAAGAGAAGTCTAAAGAAAAAAGAGGAAAAAGAAAGCCTTCAAGAAGTATGGGATTATGTGAAAAGACCAAATCTACGTCTATGCCTGAAAGTGAGGGGGAAAATGGAACCAAGTTGGAAAACACTCTTCAGGATATCATCCAGGAGAACTTCCCCAACCTGGTAAGGCAGGCCAACATTCAAATTCAGGAAATACAGAGAACGCTACAAAGATACTCCTCGAGAAGAGCAACTCCAAGACACATAATTGTCAGATTCACCAAAGTTGAAATGAAGGAAAAAATGTTAAGGGCAGCCAGAGAGAAAGGTCAGGTTTCCCACAAAGGGAAGCTGATCAGACTAACAGCAGATCTCTCAGCAGAAACTCTATAAGCCAGAAGACAGTGGGCGCCAATATTCAACATTCTTAAAGAAAAGAATTTTCAACCCAGAATTTCATATGCAGCCAAACTAAGTTTCATAAGTGAAGGAGAAATAAAATTCTTTACAGATAAGCAAATGCTTAGAGATTTTGTCACCACCAGGCCTGCCTTACAAGAGACCCTGAAGGAAGCACTAAACATGGAAAGGAACAACCGGTACCAGCCATTGCAAAAACATGCCAAAATGTAAAGACCATCGATGCTAGGAAGAAACTGCATCAACTAACGAGCAAAATAACCAGTTAATATCATAATGACAGGATCAAGTTCACACATAACCATATTAACCTTAAATGTAAATGGACTAAATGCTCCAGTTAAAAGACACAGACTGGCAAACTGGATAAAGAGTCAAGACTCATCACTTTGCTGTATTCAGGAGACCCATCTCACATGCAGAGACACACATAGGCTCAAAATAAAGGGATGGAGGAAGATCTACCAAGCAAATGGAGAACAAAAAAAAGCAGGGGTTGCAATTCTAGTCTCTGATAAAACAGACTTGAAACCATCAAAGATCAGAAGAGATAAAGAAGGCCACTACATAATGGTAAAGGGATCAATTCAATAGGAAGAGCTAACTATCCTAAATATATATGCACCCAATACAGGAGCACCCAGATTCATAAAGCAAGACATTAGAGACTTACAAAGAGACTTAGACTCCCATACAATAATAATAATGGGAGACTTTAACACCCCACTGTCAACATTAGACAGATCAACGAGACAGAAAGTTAACAAGGATATCCAGGAATTGAACTCAACTCTGCACCAAGTGGACCTAGTAGACATCTACAGAACTCTCCACCCCAAATCAACAAAATATACATTCTTCTCAGCACCACATCGCACTTGTTCCAAAATTGACCACATAATTGGAAGTAAAGCACTCCTCAGCAAATGTACAAGAACAGAAATTATAACAAACTGCCTCTCAGACCACAGTGCAATCAAACTAGAACTCAGGACTAAGAAACTCAATCAAAACCGCTCATCTACATGGAAACTGAATAACCTGCTCCTGAATGACTACTGGGTACATAACGAAATGAAGGCAGAAATAAAGATGCTGTTTGAAACCAATGAGAACAAAGATACAACTTACCAGAATCTCTGGGACACATTTAAAGCAGTGTGTAGTGGGAAATTTATAGCACTAAATGCCTACAAGAGAAAGTTGGAAAGCTCTAAAATTGACACTCTAACATCACAGTTAAAAGAACTAGAGAAGCAAGAGCAAATACATTCAAAAGCTAGCAGAAGGCAAGAAATAACTAAGATCAGAGCAGAACTGAAGGAGATAGAGACACAAAAAACCCTCCAAAAAATCAATGAATCCAGGAGTTGGTTTTTTGAAAAGATCAACAAAATTGATAGACTGCTAGTAAGACTAATAAAGAAGAAAAGAGAGAAGAATCAAAAAGATGCAATAAAAAATGATAAAGGGGATATCACCACCGATTCCTCAGAAATACAAACTACCATCAGAGAATACTATAAACATCTCTATGCAAATAAACTAGAAAATCTAGAAAAAATGGATAATTTCCTGGACACTTACACTCTCCCAAGACTAAACCAGGAAGAAGTTGAATCCCTGAATAGACCAATAGCAGGCTCTGAAATTGAGGCAATAATTAATAGCCTACCAACCAAAAAAAGTCCAGGACCAGATGGATTCACAGCTGAATTCTACCAGAGTTACAAGGAGGAGCTGGTACCGTTGCTTCTGAAATTATTCCAATCAATAGAAAAAGAGGGAATCCTCCCTAACTCATTTTATGAGGCCAACATCATCCTGATACCAAGGCTTGGCAGAGACACAACAAAAAAAGAGAATTTTAGACCAATCCCTGATGAACATCGATGCAAAAATCCTCAATAAAATACTAGCAAACTGAATCCAGCAGCACATCAAAAAGCTTATCCACCACGATCAAGAGGGCTTCATCCCTGGGATGCAAGGCTGGTTCAACATATGCAAATCAAGAAACGTAATCCAGCATATAAACAGAACCGAAGACAAAAAACACATGATTATTTCAATAGATGCAGAAAAGGCCTTTGACAAAATTCAACAGCCCTTCCTGCTAAAAACGCTCAATAAATTCGGTATTGATGGAATGTATCTCAAAGTAATAAGAGCTATTTATGACAAACCCACAGCCAATATCATACTGAATGGGCAAAAACTGGAAGCATTCCCTTTGAAAACTGGCACAAGACAGGGATGCCCTCTCTCACCACTCCTATTCAACATAGTGTTGGCAGTTCTGGCTAGGGCAATCAGGCAAGAGAAAGAAATCAAGGGTATTCAGTTAGGAAAAGAAGAAGTCAAATTATCCCTGTTTGCAGATGACACGATTGTATATTTAGAAAACCCCATCATCTCAGCCCAAAATCTCCTTAAGCTGATAAGCAACTTCAGCAAAGTCTCAGGATACAAAATTAATGTGCAAAAATCACAAGCATTCTTATATACCAGTAACAGACAAACAGAGAGCCAAATCATGAATGAACTTTCCACAATGGCTTCAAAGAGAATAAAATACCTAGGAATCCAACTTACAAGGGATGTAAAGGACCTCTTCAAGGAGAACTACAAACCACTGCTCAGTGAAATAAAAGAGGACACAAACAAATGGAAGAACATTCCATGCTCATGGATAGGAGGAATCAATACTGTGAAAATGGCCATAGTGCCCAAGGTAATTTATAGATTCATTGCCATCCCCATCAAGCTACCAATGAGTTTCTTCACAGAATTGGAAAAAACTACTTTAAAGTTCATATGGAACCAAAAAAGAGCCTGCATTGCCAAGACAATCCTAAGCCTAAAGAACAAAGCTGGAGGCATCACGCTACCTGACTTCAAACTATACTACAAGGGTAGAGTAACAAAAGCAGCATGGTACTGGTACCAAAACAGAGATATAGACCAATGGAACTGAACAGAGCCCTCAGAAATAACACCACACATCTACAATCATCTGGTCTTTGACAAACCTGAGAAAAACAAGAAATGGGGAAAGGATTCCCTATTTAATAAATGGTGCTGGGAAAATTGGTTAGCCATAAGTAGAAAGCTGAAACTGGATCTTTTCCTTACTCCTTATATGAAAATTAATTCAAGAAGTATTAGAGACTTAAATGTTAGACCTAATACCATAAAAACCCTAGAAGAAAACCTAGGTAATACCATTCAGGACATAGGCATGGGCAAGGACTTCATGTCTAAAACACCAAAAGCAATGGCAACAAAAGCCAAAATTGACAAATGGGATCTAATTAAACTACAGACCTTCTGCACAGCAAAAGAAACTACCATCAGAGTGAACAGGCAACCTACAGAATGGGAGAAAATTTTTGCAATCTACTCATCTGACAAAGAGCTAATATCCAGAACCTACAAAGAACTCAAACAAATTTACAAGAAAAAAACAACCCCATCAAAAAGTGGGCTAAGGATATGAACAAACCTTTCTCAAAAGAAGACATTCATACAGCCAACAGACACATAAAAAAATGCCCGTCATCACTGGCCATCAGAGAAATGCAAATCAAAACCACCATGAGATACCATCTCACACCAGTTAGAATGGCAATCATTAAAAAGGAAACAACAGGTGCTGGAGAGAATGTGGAGAAATAGGAACACTTTTACACTGTTGGTGGGATTGTAAACTAGTTCAACCATTATGGAAAACAGTATGACGATTCCTCAAGGATCTAGAACTAGAAGTACCATAGGACCCAGACATCCCATTACTGGGTATACCCAAAGGATTATAAATCATGCTGCTATAAAGACACATGCACACGTATGTTCATTGCGGCACTATTCACAATGGCAAAGACTTGGAATCAACCCAAATGTCCATCAGTGACAGACTGGATTAAGAAAATGTGGGCACATATACACCATGGAATACTATGCAGCCATAAAAAAGGAGGAGTTCATGTCCTTTGTAGGGATATAGATGCAGCTGGAAACCATCATTCTCAGCAAACTATCATAAGAACAGAAAACCAAACACCGCATGTTCTCACTCATAGGTGGGAACTGAACAATGAGATCACTTGGACTCTGGAAGGGGAACATCATACACAGGGCCTATTATGGGGAGTGGGGGGAGGGATTGCATTGGGAGTTATACCTGATGTAAATGACGAGTTGATGGGTGCTGACAGGTTGATGGGTGCAGCACACCAACATGGCACAAGTATACATATGTAACAAACCTGCACGTTATGCACATGTACCCTAGAACTTAAAGTATAATAAAAAAAACAAAAAGAAAAAAAAAGAAAAAAAAAATATCAGGACATCCCCTCCGTCAGAGCATCACCTTGGTATGCCTACTTCTTCCTCCCCTGGCCCAAATGTGTATCTCACCAGCTCTGGGTTCCTGAATCTATTCAGGGAGTTGCAACATCCCACCTTAGGCAGAGGGTTGAGAAAGTGACATCACAACCCATGATGCCTGAAACCCTTGAGCTGGCCTCAGTGTCTTAGTGCCTTGTGACTGAGGTTTCATTGCCTCATCAAAAGTACCATCCTGCCCAGAGAAGGAAGGTAGCCCCAACTCTGGCCAACTTGGAATCAGCAATCTCACACACCCACCAACGTAACAAGTGCCACTTGTCACACTTCCAAACTACTCTTAGCTGATGACCTGTTTATGCTTCCTCAGAAAAAATGAAACCAGCCAGAAGGAAATATCCCCAGCCTCCACCTCAATATTTACCCATGTTTGCACTCACATTTCTGCTTTCCTTCATACTCCATTTCAAAGCCAAACCTGCCTGTGGTGTCATGTTATATATTGGTTTTCATCTACAATTCCTGGTTCCTAACTCCCATTGCCCTTGTTACAGTCTTTTGTGATAATGTTGGGTGTGTGAGGCCTCATGGGTGGGACTCCGACCTTCTCCTGCTTCAAGGCAGGACTCCAATGCTTCCCTGACTTTCTGATTGTGGGTCTTAAGACCCTCCCATGAGAGGGTCTGACCCTATATCCTGGGAGAAGGAATGCTGACATCATGAAGCTTCCATAAAAACTCAAGAGGAAAGGGTTCAGTGAGCTTCCAGATAACTGAACATGTGGAGGTTCCTGGAGGGTGGTGCACCAGGGAGGGCATGGAATCTCCATGCCCCTTCCCCCATACCTTGTCCTATGTATGTGTCTCTTCATCTGTATCCCTCATAATATCCTTTATCATAAACCAGTAAATGTAAGTGTTTCCCAGAGTTTTGTGAGCCACTCTAGCAAATTAATTGAACCCAAGGAGGGGGTTATGAGTACTCCAACTTGAGGTCAGGCATAGTGGCACACGCCTATAATCCCAGCACTTTGGGAGGCTGAGGCAGGTGGATCACTTGAGGTCAGGAGTGTGAGACCAGCCTGGCCAACATGGTGAAACCCCATCTCTACTAAAAATACAAAAAAACAAACAAACAAAAAATTAGCGAGGCATGGTGGTGCCTGCCTGTAGTCCCAGCTACTCAGGAGGCTGAGGCAGGAGAATTGCTTGAACCCAGAAGGTGGAGGTTACAGAGCCGAGAGCATGCCACTGCTCTCTAGCCTGGGCAACAGAGGAAGACTCGGTCTCAACAAAAATCAAAACAAAAACAAAAACCTTGAAACTGGTTGGTCAGAAGTTCCAAAGGCCCATACTTGCAACTGGTATGTGGTGGAGGGGGGTAGGGTAGTCTTGGGGACTGGGCCCTCAACCTGTAGGATCTGACATTGTCTCTGGGTAGATAGTGTCCAAACTGAATTAGAGGACACTGAGCTGGTGTCCACTGCTTGGTGTGTGGAGAATAAAGCCCCACATATTTGGTCACAAAATCTTCTTCTGTGTTGATGATTGTTGATGAGTGCCGTGAGTAGAGGAAAAACACAGAGAGAGTGTTCCCTACACACTGCCTGAGGGCACTAGATGTCACCCTACTCATCTTCCCAACAATACTGCTCCAGCAACTTTCTTCTTGCTCTTCTGCATCCCTCATTTTTCAGTCTCTATAGGATATTCCCCACAATATGTCAATATGCTGTTGTTAATCCTGTCTTTAAAAACACTTATATACCTTGTCCTAATGCCACTTCCTTAACTAGCAATCACTTCATTGTTCCCCCTGGCAGAAAATTTTTCAAGAGAATTCTTGATTATTTACTTCAGTGCTCATCCAATTGTCTCTTTCTCTCTCTCTCTCTTTTTGTTTGTTTGTTTGAGACGGAGTCATGCTCTGTCACCCAGCTGGACTGCAGTGGTGGATCTTGGTTCACTGCAACCTCCACCTTCCAAGTTCAAGTGATTCTCCTGCCTCAGCTTCCTGAGTAGCTGGAACTACAGGTGTGTGCCACCATGCCCAGCTAATTTTTGTATTTTTAATGGAGATGGGGTTTTACCATGTTGACCAGGTTGGTCTCAAACTCCTGACCTCAAGTGATCCACCCACCTCGGCTTCCCAGAGTTCTGGAATTACAGGCATGAGCCACCACATCTGGCTCCATCTGTCTCTTAAACCCTCTCCAATCAGACTTTAACCCCACACTCCACCAAAATGGCTCTTGGATAAACAAAGGATCCTAAAAGCAGCAAAGGAAAAGAAACAAATGACCTACAATGGAGCTCCAATACGCTTGGCAACAGACTTTTCTAAGTCAAAACTTTTTCAGTGGAAACCTTACAGGCCAGGAGAGATTGGCATGACATATTTATTTATTTATTTATTTATTTATTTATTTATTTATTTAAGATGGAGTCTCGCTCTGTTGCCCAGGCCAGAGTGCAGTGGCGTGAACTCTGCTCACTGCAAGCTCCTCCTCCTGGGTTCACACCATTCTCCTGCCTCAGCCTCCCGAGTAGCTGGGACTACAGGCACCCGTCACTATGCCTGGCTAATTTTTTTCTCTATTTTTTTTTTTTTTAGTAGAGACAGGGTTTCACCGTGTTAGCCAGGATGGTCTCGATCTCCTGACCTCATGATCCGCCTGCCTCAGCCTCCCAAAGTGCTGGGATTACAGGCGTGAGGCATCGCGCCTGGCCGACATATTTAAAGTACTAAAGGAAAATAACCTTTTATCCTAGAATAGTATATACAGTGAAAATATCCTTCAAACATGAAGGAGAAATAAAGACTTTCTAATACAAACAAAAGCCGAGGGATTTCATCAATACCAGACCTGTACTACAAGAAATGCTAAAGGGAGTAGTACTTCAATCAGAAAGAAAGGCATTAATAAGCAATAAATCATCACCTGAAGATACAAAACTCACTGGTAAAAGTAAGAACACAGAAAAACACAGAATATCATAACACTGTAACTGTGGTTTGTAAACTACTCTTATCCCAACCAAGTAGGAAGACTAAATGATGAAACAATAAAAAAAAAAAAAAAAAAAAAAACCTACAACACTTCAAGATATAGTCAGTACAATAAGATATAAAAGAAACAACAAAAAGTTAAAAAGCAGGGGAAGTTAAGGTGTAGAGTTTTTATCAGTGTTCGTTTTGCTTGTTTATTTACGCAAATAGTGTAAAGTTGTTATCAGGTTAAAATAAAGGGTTATAAGATAGGATTTGCAAGCCTCATGGGTAACCTCAAACCAAAAAACATACAATGGATGCACAAAAAACAAAATGGCTCTTGTCAAGGACATTAAAGACCTCCATGTGCTAACCTCAGTGTAGCACATGGAGATCAAATCTCAGTCATCATCTTCCTTGACTTATTAACACCATCTGGTGCAATTTGTCATACCATCTTCCTTGGTATCTTTTTCACTTGGCTTCCAGTTCACCATGCTCTCTTAAATTCCCTCCTACCTCTCTGGTTGCTCCTACTCAGTCTTGTTTTTTGGATGCTCCTTTTTTCCAGGAACTGTTACTATTGGTGTGAACTCGACTGAATTCTTGATTTTCTTTTCTAAGTACATTCATTATCTTGGTAATCTCAATCAATAGCATGGCTGTAAATACCATCCATGCGCTGCTCACTCCCAAATTTATATTTTTAGCTTGAACCTCACTCCTCATATCCAGTCAAACATATCAGAATGCCTATTCAACATATGCAAATAGATGGCAACAAACATCTCAATACATTTGAAAGTTATGATCTTTTCTTCAATCCATTTTCTTATCCTTCTTGTTTCTCAATCCAAAACTCTTGAAGTCATCCTTGATTCCTTTAATTCTCTGAAACTCCACATATAGTTCATTAGTAAATCACCTCTACCTTCAAATTAGCAAACTTCTACCTCCTCTTCTGTTACTGCAATTGTGCCCCAACTGGTCTCCTTGCTCCCACCCTTGACCTTCCTTCTTCTCACTGCTTATTGGTAATACTGCAGCCAGTAAATATTTTAAAATGAAGGACCAGGTAACAACTCTATTTGGAAGCTTTCATATCACTCAGAGTAATACCCAAACTCCTTACAAAAGACCTAGCCTGCGTGACCTGATACTTCCTCCACCTTGTAGCTCTGTCATCATCTATTACTCTTCTCTTCTTTCATTAGGCTACAACCTTGCTGGAATCTTTGCTGTCTCTCTGATACACCAGGCATGCTGTCACCCTAGGGCCTTTTCAGCGGTTATTCCCTCTCCTGGACCACACTTTTTTCAGATAGCCCCTTGGCTACCTCCTTCACCTTCAAGTCTTTGTTCAAATGCCATCTTCTCAATGAGACCTAACCTGAATGACCTTAGAGAATATTGCAACCTGCACCTCCTCACACCAGCATCTCCAATTCCCTTGGCATGCTGTGTAGCCCTAAGACATTGAATTGCCTCCTAAATACTGTATAATGTACTCATTATGTTATTGCTTTTTGTTTTTTTCTTTCTCCTGTCCAGAACTTCAGCTCCATGAGATATGGGTTTTTGCCTCTTTTGTTCACTGATGTAACCTAAGCATTAGACAGTGCCTAGCACACAGTAGGTGCTCAATACATATGTTTTAGGTCAGGCACTGTGGCTCATGCCTGTAAACCCAGCACTTTGGGAGGCCAAGGCAAGTGGGTCACTTGAGTCCAGGAGTTCAAGACCAGCCTGGGCAACATGGCAAAACCCTGTCTCTACAAAAAATACATAAAAAGTAGCCAGCATGATGGTGGGTGCCCGTAATCCCAACTACTTGGGCGGCTGAGGAGAGAGGATTGCTTGAGCCCGGGAGGCCGAGGTTACAGTGAGCCGAGACCACAACACTGCACTCCAGACTGGGTGACAGAGTGGGACCCTGTCTCAAAAAAACTAAAACTAAAACTAAAACCCAATCATATGTGTTAATTGAATTTTTATCCCCAAATCATTTATCACCTTAGTTCTAGTCTAATATTCCAAGTTCTTTCAGATGTCTCTACTTGAATGTCCTTAAGACACCTCAAACTCAGTGTGCCCAAAGTCAGACTCATTTTCCCCCATCAAATTCGTTCTTTCTTCAGTTTTCCTAATTGGATTCATAGCATCAATAACCATCCAGTCACCTACGGGAGAAGCCACAGGGTCATTTGGCATTTTCAGTTTTGGAACAAGTTCCTAGCCCTCTCCTAATGCTAACGGGCATTTGATATTAATACTGAGCCTTTAGCCACACATGCAGACACTATGTTTTTCATTGCTTTTGCCATTTAGTCTCTTGGGGATTATTGTCCACGGGTTTGTGTATTAGTCTGCTAGGGGTGCCATAACAAAATCCAACAGATTGGGTGGCTTCAATAACAGAAATTTATTTTTCACAAATTTACTTCTCTGGAGACTAAAAGTCCAAGATCAAATTGCTGGCAGGGTTGGTTTCTCCTGAGGATTCTCTCCTTGGCTCACAGAGGGCCACCATTTTGCTGTGTCCTCACGTCGTCTTTCTTCTGTGCACATACACTTCCATTGTCTTTTCCTCTTCCCATAAGGACACCAGTCCTATTGGGTTAGGGTCCCATTCTTGTGACTTCATTTAACCTTAATTAACTCCTGAAAGCCCTATCTCCAAATATAGCCACATTAGGGGTTAGGCCATCAATCAATGAATTTTGGGAGGAAAAAAATTCAGTCCATAACAATTAGACACAACATTTTTCTGTCCCTTTAAAATTATCCCTGTTTTCAAAAGTTCATTCCTTGTGCATATGCGAACTTTGTTCTTTTCTTTCTATTTTCCATCTGTTTTGAATAATCTCTATTCTTGGCTTTATCATAAACAAATGTATGCCTGCTAAAATAGTTTTTACCAATACTCTTACTGTTTTGCATTTATCAGGTGTGGATGGAGTTAATATTTGTAAAACATTTTTTAAAAATAGAGAACAGCCGCTAACAGAGTCAAGAACAGAACACTTCATGGCCCCAAATAACCAAGTATGACTACTAATGCCATCTGTTGGCAGCAACAGAAATTGCATGTTTTTAATCTGGATAGTAGCTTTGTTCAGATCTATCACGGTCTCCGTGCTGAAAATTTGAAGGTAAAGAAATCCCTGTATTCTTTTCCTTTACCTTCCATATTCCTGTCTGTGACAGTAAGCAGTCCAGCAGGAAGGTTAAATTGAAGATAATTCAATGAAGGGACTAAATACAGAGGGGTGTCAAGAGTAACAATAATCAAAGATGGTGAAGCACCCAGCGACTAACAACGAAGAGAAGCTATTACCATCCCTGCAACTGAAGAGACAGAGCAGGGAGTGGAGGGGCTGAAATCAGAGAGAACTGAAGAATTGCCCAATAGAAACTGTGCTCATAAGGTAAAGGAAACATAGTTTGGCTGAGTGAGTAGAGGGAATAAATATCTAAATCTTTCTCTTCTCCTACTATCTATTCTCCCAAAGTCAGAGGAATAAAGAAACTCAGATAATACAATCTGTAGGTCAGTGTAGGGCAGAGAAGGATGGAGAATGAATTTGGAGGGTTAGCCAGTGTCTTGGTCTGTTTTGTACTGCTGTAGAGAAATACCTGAGGCTGGGTAATTTATAATGAACAGAAATTTATTTGGCTCACAGTTCTGGGGGCTAGAAAGTCCAAGGTTAAGGGCCTTCTTGCTGTATCATCCCATGGTAGAAGGCAGAAGGAGAAGAAAGCACACATGTGAGAGAGGAAAGGGAGCCAAACTCATCCTTTTTATTAGGAACCTACTCCCATGATAACTAACCACTCCCTAGATAATGGCATTAATCCATTCATGAGGGCAGACCCCTCGTGACCTAATCACCACTTAAAGATCCCACCTCTCAACATTGTTGCATTGGGAATTAAATTTTCAACACATGAACTTTGGGGGACATGACAAAATCATGGCAGCTAGTGAATAATTAGCATAACTTGCCTTCACAAAATGAATTGCCCTCTCTTCTATTTTATGTATAGATTGAGTTCTTAAATGTCTCATCCATGGTGGTGAGTATTCCAACACAAAAAAGAATGTATTTAAAAGGAACTAATAAATACATATTTTGTAATAAATAAATGAATACTCATTATTTATCTCCATGACTTAAAATTTTGCTGGAGGAAAAAATGGCAACTGTACTCTATTTTATGTTATGCCTTATGCCCAATGAATTCCATCTGAAATTCAATACATTAAATTCCAATCCTGAATACAATAAATACAACAATAAAGCAAACAAGATCATTTTTCCTGATTCCTGGCTATATGTTTATATGAGAAACAAATTTAAATAATAAGAGAAAAATCCCCACAGTTTGCCTTTTAAAAATAAAATTTGAAGTATATTTTAAGAATAAGAATAGCTCACTTATCTTTGCTTTCAGCGTTAAAAGTTCTTACGAAGTCTTTAAACGAAAGTGAGGAATTATGTTTATCTCCAAAAGAAGTACTAAAGTCAACACTGAAAGCCCTTGAATGTAGTCCAACAGCTGAACTTTAATAAACAAACAGCCTGTTGAAGGCAGGCACATTAAAAGTCTCCAGTATACTACAGGTTAATTAGTAAGTACTGTTACAGCTAGGTCTATACCTCCTTCCCCCAAACACAGAGAAATTATGTTTATGGTGACTGGTATTCCTTTGTTCTGACCATTATAACTGTCAATCACTAAACTGTGGAGTTGTCTGATATGACATTTAAGACAAACATACAAGTGTACTCATCAACTGCAGTCTAATTACTACAGTTGGCTTAATGACAGGGTTGCATCAATTTTTTAGTAGTCCTATCAATCTTGAAATCCTAAAGCAGATAGTCTAGCAGATCTCCAAATGTCGTATTCCCTTATATATTTCCAACTTGGGGAAAGAGAGCATGATGACTCAAGATTGTTTCCTTGGTATTTTGTTGTTTTGGAAAAAGGAGTATTTATAATCTATTAGACATTTTCGAGGGCACAAATAACATGAAAAGGATATTTCAGTGAAAAATATACATTTTGCTTGGTTATTATTGCTAAGTGCATTGTTCAGCAAATGTTCTGCTATATTGAGTTTCAGGCATCACTTGAATTACATTATGGTGAGATTTGTGATTAAGGTAAGCTAACTCAAAATGACAAGCCAAGGGCTTTTAAAACCCACATTTCAATGAAATCTGGCAGCACAAAAACAGCTGCTCTAAGTCCGCTCTTCTAATATTTCAAAGGAAGAATAGCAATGGCTTTCTGATACCATATGTGCCAACTGCAGAAATTCTAGAACAGTCTGAGAGACCGTGGGTGAAAGGTCACCCTCTGCCTTATACAGATGGTATGTTTAATTATTAAAGAGCAATTTTAATCATTTAATCATTTCAGACCTTGAAACGAAAGGTCTTCTCGGGTATCTTGAAGCTTGTTGCAACCTAAACTCTGCTGTCAAACTTCTAGGGAGCCAGAAAGTAACATATGTGATTTTATATCCTAACTCGATTTACATTCTCATGTGAGTCGAATTTGTTTTACAGGCTGTCAAAAACATTTCTTGGAAAAAAAATTGAAGGTCATGTCTTTAGCAGAGAATTTAAAGTTAAATCTAAATCCAGACTTAAGTCAGTCTTGAATTCCTCAGGAGGATGGCTCTTTCTTTCAGCAGAATTGTTTGTAGTGCTGTTGAAAATTTTCATATCTAGCCTCAAAAACATTTTCAGAAATACTCTCTGTAGCTTTTTCCACTAATAAAAATAAACAATACTGGCAAGGTGTCTGGCATGTAATGTTTAATAAATGTTAGGCCCTCCTCTCCTCCCTTTACCAAATGCATGCGTGCAAGCATTCACATGCATACACTGGAATTCATGTTTATGTGATTTTGCAAGAACAAGTGGAATGAAATTAAGGATAGTTCAACCATTCTTTAAAAAGCAACAACAAATACAAAGTTTCGAATTCATATGTTTTTAGATGAAGAAAATAATATAACTGAGCTAATAATAATAAAAAATATTGAGCAAGTGACATCAGCAACATGAGAGAATAGGACTTTCTAGTGCTTGTCCATCCACAGAAACATCAATTTGAATAACTACCCATGCACAAAAATACCTTCACAGGAGATGAAGGTTAACAGACAAAACTACTAAAAAATAATAATGTCTATAATTATTTCTTAAGGGATACAAATATAAAAAGATGTACATTGTGACATTAAAAACATAAAATGTGGATGATGTGGGGTAAAAATATAGTTTCTGTATGCAATCAAAGTTAAATTATGAGCTTAAAATAGACTGTTAAAACTATAAAATATTTTATGTAAGCATCATGGTAACAATAAAGTAAAACCCTATAGTAGATACATAAAAGACAAAAAGCAAGGAATCAGGCCGGGCATGGTGGCTCATGCCTGTAATCTCAGCACTTTGGGAGGCCGAGGCAGGTAGATCACTTGAGGTCAGGAGTGCAAGATCAGCCTGGCCAACATGGTAAAACCCCATCTCTACTAAAAATACAAAAGTTATCCAGGCGTGGTGGTGCACACCTGTAATCCCAGCTACTCGGGAGGCTGAGGCAGGAGAATTGGTTGAACCTGGGAGGCAGAGGTTTCAGTGAGCCAAGATCATGCCACTGCACTCCAACCTGGGTGACAAAGCGAAACCCTGTCTCAACAACAACAACAACAACAACAGCAGCAACAACAACAACAACAACAAAAGGAATCAAAGCATACCATAGAGAAAAATCACCTAATCACAAAGGAAGACAGCAAGAGACATCCAAGCACCTAAATATGGAAAGCAAATATTAATAGTTATAAAAGGAGAGATAGGCAATAATACAATAATAGGAGCGGACTTCAATAACCCACTTTTAACAATGGACAGATCATCCAGATGGAAAAAAATAAGGAAACATGACTTAAACAACACTTTAGACCAAATGGACGTAATAGACATAAACAGAACATTCCATTCAAACAGCAGCAAAATGCACATTCTTCTGAGGTGCGTATGGAACATAATCCAGGATAGATCATATGTTAGGTCACAAAACAAGACTTAACAAATGTAAGAAGATTGAAGTCATATCAAGTATCTTTTCCAACCCAAATACTATGAAACTAGAAATGAATTGCAGGAGAAATTTGAAACTTTCACAAAAACAGAGATTAAACAACATGCTCCTGAGCAACTAATGGTTTAAAGATGAAATTAAAAGGGAAACCAAAATATATCTTGAGACAAATGAAAAAGGACACACAACATACCAAAACTTACGTCATGAAGCAAAAACAGTTCTAAGAGGAAAGTTTGTAGCAATAAATGCCTACATCAAAAAAGAAGATCTCAAATAAACAGCCCAATATTATACCTCAAGGAACTAGAAAAAAAAAAAGAAATTAAGTAGAAAGAAAGAAATAATAAAGATTGGAGCAGAAATAAACAAAATAGACACTAGAAAAACAATAGAAAAGATCAAGAAAACTTTTGAAAAAATAGCCAAAATCACCAAACCTTTAGCTAGACTTTGGAAAAAGGACTCATAAATATCAGAAATGAGAGAGGAGACATTATAACTGATATCACAGAAATACAAAGGATTATAAAAGACTACTATAAACAATTATATGCCACAAATAGAATAATGTAGAATAAATGGATATATTCCAGAAACATAAAACCTACCCTGATTGAATTATGAAGACACACAAAATCTGAACAAACCAATAATGTGTAAGGTGACTGAATCAGTAGTCAAAAATCTCCCATCAAAGAAAAGCTCAGGACCTGATGGCTTCACTTCATAGTCTACCAAACATTTAAAGAAGAGGTAATAGCAATCTTTCTCAAATTCTTCCAAAAAATTGAAGAAGAGTGAATAATTCCAAACTCATTTTATGAGCCCAGAATTATCCTGAAACCAAAGTCAGACAAGGACACTACAAAAAAAAGAAAATTATAGGCCAATATTCCTGATGAACATAGAGTCAAAAACCCTCAACAAAATACTAGCAAGCCGAATTCAGCAGCACATTAGAAGAATCATTCACCATGATCAAGTGGGAGTTATTCCTGGTATGCAAGGATGGCTCAACATATGCAAATCTATAAATATGATACACAACATTAACAGAATGAAAGACAAAACCATATGATCATTTCAATAGATGGAGAAAAAGCATTTGACAAAATTCAAAATTCTTTCATATTAAAAACTCTCAACAAATTAAGTATGGAAGGAATGTGCCTCAACACAACAAAGGCCATATATGACAAAACCATGGCTAACATCAAACTCAACAATGAAAAGTTGAAAGCACTTTCTCCAAGATCAGGAACAAGACAAAGATGCCCATTCTTGCCACATCTATTCAACATAGTACTGGAACTTTTAGCCAGAGCAATTAGACAAGAGCAAGAAATAAAAGGCATTCAAATTAGAAAAGAAGTAGTGAAAATATGTCTCTCTGTTTGAAGAAAACATAATATTATAATATATTTTAAAAAATAAAAACTCTACCAAAAAACTGTTAAAACTAATACAGAAATTCAACAAAGTTGTAGGAAAGAAAAATAACATACAAAAATTAGTAGCATTTCCATATACTAACAATGAACTAGCTGAAAAAGAAGATTTTAAAATCCCATTCACAATAGCTACAAAAAATTTAAAAAGTTAAAAATAAATGTAACCAAGAAGTGAAAGACTTGTACACTGAAACTATAAACATTGATGAAAAAAAAATAAAGAAGACACAAATAAATGGAAAGATATCCCATGTTCACACATTGGAAGAATTAATATTGTTAACCTGTCCATATTACTCAAAGCAATCTACAGATTAAATGCATACCTATCAAAATTTCATGACATTTTTCACAGAAATAGAAAAAACAATCCTAAAATTTGCGTGGAACTCTTGAAGACCCTGAATAACCAAAGCAATCTTAAACAAAAAGAACAGAGTTTAAGGCATCACACTACCTGACTTCAAAATATACTGCAAAGCTATAGTAACCAAAACAATTTTAACTGGCATAAAACAGACACACAGATCAATGGAACAATATAGAAAGCCCAGAAATAAACCCAGGCATTTTACAGTTAGTTGATTTTCAACAAAGGTACCAATAACACACAATGGAGAAAGGACAGTTCCTTCAATAGATGATAATGAAAAAATTGGATATCCACATGCATAAATATGAAATTAGACTCTTACATTACACTATATGTAAAAATCAATTCAAAATAGATTAAAGACTTAAACATAAGGCCTGAAACTGTAAAACTACTAGAAGAAAATATAGGAGGAAAGTTTCATGACATTGGTCTGGGGGATGGATTTTTTTTATATGACCCCAAAGCACAGACAACAAAAGCAAAAATAGACAAATGTGATTTTATCAAACTAAAAACTTTTGCACAGCAAAGGAAACAATTGACAGAGTGAAGACACAAACTACAAAATGGGAGAAAATATTTGCAAACCATACATCTAATGAGGAGTAAATATCCAGAATATATAAGGAACTCAATAGCAAGAAAACAACCCTATTACCAAATGAGCAAAGAATCTAAATAGACAGCTCTCAAAAGAAGGCATACAAATGGCCAATAGCTATATGAAAATAATGCTCAGCATCACTAATCATCACAGAAATGCAAATTAAAGCCACAATGGGATATTATCTTACACTTTTTATAACACATGAAGGTGGGCATGGTGGCTTGCATCTATAGTCCTCAGTTACTCGGGAGACTGAGGTGGGAGGATCACTTGAGTTCAGAAGTTGGAGACCAGCCTAGGCAACATAGCAAGACCCCATCTCTTGTTTGTTTGTTTGTTTGTTTATTATACTTTAAGTACTAGGGTACATGTGCACAACGTGCTGGCTTGTTACATATGTATACATGGGCCATGTTGGTTTGCTGCACCCATTAACTCGTCATTTACGTTAGGTATTTCTACTAATGCTATCCCTTCCTCACTCCCCATCCCACAACAGGCCCTGGTGTGTGATGTTCCCCACCTTGTGGAATTTAGGAGGAATAAATGTTCCCTACTAAGAATGGGGTTCTTGTGAAGATTAAATAAAATTGTTTATTTGAATAAAATCATGATTTAGCATAGAACTTGACCCATAGGAAGCCTCAGGAGCTGTTGCTGTCATTGTTGTTACTGTCTGCATATAGCTCATGCACTGGAGTAATTTCTCTCTGGCCTCTGTCTCAGGACAGTTTGACCCTCCCCAGCTCTGCTCTCTTTTGGGGTTGGGTAAGAGGGGGTTGCTTAGAGGAGTTAGTACAGTAATGCAATACATAATGTTTCAGTCAATAACAGACCATGTGTACAACAGTGGACCCGTAAGATTATAATGACACTGAAAAATTCCTATAACCTAGTGATGTCCTAGACTTTGTAATATTGTAGCACAACACATGACTTAAGTATTTGTGGTAATGCTGGTGTACCTAAACCTATTGGCTGCCAGTCATATACAACTAACACACATACAATTCTGTATACTATGTATGATATAGTTTGGCTCTGTGTCCCTACTCAAATCTGATGTGGAATTGTAATCCCCACATGTCAGAGAGAGGTCTGGTGGGATGTGATTGAATCACAGAGGCAGATTTCCCCTTTGCTGTTCTCATGATAGTGAGTGAGTTCTCACAAAATCTGATGGTTTAAAAGTGTGTAGCACTTCCCCTTTTGCTCTCTTGTTCTCTCTCCTGCTTTCCCATGCTAAGATGTGCTTGCTTTCCCTTCTCCTTCCACCGGACTGTAAGTTTCTTGAGGCCTCCAAACCTGCTTCCTGCAGAGCTGTGAGTCAATTAAACCTCTTTTCTTTATAAATTACCTAGTCTCAGGTAGTTCTTTTTTTGTTTTTTGTTTTTTGTTTTGAGATGGAGTCTCACTTTTTCACCAGGCTGGAGTGCAATGGCATGATCTCGGCTCACTGCAACCACCACTTCCTGGGCTCAAGCGATTCTCTTGCCTCAGCCTCCTGAGGAGCTGGGACTACAGTTTCACAGCACCATGCCTGGCTAATTTTTGTGTTTTTAGTAGAGACAGGGTTTCACCATGTTGACCAGGATGGTCTCTATCTCTTGACCTCATGATCTGCCTGCCTCAGCCCCCTAAAGTGCTGGGATTACAGGCGTGAGCTGCTGTGCCCAGCCTCAGGTAGTTCTTTGTACCAGTGTGAAAACAGACGAAATACAATGTAATACTTGAGAATGATAATAAACAACCATGTTACTGATTTATGTATTTACTGTACTCTGCTTTTTATTGCTATTTTAGAGTGTAGTCATTCTATTCATGTATATTAAAAAGTTAACTATAAACCAGCCTTAGGCAGGGTCTTGAGGGGGCATTCCAGAAGAGGGCATTGTTATCATCGGACATGACCACTCCATGCCTGTTATTGCCCCTGAAGACCTTCCAGTGGGACAAGATGTAGAAGTTGAAGGTAGTGATGTTGATGCTTTTGCCTAGGCTAATGTATGTGTTTGTGTCCTATTTTTTACAAAAACTTTAAAAAAGTTAAAAAAAATTATTAAAAAAAAATGGGGGGGCCTCTGCACCAAGATGACCGAATAGGAACAGCTCCAGCCTCCAGCTCCCAGCGTGAGTGACACAGAAGACGGGTGATTTCTGCATTTCCAACTGAGGTACTGAGTTCATCTCACTGGGGTGTGTTGGACAGTGGGTGCAGCTCAATGAGAGAGAGCCAAAGCAGGGCGAGGCATTGCCTCACCTGGGAAGCGCAAGTGGGAAGGGAATTCCCTTTCCTAGCCAAGGGAAACTGTGACACACAACACCTGGAAAATTGGGTCACTCCCACTCCAATACTGCGCTTTACCAAGGGTCTCAGCAAACGGCACACCAGGAGATTATATCCCACACCTGGCTTGGAGGGACCCACGCCCACAGAGCCTCCCTCATTGCTAGCACAGCATTCTGAGATCTAACTGCAAGGCAGAAGCGAGGCTGGGGGAGGGGTGCCCACCATTGCTGAGGCTTACGTACGTAAACAAAGCAGCCAGGAAGCTCGAACAGGGTGGAGTCCACTGCAGCTCAAGGAGGCCTGCCTGCCTTTGTAGACTCCACCTCTGGGGACAGGGCATAGCCAAACAAAAGGCAACAGGAACCTCTGCAGATGTAAATGTCCCTGTCTGGCAGCTTTGAAGAGAGTAGTAGTTTTCCCAGCACAGAGTTTGAGATCTGAGAATGGACAGACTGTCTGTTCAAGTGGGTCCCTGACCCCCTAGTAGCCTAACTGGGAGACATCCCCCACTAGGGGCAGACTGACACCTTACACCTCATATGGCTGGGTACACCTCTGAGACAAAGCTTCCAGAGGAACGATCAGATAGCAACATTTGCTGTTCAGCAATATTCACTCTTCTGCAGCCTCTGCTGCTGATACCCAGGCAAACAGGGTCTGGAGTGGACCTCGAGCAAACTCCAACAGACCTGCAGCTGAGGGTCCTGACTGTTAGAAGGAAAAATAACAAACAGAAAGGACATCCACACCAAAACGCCATCTGTACGTCACCATCATCAAAGACCAAAGGTAGATAAAACCACAAAGATGGGGAAAAAGCAGTACAGAAAAGCTGGAAATTCTAAAAATCAGAGCACCTCTCCCCCTCTGAAGGAACACAGCTCCTCGCCAGCAACAGAACAAAGCAGGACGGACAATGACTTTACAAGTTGAGAGAAGAAGACTTCAGACAATCAAACTTCTCCAAGCTAAAGGAGGAATTACAAACCCAGCGCAAAGAAACTAAAAACCTTGAAAAAAGATTTGACGAACAGCTAACTAGAATAACCAATGCAGAGAAGTCCTTAAATGACCTGATAGAGATGAAAACCATGACACGAGAGCTACATGACAAATGCACAAGCTTCAGTAACTGACTCAATCAACTGGAAGAAAGGGTATCAGTGATTGAAGAGTAAATGAATGAAATGAAGCGAGAAGAGAAGTTTAGAGAAAAAAGAGTAAAAAGAAATGAACAAAGCCTCCAAGAAATATGGGACTATGTGAAAAACCAAATCTACGTCTGATTGGTGTACCTGAAAGTGAGGGGGGAAATGGAACCAAATTGGAAAACACTATGCAGGATATTATCCAGGAGAAGTTCCCCAACCTAGCAAGGCAGGCCAACATTCAAATTCAGGAAATACAGAGAATGCCACAAAGATACTCCTCGAGAAGAGCAACTCCAAGACACATAATTGTCAGATTCACCAAGTTTGAAATGAAGGAAAAAATGTTAAGGGCAGCCAGAGAGAAAGGTCGGGTTTCCCACAAAGGGAAGTCCATCAGACTAACAGCAGATCTCTCGGCAGAAACTCTACAAGCCAGAAGAGAGTGGGGGCCATATTCAACATTCTTAAAGAAAAGAATTTTCAACCAAAAATTTCATATCCAGCCAAACTAAGTTTCTTAAGTGAAGGAGAAATAAAATCCTTTACAGACAAGCAAATGCTAGGAGATTTTGTCACCACCAGGCCTGCCTTGCAAGAATTCCTGAAGGAAGCAGTAAACATGGAAAGGAACAACCGGTACCAGCCACTGCAAAAACATGCCAAAATGTAAAGACCATCGATGCTAGGAAGAAACTGCATCAACTAACGAGCAAAATAACCAGCTAACTTTATAATGACAGGATCAAATTCACACATAACAATATTAACCTTAAATGTAAATGGGCTAAATGCTCCAATTAAAAGACACAGACTGGCAAATTGGATAAGGAGTCAAGACCCATCAATTTGCTGTATCCAGGAGACCCACCTCACGTACAGAGACACACATAGGCTCAAAATAAAGGGATGGAGGAAGATCTACCAAGCAAATGGAAAACAAAAAAAGGCAGGGGTTGCAATCCTAGTCTCTGATAAAACAGACTTTAAACCAACAAAGATCAAAAGAGACAAAGAAGGCCACTACATAATAGGAAAGGGATTAATTCAACAACAAGAGCTAACTATCCTAAATATATATGCACCCAATATAGGAGCACCCAGATTCATAAAGCAAGTCCTTAGAGACTTACAAAGAGACTTAGACTCCCATACAATAATAATGGGAGACTTTAACACCCCACTGTCAACATTAGACAGATCAACGAGACAGAAAGTTAACAAGGATATCCAGGAATTGAACTCAACTCTGCACCAAGTGGACCTAGTAGACATCTACAGAACTCTCCACCCCAAATCAACAAAATATACATTCTTCTCAGCACCACATTGCACTTATTCCAAAATTGATCACATAGTTGGAAGTAAAGCACTCCTCAGCAAATGTAAAAGATCAGAAATTATAACAAACTGTCTCTCAGACCACAGTGCAATCAAACTAGAACACGGGATTAAGAAACTCAATCAAAACCGCTCAAATACATGGATACTGAACAACCTGTTCCTGAATGACTACTGGGTACATAACGAAAAGAAGGCAGAAATAAAGATGCTGTTTGAAACCAATGAGAACAAAGATACAACATACCAGAATCTCTGGGACACATTTAAAGCAGTATGTAGAAGGAAATTTATAGCACTAAATGCCTACAAGAGAAAGCAGGAAAGATCTAAAATTGACACCCTAACATCACAATTAAAAGAACTGGAGAAGCAAGAGCAAATACATTCAAAAGCTAGCAGAAGGCAAGAAATAAGTAAGATCAGAGCAGAACTGAAGGAGATAGAGACACAAAAAGCCCTTCAAAAAATCATTGAATCCAGGAGCTGGTTTTTTGAAAAGATCAACAAAATTGATAGACCACTAGCAAGACGAATAAAAGAGAAGAAAAGAGAGAAGAATCAAATAGATGCAATAAAAAATGATAAAGGGGATATCACCACCGATCCCACAGAAATACAAACTACCATCAGAGAATACTATAAACACCTCTACGCAAATAAACTAGAAAACCCAGAAGAAATGGATATATTCCTGGACACATACACTCTTCCAAGACTAAACCAGGAAGAAGTTGAATCCCTGAATAGACCAATAGCAGGCTCTGAAATTGAGGCAATAATTAATAGCCTACCAACCAAAAAAGTCCAGGACCAGACAGATTCACAGCCAAATTCTACCAGAGGTACAAGGAGGAGCTGGTACCATTGCTTCTGAAATTATTCCAATCAAGAGAAAAAGAGGGAATCCTCCCTAACTCATTTTATGAGGCCAACATCATCCTGATACCAAAAACTGGCAGAGACACACACAAAAAAACAGAATTTTAGACCAATATCCCTGATGAACATCGATGCAAAAATCCTCAATAAAATACTGGCAAACATCAAAAAGCTTATCCACTATGATCAAGAGGGCTTCATCCCTGGGATGCAAGGCTGGTTCAACATACACAAATCAATAAACATAATCCAGCATATAAACAGAACCGAAGACAAAAAACACATGATTATCTCAATAGATGCAGAAAAGGCCTTTGACAAAATTCAACAGCCCTTCATGATAAAAACTCTCAATAAATTCGGTATTGATGGAACGTATCTCAAAGTAATAAGAGCTATTTATGACAAACCCACAGCCAATATCATACTGAATGGGCAAAAACTGGAAGCATTCCCCTTGAAAACTGGCACAAGACAGGGATGCCCTCTCTCACCACTCCTATTCAATATAGTGTTGGAAGTTCTGGCCAGGGCAGTCAGGCAAGAGAAAGAAATAAAGGGTATTCAATTAGGAAAACAGGAAGTCAAATTGTCCCTGTTTGCAGATGACATGATTGCATATTTAGAAAACCCCATCGTCTCAGCCCAAAATCTCCTTAAGCTGATAAGCAACTTCAGCATAGTCTCAGGATACAAAATCAATGTGCAAAAGTCACTAGCATTCTTATACACCAATAACAGAGAGCCAAATCATGAGTGAACTCCCATTCACAATTGCTTCAAAGAGAATAAAATACCTAGGAATCCAACTTACAAGGGATGTAAAAGACCTCTTCAAAGAGAACTACAAACCACTGCTCAATGAAATAAAAGAGGACAAAAGCAAATGGAAGAACATTCCATGCTCATGGATAGGAAGAATCAATATCATGAAAATGGCCATACTGCCCAAGGTAATTTATAGATTCAATGCCACCCCCATCAAGCTACCAATGAGTTTCTTCACAGAATTGGAAAAAACTACTTTAAAGTTCATATGGAACCAAAAAAGAGCCTGCATTGCCAAGACAATCCTAAGCCTAAAGAACAAAGCTGGAGGCATCACGCTACCTGACTTCAAACTATACTACAAGGGTAGAGTAACAAAAGCAGCATAGTACTGGTACCAAAACAGAGATATAGACCAATAGAACAGAACAGAGCCCTCAGAAATAACACCACACATCTACAACCATCTGATCTTTGACAAACCTGAGAAAAACAAGAAATGGGGAAAGGATTCCCTATTTAATAAATGGTGATGGGAAAACTGGCTAGCCATAAGTAGAAAGCTGAAACTGGATCCCTTCCTTACACCTTATGCAAAAATTAATTCAAGATGGATTAGAGACTTAAATCTTAGACCTAAAACCATAAAAACCCTAGAAGAAAACCTAGGCAGTACCATTCAGGACATAGGCATGGGCAAGGACTTCGTGTCTAAAACACCAAAAGCAATGGCAACAAAGGTCAAAATAGACAAATGGAATCTAATTAAACTAAAGAGCTTCTGCACAGCAAAAGAAACTACCATCAGAGTGAACAGGTAACCTACAGAATGGGAGAAAATTTTTGCAATCTACCCAAATGACAAAGGGCTAATATCCAGAATCTACAAAGAACTCAAACAAATATACAAGAAAAAAACAAACAACCCCATTAAAAAGTGGGCAAAGGATATGAACAGACAGTTCTCAAAAGAAGACATTTATGCAGCCAACAGACACATGAAAAACTGCTCATCATCACTGGCCATCAGAGAAATGCAAATCAAAACCACAATGAGATACCATCTCACACCAGTTAGAAGGGCAATCATTAAAAAGTCAGGAAACCAGAGGTACTGGGGAGGATGTGGAGAAATAGGAACACTTTTACACTGTTGGTGGGAGTGTAAATTAGTTCTACCATTGTGGAAGACAGTGTGGCAATTCCTCAAGGATCTAGAACTAGAAATACCATTTGACCCAGCCATCCCATTACTGGGTATATACCCAGAGGATTATAAATCATGCTGCTATAAAGACACATGCACACGTATGTTTATGGCAGCACTATTCACAATAGCAAAGACTTGGAACCAACCCAAATGTCCATCAATGACAGACTCGATTAAGAAAATGTGGCACATACACACCATGGAATACTATGCAGCCATAAAAAAGGATAAGTTCATGTCCTTTGTAGGGACGTGGATGCAGCTGGAAACCATCATTCTCAGCAAACTATCGCAAGAACAGAAAACCAAACACCGCATGTACTCAGTCACAGATGGGAATTGAATAATGAGAACACTTGGACACAGGAAGGGGAACATCACACACAGGGGCCTGTTGTGGGGTGGGGGGAGGGGGGAGGGGGGAGGGATAGCATTAGGAGATATACCTAATGTAAATGAAGAGTTAATGGGTGCAGCACACTAACATAGCACATGTATACATATGTAACAAACCTGCACGTTGTGCACATGTACCCTAGAACTTAAAGTATAATAAAAAAGAAAAATAATAATAAAATAAAATGAAAAAGTAAAAAAAGAGAAAAGAAAAGTGCTTATAGAAAAGGAAAGAAAATATTTTATACAATTTGCTAGGTGTTATTACAAAAGAGTCAAAAAGAAAAATTTTAAGTGTTTAAAGTAAAAAAGTTACAGTAGGCTAAGATTATTATTGAAGAAATAAAATTTATTCTTATAAATTTAGTGTAGCCTAAGTGTAGGGATTTATAAAGTCTATGATAGTGTATGATAATGTGTGAGGCCCTCACACTCACTTACCACCCACTCACTGATTCACCCAGAGCAACTTCCAGTTGTGCGAGCTCCATTCATGGTAAGTGTCCTATAGAGGTGTACCATTTTTTATTTTTTATATTTTTTCTGTACCTTTTCTATGTTTGGATATATTTAGATACACAAATACTTACTGTCGTATTACAATTGCCTGTGGCATTTAGTATTGTAACATGCTGTACAGGTTTCTAGTCTAGGAGCAATAGGCTATACCATCTAGCCTAGGTGGGTAGTAGGCTACACCAGCTAGGTTTGTGTAGGTACACTCCATGATGTTCGCACAGTAACAAAATTGCTTAAGGATGCATTTCTCACAACGTATCCCTGCCATTAAGTGATGCATGACTAGATCACCCTCAAAAAAAGTGCTGGCCCTTAAGGGGTAGAGTTCATCTTGTGATTTCATTTTCTCTCTCCTTCTGTCATATTTTCTTTTTCTGATTTCTTCACTCATTTTATATTTTATTTTCCACTTCATTTTGAAGAAGCTCAGAAGTATTTGCTACTTATTCCACATAAAATATAGATGAAGTCCGCCATGTATAGAGAGTAAATCCAAAAACTAAGAGATCTTACATGACTGAAATTTGGTGGAAGAAATAACTTTCACATCAGATAGTTTTGTATCCAATTATCTTCTGGTTCCATGAATCAGAGATCTATCTTTTCAAGAGTACTAATTAAGTATATCATTTTTTAAGAAATGCCTGATGAATCAAACTCTTAAAGGATAAAAAGTGTTTAGAAAATCAAGATTAGTGCAAAAGAAAACAATAAAAATCATCCAAATTCATCCCCTTTGATATGGTTTGGCTGTGTCCTCATTCAAATGTCACCTTGAATTGTAATAATCCCCACGTGTCAAGGGCAGGCCCAGGTGCAGATAATTGAATCATGGGGATGGTTTCCCCCATACTGTTCTCACAGTAGTGAATAAGTCTCACAAGATCTGATGGTTTTATAAATGGGAGTTCCCCTGCACAAACTCTCTTGCCTGCTGTCATGTAAGATGTCCCTCTGCTCTTCCTTCATCTCTGCCATGATTGTGAGGCCTCCCCAGCTATGTAGAAATATGAGTCCATTAAACCTCTCTCCTTTATAAATTACCCAGTCTCGAGTATGTCTCTATTAGCAGCATGAGAACAGACTATACACACTCTGAGATAATTGTTCACATTTTGGTGTATACCCACCCAATCTTACTTCTTTGCATAAGTATTTTCTAGGCTGGCATGGTGGCTCACACCTGTAATCCCAGCACTTTGGGAGGTAAGGTGGGTGAATCCCCTGAGGTCAACAGTTCGAGACCAGCCTGCTCAACATGGCAAAACCCCATCTCTACTAAAAATACCAAAAATTAGTCTGGTGTGGTTGTGGGCACCTGTAATTCCAGTTACTGGGAAGTCTGAGGCAGAAGAATCGCTTGAACCCAGGAGTCAGAGGTTGTAGTGGGCCAAGATTACGCCACTGCACTCCAGCCTGGGTGACAAGAGTGAAACTCCGTCTCAAAAAACAATATTTTTTTCTAAAACAAGATCATATTTTACTTATTGTTTTATACCTTGACCTTTCAGTTTACTATAGATATTAAATATCTTCCCATGATATTAAATATTATTTTTAAAATAATTTTTATAACAGAAGAAATGTGTGTTTGTGGTAATACATTCAAATAGTAGAGAACTGTATCTGTATAGAGGTAAAAGTAAAATTCTGCTTATCTTGCCAGTATCCTATATGAATTCCCTAAAAGTACCCACTGTTAATAATTGTGTGTGCACAAGCATTTGTGTGTGTGTGGGTGTGTGTGTGTGTCCTTTCAGATATTTTCTGTGCCTTTGCAGGGAAATAGTTTTTCTACGTACATGGAATTATATTCTCAGTATTGTTCTACTCTTTGAATATTTTTTTCATCTAAGCTTATTTTTTCTATTTTTTAAAACCATTTCAATAGTTTTTGGGGAACAGGTGGTGTTTGGTTACATGGATAAGTTTGTTAGTGGTGATTTCTGAGATATTGATGCACCCATCACCCAAGCAGTGTACACTGTACCCATGTGTATTCTTTTATCCCTCACCCCACTTTCACCCTTTCCCTTGAGTCCCCAGAGTCCATTATATCATTCTTATGCCTTTGTGTCTTCATAGCTTAGCTCCCACTTATAAGTGAGAACATATGATGTTTGGTTTTCCATTCCTGAATTACTTTACTTAGAATAATGATCTCCAACTCCATCAAGGTTGCTGTGAATACCATTATTTCATTCCTTTTTATGGCTGAGTAGTGTTCCATGTTGTATACATACCACATTTTCTTTATCCACTCATTGATTGATGGGCATTTAGGCTGGTTCTGTATTTTTGCAGTTGTGAGTTGTGCTGCTATAAACGTGAGTACAAGAGTCTTTTTCTTATAATGACTTCTTTTCCTCTGGGTAGATATCCAGTAGTGAGATTGCTGGATCAAATAATCGTTCTACTTTTAGTTCTTTTAGGAATCTTCACGCTGTTTTCCATAGCAGTTGTATTAGTTTACATTCCCACCAGTAGTGTAAAAATTTTCCCTTTTCACCACATCCATGCCAACATGTATTATTTTTTGATTGTTTTAAATTATGGCCATTCTTGCAGGAGTAAGGGTGTATTGCATTGTGGTTTTGATTTGCATTTCCCTGATGATTAGTGATGTTGAGCATTTTTTCATGTTTGCTGGCCATTTGTGTATCTTCTTTTGAGAATTATCTATTCATGTCCTTAGCCCACTTTTTGATGGGATTATTTGTTTTTTTCTTGCCACGTTGTTTGAGTTCCTTATAGATTCTGGATATTAGTCCTTTGTGAAATGCAAAATTTGTGAAGATTCTTTTCCACTCTGTGGGTTGTCTATTTACTTAGCTGATTATTTCTTTTGCTGTGTAGAACTGTTAGCCAATATCTAGAAGAGTTTTTTCGATGTTATCTTCTAGAATTTTTAGAGTTTTGGGTCTTAGATTTAAGTATTTGATTTATCTTGAGTTGGTTTTTGTATAAGATGAGAAATGAGGATCATTTCATTCTTTTACATGTGGCTTGCCAATTATCCCAGCACCATTTGTTGAATAGGGTGTCCTTTTCCCATTTTATGGCTTCGTTTGCTTTGTCAAAGATCAGTTGGCTGTAAGTATTCAGCTTTATTTCTGAGTTATTTACTCTATTCCATTGGTCTACGTGCTTATTTTTATACCAGCGCCATGCTGGTTTGGTAATTATAGCCTTGTAGTATAGTTTGAAATTGGGTAATGGAATCCCTCCAGATTTTTTCTTTTTGCTTATTCTTGCTTTGGCTATGTGGACTCTTTTTTTGGTTGCATCTAAATTTTAGTATTTTTTTCTAGTTCTGTGAAGAATGATGAAGGTATTTTGATGGGAATTGCATTGAATTTATAGAATGCTTTTGGCAGTATTGATTCTATCTATCCATGAGCATGGGGTGGGTTTCCATTTGTTTTGTCAATGACTTCTGTCGGCAGCATTTTGTAGTTTTCCTTGTAGAGGTCTTTCAACTCCTTGGTTAGGTAGATTCATAAGTATTTTATATATTTTTTGCAGCTATTGTAAAAGGGATTGAGTTCTTGATTTGATCCTCAGCTTGGTTGCTGTTGGTGTATAGCAGTGCTACTGATTTGTGTACATTGATTTTGTATCCTGAAACTTTCCTGAATTAATTTATCATATTTAGGAGCTTTTTGGATGAGTCTTTAGGGTTTTCTAGTAATATGATCATATCATTGGCAAACAGCAACAATATGACTACCTCCCTACCGATTTGGATGCCCTTCTTTCTCTTTTCTGATTGCTCTGACTAGGACTTCCAGTAATATGTTGAATAGAAGTGTGAAGGTGGACATCCTTGTGTTCTTCCAGTTTTCAGGGGGAATGCTTTCAACCTTTCCTTATTCAGCATAAGGTTAGCTGTGGGTTTGTCATAGATGGCCTTTATTACCTTAACGTATGTCTCTTCTATGCTAATTTTGTTGAGTTTTAATCATAAAGCGATGCTGGATTTTGTCAAATGCTTTTTCTGCATCTATTGAGATGATTATATGATTTCTGATATTAATTCTGTTAATGTGGTGTATCACATTTATTGACTTGCATATGTTAAACCAACCCTCCTTCCCTGGTATGAAACCCACTTGATCATGGCGTATTATTTTTTTGACATTCTGTGGATTCAGTTAGCTAGTATTTTATTGAGGATTTTTGCATCATGTTCATCAGGAATATTGGTATCTAGTTTTCTTTTTTGTTATGTTCTTTCCTGGTTTTGGTATTAGGGTGATACTGGCTTCATAGAATGATTTAGGGAGGATTCCCTGTTTCTCTATCTTTCCAAATACTTTTAGTAAAATTGGTACCAATTCTTCTTTGAATGTCTAGTATAATTCAGCTGTGAATCCATCTGGTCCTGAACTTTTTTGTTGGCAATTTTTTGTTACTGCTTCAGTCTTGCTAAATGTTATTGGTCTATTCAGACTTTCTATTTCTTCCTCATTTAATCTAGAAAGGCTGTATATTTCCAGAAATTTATCCATCTTCTCTGGGGTTTCTAGTTTGTTATATATATAAAGGTGTTCATAGCCTTGAATGATCTTTTGTATTTCTGTGGTATTGGTAGTAATATCTCCCATTTCATTTCTAATTGAGCTTATGTGGATCTTCTCTATTCTTTTCTTGACTAATCTTGCTAATGGTCGATTTATTTTGTTTATCTTTTCTTTCCCTTTTTTTTTTTTTTTTTTTTTTTTTTTTTTTTGAGAAGGAGTCTCACTCTGTCGCCCAGGCTGGAGTGCAGTGGTGCAATCTCAGCTCGCTGCAAGTTCTACCTCCCAGGTTCACGCCATTCTTCTGCCCCAGCCTCCAGAGTAGCTGGGACTACAGGTGCCTGCCACCACACCTGGCTAATTTTTTGTATTTTTAGTAGAGATAGGGTTTCACCATGTTAGCCAGGATGGTCTCGATCTCCTGACCTTGTGATCCGCCCACCTCAGCCTCTCAAAGTGCTGGGATTATAGGCATGAGCCACCGTACGCGGCCTTATTTTGTTTATCTTTTCAAAGAGCTTTTTGTTTCATTTATCTTTTGTATTTTGTTTTTTTGTTTGTTTGTTTGTTTCAATTTCATTTAGTTCTGCTCTGATCTTGTTATTTCCTTTCTTCTGCTGGGTTTGAGTTTGGTTTGTTCTCATTTCTCTAGTTCCTTGAGGTGTGAGCTTAGATTGTATATTTGTGCTCTTTCAGACTTTTTGATGTAGGCATTTAATGCTATGAACTTTCCTCTTAGCACCACTTTTGCTGTATCCCAGAGGTATTGATAGGTTGTGTCACTATTATTGTTCAGTTCAAAGAATTTTTAAATTTCCCTTTTGATTTCATTGTTGACCCAAAGATTATTCAGGAGCATATTATTTAATTTCCATGTATTTACATAGTTTTGAGGGTCCCTTTTGGAGTTAATTTATTTTATTCCACTGTGTTCTCAGAGAGTAGTTGACATAATTTTGATTTTCTTAAATTTAATGAGATTTGTTTTGTTGCCTATCACATGGACAATCTTGGAGAATGTTCCATGTGCTGATGAAAAGAATGTATATTCTGCAGTTGTTGGGTAGAATGTTCTGTAAATATCTGTTAAGTCCATTTGTAGTTTAAGTTCACTGTTTCTTTGTTGACTTTCTGTCTTGATGACCTGTCTAGTGTTGTCAGTGGAGTACTGAAGTCCCCCACCATTATTATGTTGCTATCTGTCTTATTTCTTAAGTCTAGTAGTAATTGTTTTATAAATGTGGGTGCTCCAGTGTTAGGAGCATATATATTTAAGATTGTGATATTTTCCTGTTGGACTGATCCTTTTATCTTTATATAATGTCCCTCTTTGCCTTTTTTTAACTGTTGTTGCTTTAAAGTGTGTTTTGTCTGATATAAAAATAGCTTCTCCTGCTCATTTTTGGTTTCCATTTGCATGAAATATCTTTTTCCACCTTTTTAACCTTAAGTTTATGTGTGTCCTTATTTGTTAGGCAGGTTTCTTGAAGAAAGAAGATGCTTGGTTTGTGAATTTTTATCCATTCTGCCATTCTGAATCTTTTAAGTGGAGGGTTTAGGCCATTTACCTTAAATGTTAGTATTGAGATGTGAGGTAATGTTCTATTCATCGTGCTAGTTGTTGCCTGAACATCTTGTTTGTTTGTTTGTTTTATCATTGTGTTATTGTTTTATAGGCCCTGTGAGATTTATGCTTTAAGGGAGTTCTGATGGTGGTGGCAGCCTATCTGGAGTGGCCACTGCGAGGACACCAGCTGCAGTGGGGGAGGTATGGCCAGGGCTGCACACTCTGCAGAGCTGGTGGGAACCAGGAACAGGTGATCCCAGCAGGAGCCCTGCACCTTATTGAGTTGGCAAGATTACAGCCCATGCTCCTGGGTGCAGCTGTATCCATCCAGCCACGGCTCCAGACCTAGGCATCATTGCATTCTCAGGGGCCTGGGAAGCCCCTGCCTCTGCAGGCTCAGAAGTGCCTGATCCGACTCCCTAGCCTCTCCCCACAGACGGTGCCAATCCTGGTGTGGAGCAAAGTTGCAGACAAACCCAGGTACTGTTGCAACCCCGCCAGGTATGTGTGCACTCAGGGTTGTGCTGACATGCCAGCCCCCTGCTACCTTGGCCCTGTCCAAACTTTGGGTGCTAAAGAGCACAGAAGGAAGGTCAGGGGGCTGAGGGAAGCTTGGCGCAGGCCTGCAGGCACCCCTGGGCATAGACAGCCTGAGTGCTGTGGGTGGTATGTTAATGGTGGCAAGATGTAGACAGTTTCCTAGGTGAGAAGGGGCAGGTCGCTAGTGAAACCCCATCCTTAAGTTAGGGACAGTCTGAAGCCTGGGGGTTAGGCTGCCAGTTCTGGGTGGAGTTCATGACCCAGAGTGAGAACTTCATTGACACCCTTCAGCCAATAAGATGGCCTGCCCATGGCTGCACATGGACCAATCAGCATGCACTTCCTCCATTCTGAGCAGATAAAAACCCCAGACTCAACCAGACTCAAACACCGGTTGAGACAATCTGCCTGTGAATAGGAGCTACCAACTTTGGGTCTCCTGAGAGCTGTTTTGTTGCTCAATGAAGCTCCTCTCTGCCTTGCTCACCTTCCAGTAGTCCATGTAACCTAATTCTTCCTGGACATGAGACAAGAACTCAGGACCTGCCAAACAGTGGAAGTGAAAGGAGCGGTAACACGTTACTGCCTGGCTCAATGAGCTGCAGGCAGTGACATGTTCCTGAATTATGGGAATGAAGAGTGGCAACCCTTCTGCATTCCCTGAGCCAGAGCTGCTGTAACACTATAGCCCTCCCACTCTTTGCCAACGCCAGGTGGCGCCCCACACAATGGGAAGCAGCAGCAGGGCTGGGCCAGTCCAGGAGTCATGGGCTAGAGGGAGATGGTAGGACTGAAAGAGCTGTAACACAAATAGGCTGAAGCATGCCCCCACAAAACATCTCCCTGCTCACTGTGCTGTGCATGACAAGAAGGAGAGAAGAAATGCAGCCCTTCTGGGAGCCCAGACCTCAGGGCTTCTCAAGTCATGGTTGTGACATGCTGTAACACCCTCTTTGGAGCTCTGTGGTTTTTGGCGTCTCCGAGCTTTCAGGTCCCACTGCGTTCCCCTTGTCTAGATACTGGTGCCCAGAGCAGATGCCACTTGCAGTACATCTGGTCCAGCCACAGCCTCGCATGGAGCCAGTGTCTGTGCCAGCACCTGAAGCTGTTCACCCTGCCACAGCAGCCAGTGCACCTGGTTGTGGGCAGTGGCTGGAACCTGTGCTCATTCACTCACACACTCCTTCCTGCTCCATGCCTGGCTCGCCCTTGGGAGGCTTGGGATCTGAGCCAGTAGTGTGAGCTGATTGCAGCCTGCTGAGCCAAAAAGGCATGAGCAAAACTCAAGCAGAAGCACCACCAGCCACAGAGGTTTCTGGCTGGTGAAGTGACATCGTAAGGATCCTGTGACAGTTCATTTTGGGTGTATTTTGAGGTTTTGTTTCAATATTTAGAACTCTTTTAGCATTTCCTTTACTGCTGGCTTGGTAGTGGTGAATTCCCCCAGGATTTGTCTGAAAAACACTTATCTCTCCTTCATTTATGAAGCTTACTTTTACTCAATACAAAATTCTTGGCTGATAATTATTTTGTTTAAGGAGGCTAAAGATAGGATCCCAATTCCTTCTGACTTGTAGGGTTTCTGCTGAGAAATCTGCTGTTAATCTGATAGGTTTTCCTTTATAGGTTACCTGATATTTTTGCCTTATAGCTCTTAAGATTCTTTCCTTTATCTTGACTTTAGATAACTTGATGACTCTGTGCCTAAGTGATGATCTTTTTGCAATGAATTTCCCAGGTGTTCTTTGTGCTTCTTGCATGTGGATGTCTAGATCTCTATTATTCTCAATTATTCCCTTAAATAAGTTTTCCAAACTTTAGATTTCTCTTCTTCCTCAGGAACGCCAATTATCCTTAGGTTAGGTCATTTAACATAATCCCAAGTTTCTTGGAGGCTGTGTTCATTTTTAAAATTATTTTTCTTTATCTTTGTCAGATTGGGTTAACTCAAATGCCTTGTCTTTAAGTGCTGAAGTCCTTTCTTCTACTTGTTTGATCCTATTGTTGAAACTTTCCAGGGTATTTTGAATTTCTCTAAGTATGTCTTTCATATCTAAAAGTTGTGATTGTCTTTTCTTTTATGATATCTATTTCTCTCTTTCTCATCCATATTCTGTATTTTTTTAAAATTTGTTTAAGTTGGTTTTCACCTTTCTCTGGTACCTCCTTGAGTAGCTTAATAATAAACTTTCTGGATTCCTTATCCTGTAAGTCGGAGATTTCTTCTTGCCTCGAATCCATTGCTGGAGAGCTAGTGTGATCTTTTGGGAGTGTTATAGAACCTTGTTTTGTCATATTACCAGAATTACTTTTCTGGTTCCTTCTTATTTGGGTAGACAGTTTCAGTAGAAAGATCTAGAGCTCAAGGGCTTCTGTTCAGATTCTTTTGTCCTAGAGGGTGATCCCTTGATGTGAAGCTCTCCCCAGTCCCCTAGGAATGGGGCTTCCAAAGAGCTGGACTGCAGTTATTGTTATTGCTCTTCTGGGTCTAACCCCCCAGTAGGGCTACCGGGCTCCAGGTTGGTGCTAGGGTTGTCCGCAAAGAGTCCTGTGATGTGATCTGTCTTCAGGTCTCCCAGCCATGCATACCTGCTCCAGTGGAGGTGGCAGGGGAGTAAAGTAGACTCTGTGAGAGTCCTTGGTTGTAGATATGTGTAGTGTGCTGGCTTTCTCAAATGCTTGTTATGCTAGCAGTGAAGTTGTCATGTGGACAGACTCAGGACTTCTGGTTAGCCAGGGTGTTGCACATGGTGGAATTAGCTGTTGTCTTCTCCTTCTTTGGACTGAGGTTGTTCTGTTATGAGTTGTAATGGCTTGAGTTGGTTGGCCTCCAGCCAGGAGGTGGCTCTTTCAAGACAGCACCAGCTGCAGTAGTAGGAGGTGGATACAAGCTTCCCCTACATTGCCTAGGATAAGTACTCCGGTTTCTCAGGCCATGAGCAAGGCAATAGAGCTCCCACCAGTTTATGTATTTTGTCTTCAGCTAGCAGGGTCAGTAAAGAAATACCATCAGGTTGGGGCAGAGTTAGCCAGGTCTGAGCTTAGGATCTTCTTGGGCGAGGCTTGCTGCAGCCACTGTAGGGGATAGAAAGGTGGTTTTCAGGCCAGTGGAGTTATATTCTCAGAGAGATTATGGCTGCCTCTGCTATGTTATACAGGTAGCCAAGGAAGTGGGAAAAAGTCGGTAGTGACAGACTTCACCCAACCTCCACACAGCCAGCAAGGCTAATCTTACTCCCATTGTGCCTGGCCAACAGCACTGAATTTATATCCAGGTAGTTAGCGAGCAGGGCTGAGATCTTGCCCCAAGGCTACAAGCCTCCCTGCTGAGAAAGCAAGCAGGGCTCTCAGGCCTTGCCCTCCCTGCCTGCCTATTCCTTTGGTTGTGCCTCCTGTGTTTGTATCTGCACTTCCCGTCTGTACCCCTGGATTCTGCTTAGGAAAATTTGTGCTCATTCGAAATTATTACAAAGTTCAGCTAGAAGCTTCCTTCATCCTGTGACCCGTCCCCAGTTCTGCTAGCTGCCTTCCCCAAGGACCCCTGTGAGATAAAGCTGGGGACCAGGAATACCTACAGGGCTCTTCTCGCTGCTGCTTCTACTTTTATATTTCACTCAGCTCCCTAAAGCTGTTTCAGCTCTAGGTAAGGTTAAATCCTCCCATGATCTGGATATTCAGGTTCCCCAGTGGGGATGTATATTCAGAGGCAGAGTTTTCCCCTCTCACATTTTGGGAACTTACCATTTTCAGTTATCTTGCAGAGTTTGCAGCGGCAAGCCCCTTCCTTCCTTCCTTCCTTCCTTCCTTCCTTCCTCCCTCCCTCCCTCCCTCCCTTCCTCCCTTTTCTTCCTCCCTTTCTTTCTTTTTTTTTTTTTTTTTTTTGACAGAGTCTCATCTTGTCGCCCAGGCCGGAGTGCAATGATGCGATCTCAGCTCACTGCTACCTCTGCCTCCCGGGTTCAAGTGATTCTCCTGCCTCAGCCTCCCTAGTAGCTGGGATTACAGGCGTGTGCCACCACACCTGGCGAATTTTTTGTATCTTTAGTCGAGACAGGGTTTCACCATGTTGGCCAGGCTGGTCTCAAACTCCTGACCTGGTGATCCGCCCACCTCGGCCTCCCAAAGTGCTGGGATTACAGGTGTGAGCCACCGGGCCCAGCCAAAGTCGCTTCTTTCAAAGGGTCTGTGAATTCTTTGTTTTCCTGGTATGTTCCTGCAGTGGGTCTTGGAGCAAAAGTTCACAATATGAGTCTCCACACCTGCTTTTTCCATTCAAGTGGTAGCTGCATGTTAGTTCTGTCTCCTATCGGCCATTTTCTTAATGTCTTCTTATCCTTTGCATATTTTTGACATCTTTTCTCATCAGTACAGATACCTACACTCAATGTTTTTAATAGCTATACTTAAATTTACCAATCTCCTTTACATTGCTAGGGTAAGAATAAAGTCAAATTCCTGCCTACCCTATTTCACTAAAATGCTATTAATAGATAGATGAAAGACTTAAATGTAAAAACTAAAACTAAATAACATACATGATTATGTTACATAAATAAACATACATTATTTTTAATTTTTGTCCTCTGGGAGAGGATGTATTAGTCCCTTCTGATGCTGCTAATAAAGACATACTCGAGACTGGGTAATTTATAAAGGAAAGAGGTTTACTGGACTCACAGTTCACATGGCTGGGGAGGCCTCACAATCATGGCAGAAGGTGAAGGAAGAGCAAAGTCACGTCTTATATGGCAGCAGGCAAGACAGCAATCATCAGATCTCATGAGACTTATTCATGACCATGAGAACAGTATGGGAGAAACCACCCCCACGATTCAATTATCTCACCTGGTTCTGTCCTAGACACGTGGAGATTATTACAATTCAAGGTGAGTTTTGGATGAGGACACAGCCAAACCATATCAGAGGAGATGGACATTTTAAATATGACATGAAACTAAAACTATAAAGGAAAATACCACTGGACACAGTGGCTCACACCTGTAATTCCAGCAATTTGGAGGCAGGAGGATTACTTGCGCCCAGGAATTCCAGACCAGCCTGGATATCATAGTGAGATCTTATCTCTACTAAAAATTAAAAAAAAAAACATAGCTGGGTGTGGTGGCACACACCTGTAGTCCCAGCTACTTGGGAGGCTGAGGTTGGAGGATCGATTAAGCCTGGGAGATTGAGGCTGCAGTAAGCTATTATCATGCCACTGCACTCCAGCCTGAGCAGCTGAGTGAGGCTCTGTCTCAACAACAACAAAAAAGTAAAATCCTGATATACCTGACTGCATAAACATTAAAATCTTTACAAAGCAAAAAATAATCACAAAGCAAACTAAGAAAAATATTTTCAATGCAAATGACAGTAAATTTCTTCAATATGCAAAACCCTTTTACAAACAAAAAAGATGCTTATGAACCAGTAAATCTTTAAAAAATGGGATGAATATGTATGTTGGCACTTCACTGATAAATAAATACAAATGGCCAAAGAAAATAAAAAACAAAGAAAGAAAGAAAGAAGGAGAAAAATGGCGGAGCAGAGGTGGGGGAGTGTGGGAGCCGTAAAAAGATAAGCTGTCTCACTCATTAAGAAATAAAAACTAAAACAAAAATTAACATATTTGATAATACTCATCATTGGGATGATGAGAAGAAATATCACAGAAGTTCCAACTGGTGCAACCTGCTTGGGAGGGTGAATTGGCAATATCAGCATTTGAAGTACACATATCCTTTCACTCAGAAACTCTACTTCTCCATCTTTATCTCATATAATTAAGTATATAAAAATTTATGTACAAGGATATTTATTACAGTATTTGAATAGCAAGTTCTCATATTTAAGTGAATTTAGCTAAGGAAAATAGCATATGAAACCATTCCGTGGCCTTACTTAGGTTAGCCACTAGATGTCATGATAGTTCCACAGAAATAAAGCTATAGCCAGGTGTGTAAATCAAATTGGGAAACTGGAAAGAACTTTTGTTATGTAGTCCTTCACTTTAAAATAATTGGTGCTTATACATGCCACCCAGCACAACTCTAAACCAAGAACAGTTTGCCACATCACAAAATGATCTTCAAAATGCCTTTTAGATATCATAAAGAAATCTTAAGTGAGTTTTCATATGCTTGCATGAGGCTCTTAAAAACGCTAAAATTGGGTACGTTCATATGGTGTGATCTGGGGGTTTTCAGGGGGAACTCAGGTTTCAGAAAGTCTCACCTCTAACATGTTTGTCACCTGAAATTCCACCACTGAAGATTCATCGTGGGGAGGTTAAAGTTTCCAATCTTTAGAAGTGGCATTTTTTTTTAATGTTTTTATATAGCTTTAAAAAAACTTTGGCTTCAACCATCCCTATAGGAGTGGAATTTTAAACTGTAAAATATATCTGGGTGGAGTGACCCCCTCAAGTACTACTGCTGAATCGTTTTAAAGATTCGTTGGGTTTTAAACAAGAACGAGGCCCATGGTGAATAAAATATAAGACAGATGCCCATGAAAAGGGACAGGGTGGGTGACAGCGCACTAGGAAGAGGTGGCTTTAGCCTGGGCTCTGGTGTCCACTCTGGTGTCCCTTAAGCTAAATATGACAAAACTCAGTGTGACCTTACTACTGAGAAATGTAAAAACATGAGAAAACCTAAGGCTCTAGATAACATTCAGCTTATCAAAATTCATATCATCACAGATACTTCCCAATGCTCTCATATAGAGTTGCATATTTTATGTTGATGTAAAACAAATCATCACAAACATATGAGGAAACAGATATCACTTATTTGCTCCTGTACTCATAATAAACTCGTCATTAAAGCAAGCATTCAAACCAAATCCACATTTAGTTTCTGATTAAGAAGTTCTAAATATAAGAATTGCATGTAGACGTAGGGCTAAATAAATATTTGGCCATAAAATAATTTTTTTAAAGAAAAAAGTAGGTGATATAGATTAAACAGGAAAGTGAATCAATAGTGTTAGGTGATAACATTTAGCAGCAGTTGCTCATTAACTTAGTTTTATATCGAGATAAAATAAAATAATGACAATGAACAGGGTAGAAAAGTCCTCATCTTGGCAAATGATGATGTGGAATACCAAACTTGAAGACACAGCTGTTTTTTAGACATCTTCCACTTGAAAGAAATTGTATGAACAGAGTAACATGTATAACAGTGTTTATTTTTTTATTCGTATGAATTTATGAGGTACAAGTGTAATTTCGTTACACAGATAGATGTTGCAGTGGTAAAATCAGGGCTTTTAGGGTATCCACCACCCAAATGATGTATATTGTACCCATTAAGTAATTTCTCACCATTCATCCCCCTTCCACTCCCCCACCCGTCTAAGTCTCTATTGTCTACTATTCCACATTCTATATCCATGTATACACATTATTTAGCTCCCACTTGTAAGTGAGAACATGTGGGATTTGACTTTCTGTGTCTGACTTGTTTCACTTAAGATAATGACCTCCAGTTCCATCAACATTGCTGCAAAAGACACTTCATCCTTTTTATGGCTGAATAGTATTCCACTGTGTATATATATATATGTTATTTATAGATACCAGTAAATTCCTAATATTTTCTGTCCATGGAGAATTCTACAATTTTTAAAGCAGGTTTATATGTTATTTTATTTTTTCATGAAGAATTATTTTTTTGTGTTGACATAAAATTTTTTTCTAGTCTATCTTAATGAACTAAATTACATAGTCTTTAGCCTTAGGAATTTCAAGATGAGGAAAGTAAGTCTGACTATTGAGTTTTGGACAAATTTTTATCTAAAAAATAGAATGGCATAAGTGCCCAGTGTCCTCTCCCCGATCCCTGACCTGGGAGCAGAACACTTACAGCTCTGGCATACATCTCCATAGGGTGGACACGGAGGGTAACTGATGAAATATAAAGGTTCTTCCTGGCCCATAACTCACATGTGTACATTTCATATTTCCTGTCCTAGAATTGAAAGGTTAGGGTGTGTCTTCAACATGATGGAAGAACAGTGCAGTAGTTCCAGGCTGGGATGAGGGTTGGTTCTTTTTAATGTGTCTCCTCCACCTACCCCAACTGCTGTCCAACACAGTGGAGCCAACTTTTTGTTGGGCTCTTCCTTTGAGGCTATCATATCAGAAGTTGTTAATTCTCATTCCTATTTTGCTCTTAAAATCCTAGAAGTTGGTGTAGGCCTTAAAACTATTGATTCAATTACTTTATCTTAATTAGCATGGCCAGTTTAACCAGAAAATGCTTATTGTTATATTCTATTCCCTTGGATTCATAATGCATTTTGAATGAAAACGTACTCATTACCCTAATCCAAATATTAGTATGGACTTGGCACCTGCTTTTCTTTCTGGGGAGACGAACCATATACAAAGGAATATTCTAAAACACAATATGACACCTGATTCACCATCTTCAATCCTAGCCCCTAAATTAGGTCACAGTAAGCCAGAACTTAAAGAAAAACCCACTGCACCCTCACAATCACACTTTGAAAGAAGATGATTATTGTTCTCAACTGACAGTTGTGGAAACCGAGAAATGAAGTTTTCAGACACCTACTCAAAGTTGCCCAGCTAGTAAGACAAAGACCTGAAACCACAGAAATCTCAGTTCTTCTGACTTCATGTGATCTCTGTTGCATCCTACTTGAAAATGATGTGAGAGATACTGCCCGATGTCATATGTATGTGCATCTCTCAACCAACAATCTGGATGTGTTTTCTCTTCAAGTCTACTAAGGTAGTGGAATCACTTCCTCCACCATGTACACTTCCATGTACAATTGATCTTCACTATTTGTGCATTCCACATTTGCAAATTTACCTACTCACTAAAATGTATTCGTAGCTCCCAAATCAATACTCACTGTACTTTCATGGCCACTCTTGGACATGCGCAGAGCCACAGAAAACTTGAATGGCCTGATGTGCATGTTCCCAGTTAAGGCCTAAGATGGTGATACTCTGTCTTCACTTCAGCTCTCATATCAAAAACAAGTGCCACATTTTTCATGTTTTTGTACTTTTGGTTGGTGATTTTGTTTAAAATGGCCCCCAAGCAGAGTTTGGAAGTGCCGTCTTAGTGTTCCTAAGCAGGGGAAGACTGTGATGTGCCTTACAGGGAAAATGTGTGTATTACATAAGCTTCCTTCAGGCATGAGTTATAGTGCTATTGGTTATGAGTTCAATAATAATGACTCAAGAATATACATTAAATAAAGCATCTTTAAACAGAAACACTCATAAAACAAGATTATGTACTGGCCAACTGATGAAAATGTTGTGACCAAAGATTGTGACTTAACCCTGAATCTCCTCTAAGAACAATGGTTCGGTGCTTGCTTATTCAGTATGCATACCTACTTTACAGAAAATAATGACAATGAATGACAATGAATAACAAGAATAGGCTATATTTAGACACAGTGTCATGGGCATTGGTTTTGAGGTACATCATCTCAACCCTGTGTAATGTCAGGGCCTGTCTTAGCTCCCTATCCTCTCCCCACAATAGGGACTACTTCAGCCCATCAAGGTAGTACTTAGAGTTTGGGTTTGGTAAATTGGTGCTCCAATATCACTCTACCTTTGGAAGTAATAAACAAGGAAGTAAGTTTCTCTGACTGCAGCTATTTGGGGGCTGGAATAGACCCGCTGCTTTGACAGTGGGAAGAGTGGAAACATCCTTTCTCCAGGCTATCAGAAAGGGCATCATGTATTTTAAATTGTGTATTTTAGTCACATTAATATCTTCTTAAAAGAATTGGGAAAATTCATTGACTTACTTGTTTCTGGTATGGAATCATGAAAAACAACTACCTTACAAGAAGCAGCTAATATTTAAGAGGATTGTTAATTTTCTTGGTCTCTACTTTGGCTGCAACTGCAATAAGAAGCCATGAGAATTCTGGCAACAGTGATAGCTGTGGCAATGTAAGTCCACAGCTTCCTGTAAGATGTAAAAGAGAGAGCTGCTTTTCTAAAGAAAACATATTTTTCTTATTTTTATGACCAGCACTAACATCAACTGGGATTCAATATACAGACTTGGCTTTTATGAATAATTGCAGTGAAGCCAGGTGTACTGTTCTAGACACTTTACCTGCATTCCTTCAAAACAGTGTCTAATCCTCACAATAACACCAAGAGGTAGACGGCATTGTCCTAATTGCAGATGAAAATCTGAAGTTCAGAGGATAATTTTCCCATTGTGTAGTAAGAGGCAGTTTAGATGGAATTCCAAGCCTGCCTACCTCCAAAGCTGGTGTGTTGCCTTCCCCAGAGCACACTGACACAGGATGAGCTACATAATTTGTGGAGCTCACTGAAAAATGAAAATGCAGGATCACTTGTTCAAAAATTAAGAATTTCAAGAAACCCACCACAGAATATTAAAACAAGAGCAGAGCCCTTCTGAGTGCTGGGTTCTCTGTGACTGCACAGGCCACATGCCCATGAGGCCGACCCTGCCCTCATGTCACCATACCAGCCAAAAGCACAGATCCTGCAGGAGTTGGGGCTGTATGCAGGGGAATGATTCTATTTGCCCTTGGTGTGATCTGTGTCTATGCCACAGTGGAAACATTGCTAATTTCTCTTGGCAGTCTGAGTGCCTTTGCCTCTAACAAAGATTTCAGAGGCATCTGCAGAAACAAAATAAACACATAAACATAGAAAGACAGGCTGCCAGTCTCTTGATAGGTGACTGACAACGGCAGGGATTTTAAGTAAAAAATCAGGATAAGACCATTTTTTTTTTTTTTTGCCATTTTTTTCTTTCTGAAACATCTTTAAAATTTTAATTCCTGGCCGGGCGCGGTGGCTCACGCCTGTAATCCCAGTATTTTGGGAGGCCAAGGTGGGCGGATCATGAGGTCAAGAGATCAAGACCATCCTGGCTAACATGGTGAAACCCCTTCTCTACTAAACAAAAAACAAAAAACAAAACACACAAAAAAATTAGCCGGGCGTGGGTGGCAGGTGCCTGTAGTCCCAGCTACTCGGAAGGCTGGGGCAGGAGAATGGCGTGAACCCGGGAGGCGGAGCTTGCAGTGAGCCGAGATTGTGCCACTGCACTCCAGCCTGGGGGGACAGAAGGAGACTCCGTCTCAAAAAAAAAAAAATTAATTCCTTTATTTCTTTAACACTGATATGCTTTTGTTCTGTGAATAAATTGATTTTTTGCTCATCATTCTTTCACAATATCACTCCTAAGGGCACAGAATTTCATTTGGAGCCGAACTAGATAATTCTCATTTGCCACAAGGTGTTGGGATTTCCTTAATTCCTGCTCTGTTCCCTGCCAAAGCTAGCTTAAGTCCATTGGCATTGTGGGGGAAAACTTAACAGTCTCTCCGTATTTCACTAGCATTTTATGGCTTTCTCAACCTTAGTGCCTGACAAGTTGTACAGGATGAGAGGGGAGAGAAGCAGCCTGAAAACAGCAGAAGGGCAAAAGGCATCCATTCCTTCACTTCAGTCACATTTTCTTCCATGAACTTCTTTTATTCCCAACCAAGGAGCTCAACTGTCCTTAGGCTGCTTCCTTTGAAGTCTAAAGCCATCAGATTCAGCCAAATGTTGGGAAAACAATCAGATTAAATTCACTATACTGAAATGTCAGTACAATTCAGCTTCCTTCTCCCAACCCTTATCTCACAACCACTGCTATGGGCTTTTATCTTGCTATTTATTATTATTATTTTAATTGACATATAATAATTGTACATATTTATGGGATACAGTGGGATATTTTGAACATGTGTACAATGTGTAATGATCAAATCAGGGCAATTAGCATATCCATCACCTCAAACATTTATCATTTCCTTGGGTTGGGAAGATTCAAAATCCTCTCCTCACTATTTGAAAATATACAATAAAATTATTGTTAACTCTGGTTACCCTGCAGTGCTATAGCAGGAGGAATAAGCTGTAGTGTTCTGCTGCTACTGGAGGGAGGCATCACTTCAATTCAACTGCCTAAAATCTTGGAATCAGCTATTTCCGCTCCCAGCTGAGAAACTATCAGTTGTATCTTCTTAAAGGGTTGGCCCTAGATACAACTGGCTAGTTGGATAAAAACTAACAGATGATGTATTTTTTATAGAATTGGTTTATTCGTTCCTACTAACCATATGACAACATAACCACTATGTGTATCATTGATTTGACTGCAAATGTGTTTATCTTCTATTCCAAACCCCAGGTATGACCAGTGTTCGGTTTATTGCTTTGGTAACAATAGCAGCCATTCATACCTAACCAAAATTAGGAAGAACTCTGCTCCCAATCTAAGCTCAGATCTTCCCTTCTCCCTACCTTCAGATTAAGTTGTTTCACCACATTATAGCAATAGTCAGCACCTTCCAAGGGAATCTGAGATCATGAGAAAGAGCTTTTCTGATATGCAGCAAGGAAAGCTCACAGTACTTATAGCATAAATACTCCTCAGGATTGATCCCCTGCAACTGCTCTGTGCTCTTTGCATTAGTTATCTACTGCTGCATAACAACCTCCCCCAAATTTAGCAGCTTAAAACAACAATAAGAATTGTTTCATCCAATTTGTGTGGGTCAAGAAGGTGGGAGGGCTTAGCTGAGTGATGCTGGTTTTCAGTCTCTCACTCTGGTTGCATTCAAGACATTGGCCAGGGTTGCAGTTATCTAAAGGTTTGGTTGGGGTTAGGGAAATTCACTTCCAAAATGGCTTTCTTACATGGGTGGCAAATTGGTACAGATTGTTGGCAGAAGGTCTCAGCTCTTCCTATGTTAATCCTATAGCTGTGTGTGTCCTCACAACATTGTGGCTGGTTTACCCCAGAGTAAGTGATCCAAGAGAGAACAAAACAGAAGCTATGTCTTTTATGATCTGTAACCTCAGAAGTCACACATCATAATTTCTGCAAAATCCTACTGGTAACACAGCCTGCTCAATGGGAGAAGAAAATACACAGGGTATGAATATCAGGAAGCAAGATCACTGGGTCCATCTTGGAGGCTAGCTACCACATTCATCATGCCACTCTTTCTATAATAATGAATAATAGAGAAAACAGATATTCTTGGAATAATACAGGAAACAGATATTCCTTGAATAAGAAATGTGACCAATTTAGTCACAGAAAAGGGATATTTCCCGTTATTATTAAATTCACTTTTCTTTACACGTTTGTCTTGTGAGATATTGTTAGTGTCAATAATCACCAACAGTCTTATCATCTCTGGGCACAGTGAAAAAATTCTTCTCCTAGACAACTCATGTCTCTGTGCTTAGACTGTTCTAAGATATAGCTGCCAAATTTTATTTTAAGTATGGGAGAAACTAGGTATCAGTTGCATTTTTTTTTCTGTTTTGAGATGGGCTTGCTCTGTCACTCAGGCTGGAGTGCAGTGGTGCGATCTCGGCTCACTGCAACCTCTGCCTCCCGGGTTCAGGCGATTCTCCTGTCCTCTGCCTCCTGAGTAGCTGGGACTACTGGCACATGCCATCACACCCGGTTTTGTATTTTTTAGTAGAGACGGGGTTTTGCCATGTTGGCCAGGCTGGTCTTGAACTCCTGACCTTAGGTGATCCACCTGCCTCAGCCTCCCAAAGTGCTGGGATTACAGGCATGAGTCACCGCGCCTGGCCTCAGTTGCATTTTATTAGGATCGTTCTGCAGCCTTGTGTATAGGATAAATTTGTGGTAGGGTAGGAGAGCAATATTGGAGACAGAGAGACCTGTTAAGAGGCTATTTCAGATAGCCCCTTTATCACAGATAAAGTTTTACAACTCTCAGCATTCCTATGATTTCTCATTTCCTCATTAGTTAACCTGAATCTGAGCAAACGTGTCTTGCCTAAGCAGTGGTGTGCCAGTAAATGTTTAACAGTCAGCTCTCAGGAAAAGGCAAAGCAAAGCCCTAACTTGTAGCATTTAAAAATTTCTAGAGCATAAGTACTTTCACCCTGACCAATTCCAAGCAACCAATATGATGTCACAGGTTGGGGGATTGGGAAGAGATGTACACACTGGTTCTTGGGGGCCAGTACCACTTGGCTCCAGCACTCCACTAATACCTTTGAGCTCTTAAAGCAGAAGCAGCAGGAGAAGCAGGTTAGCAGTTCTGGAACACAAGGGACCAGTTGAGTCTCCGCCCTCATCCACATGGCCAGCAAAGGTGAAGATGGGCTCACCCCAGAGAAGGGCTACCAGGGCCTGGGGGTTCCCTGCAGCAGCCTCCTGGTGCTAAACTGCCACCTGGATCTTCCACACCACAAGATTATCTTTTGAAAGTGAGGTCAAGAAAGGGGGCATGGAGAGAAAGGCAAAAGTTACTTAAAAATTTAAGTGAGTTACCTAGATTTATTTACTAGATTCACTTTCAACAATTTGAGAGTGAACCTTGGGAACAAGGCCACTAGGTATTATATAATGTAAAGTATCAATAATGTCTTTTCTCTTAATGAGAAGCGGTGCCTTTTTTTCTATAAAGCAAAATCCTGGAGATATGAGCACATATTCCATCTTTCTAAAGAGGATTTTGGTTAATAAGATCACCCCAAAATCATGATTACTAGACTTTTGCTAAGAGGTCCAGTCACACTGGGTTTTTCATATAAGAAAAAGGTTCTTGTCTTTTCTTCTCATCCCCCATCTTGCTATCTTCCCCAAATTTTGCTGAATACAATTTTCTATAGAACAGTCTGAAAAGTTGGCCTATTTTGAAACAAAATACAACAAACCGACCTAAATCTCCCTTTAATAGCAGACTTGGATATGAACACTAGGCAGGATATAGATGTGCTTTTTCTCCCCAAGTCCCACAATCCTGCAGTGAGGTTTAAAGGGCTTTCTTGCATGCTATGGCACTGACACAGAAGCTGGCTGGGCTGGAGGGGTAATGAGCCACCCAGCAGGTACAAGGTGAATGAGCCTCTCCTGGAAAGGGTCCTCTAGTGTGTGTGGGGTAACGTGAATATGCTTTCAGATTGAAGACACTGCTAACCAACAGAAATGGAACAGCTAATTAAGTTCCCATCCAGTCCTGTATTTCTGTGACTTTGATGTACAACTCTTCTGCAGGGACTTTTTGGTTTTTCAGGACAGATGATCCGACAAATTCTTTAAAAACATCTCTCCTAAAATAGTTTATTTTATAAAATATTTTGGAGATAGGACTACATTTTTATGCATTTTTCTAAAAATGAAGAGATACGAGATCAGGATAGAGAAGGAAACAAAAAGCAAAAATGGGACCAGTGAGCTGCATGTTTCAAGATTAGACTCAGGCAAGACCTCAGAAATATGGTGGCCTTTTCCTTGCATCATATAAGGAAGTGCATGTTGTTGCTTTTTCTTATTATTGGCGACAAACTTGATCACTCAGCTAAGGTTGCCAAGTTTATCCACTATGAAGTTATTTTCCTCTCTGAAATTAATAAGCCATTTTGTACTTTGAGACTAAGTAAATATCTTGCCTCTCATACAAAATTCAGTCAATTAGTTTTAACCCCATTGATGTTTTTCTCATTTTTTTCTCTACTTCTTATTTGGTATTTTACTATAAGAAAGAACTTTTCTTTCTTCCATATTTATATCAGCATGGACATGTGGATTTGTATTTTATTCAATGAGTTATAACCCATTACTATCATTTATTTTGATGTTCAGATTGTCCCAGATTTGGCCAATGGGAGCACCTTCAATCTGGAGCCTGTGAAATTTGATAAGCTCCCACAATTCTTTGAGCATTTCCTCACTTTTTGGCAGAATAAGTCCACTCTGGACTGTTGTGCTTTAGTGTAACCCAGCTTGAAGTAGCTTCTGATTTCCAGTGCAACATATGGCTCGGCCATCTAACCAATAGAGCCACAGGTTTCAGTGAGAAGTGTATGTAAGAACTGCCCCAACACAGGTGTAATCCAAAACTATACGTTCATCACAGGTTTCAGAAATGTTGAGGTGACATGACTGTCACTTCTCCTGGTAACCTCGAGCTTTGATGAGTATGGAAAGCTCCCTCTACTTAACTGTTTGAGAACTGAACTCCCAGTCTCTAAGATCATAGGCTGAGAAAACTCCATTGATGAGGCAGTCTGGCCCACAAATTGTTTCTTTGCGGACTGCTTAAAAAAAAAAAGAAAGAAAAGAAGAAAAAAAAAAAAAAGCCCAGTGAACTATTAGGACCACAGGACCACTCGGACTACTCTTAGAAATGGATACAGTGTCTTGGCACTTGTGGAATAATAGTTCCATGTTTTCCAATTCCTTTCTAGTTCCTTTTCTGAAACAAACTCCCTGTCACCCAGGCTGGAATGCAGTGGCATGATCTCAACTCACTGCAACCTTCATCTCCCATGTTCAAGCAATTTTCGTGCCTCAGCCACTTGAGTAGCTGGGATTACAGGCGCACACCACCATGCCTGGCTAATTTTTTGTATTTTTAGTAGAGACAGCGTTTTACCACGTTGGCCAGGATGATCTTAAGTGTCTGACCTCAAGTGATCCGCCTGCCTTGGCCTCCAAAAGTGCTGGGATTACAGGCGTGAGCCACTGCACCCGGCCTTCGAGTTCACACATTTTAGGGCTTTAAATGGAAATGTCTTTTTCAATTTACATACATCTGAGAAACATTTCTCAAAATATTTCACCTTAAAACACTGAGGAAAAAAACAGAAGCAGAAACTTGTAAAAATACATCTTTTAATAAACATCAAGAAGTACAGTGCACTTTTATTGAGGTTTTACATTGTAGTTTACAGCAAACATACTATCCATTGTAGTGTGTATGTACAAGTAAAGTAAACTTAGGTTTTCTCTCCCATGGCTGGATAAACCAAATCTGATACATCCACATTTAAGGTGGTTTTCCAAGTTGGTTTCCATAAAAGGCCTTTAACATTAATAGGCTTTTAACAACAAAAAAGGTATCCCTCCCATCACAATGAGAGCTTGATGAGGGCTCAAAAGTGACTTCAAAAACTGTAAATAATTATTTTCCTTTGATGGCTTTAAAAATAGCTACTGATAGCAAATCAGAAACACTAAAGAAAAAAGATGATAAGGAAACAGCTGTTTGTCTAGTGAATCCATAATAAATACCAATATGAGGCTATAGAATACAAAGCCAAAAGATTCTTATAGGAAAGTTAATGTTTATATTTACAATCTCATGGACTAAAAAAAACTGTCTAATATGTTAATGACTGAGTCTACCTTTATTTAACATTGTTTATACACAACGACCCAAGGGATGGTAGAATTCTTGATCATTCTGGACAAAAGCATAGTGAGAGGGGACTGAAATTAACAAAAAGGGAAAATTAATATTAATCTCAAAATTCTACTCATTGCTGTCTTAAAATGATCAAGACTCAGCTACAGCTAAGAAAAATGAAAAGGATCAGAAGTGAAAGAAATCAAAAGCTAGTAATTTAAAAAATCATAACCTTGTGTGCTTTCTACTGACAGCATTTAAAAATGTATACAACTAGATTTATTTGCTATATATATATAAACTAGTGTTGGAATTAGGGGAAAAAGTACCAAATACAACTACACAAATACTAGAATCATATTCAGAATTGCAAAAAGGCATAATAATCTGTTTACCATATAACTAGCTGTTTGTAAAATCTGTAATGGTTAATAAAAAAATCCTTATGAATATAGTACTAATATGTAGCAAATTACACTAATTAAATAAGCAGCTCAAATTCATAAGGCTAAAGACCCAATATCCCTGAATTTCTAAGTGTTCATCTCAGTTTTAACATGGTTTTCATCTAATTGTTACCTCATCAAAAATAACTCCTCCATCCTTAATACATCATCATACTTTCAGAAGTGGAGAGGGAACAATTTCTCTACCACTTTTGCCCATTCTCATAAATCAATGCTATTACAAAATCTAGGCTAGCACAGGTGCCTTAAGGATACAATGGACTGAAGTAAACAGAATTTCAAGGTCCAGGATATTGTTGGTGTTGTACAATTTGTCTGTCTGCCAGAAAGTTGTGCCTCTGGTTGAAATATTCCTGGATCAATGATTAAGAAGTTAAGGCCAACTGCCAATGAAGTCAGACTATTCCCCAACCATCAGGTAACATTTTGATCTTCTCTATTAAAATGTCTTACTGGATGGGACCAGATCTCATACTTTTCATATATCCTCTATAGCACCTACTAAAGTGTTAGGCAGAGATATATGCTCAAGGAAATAATCAGTGACAGGGGTGGGAAATGAATCAAGGGTGAATGAATCAAGGTTATGGTAAAGCCATACCTTACATCACCCATAACTCAAAAGGCAGTCACCAGAGTAAATCTCTATTGTAGTCACTGAAGAACAGACTTCTTGTCCCCTACTAAATTATGTCTGAAAGAGAACAAATGATTATGGCCCTTTTATTTACTTCTCTTAGCCACTAAGAGATTGTATACGGGCATGAGTACTGCTTGATGGATGATATCTCCAAAAAAGGGTTTTCTGCCTCAGAGGAAACACGAACCTGTCATAAAGCACATTCTAATCCCAATAACACAATTTATGGAATCATTAATGTTAAAAATTATTATATGTTATTCATAAGTAGGTGATATTTAGAATGGTGGTCTTAGTCTAACATCATTTAAAATACATTTTACTTTTAAACACTGGCATGAGGTAGAAGAAAGTCACAAAAGAAAGTAATCTTCAATATACTGACACCTATTCATACAATTAGCCCCGAGAGAGAAGAGTTACAGCCTTAAGCTAGATTATTGACTACTATTAAAATATTACCCTTACCTGAAATAAATTTCTTATATTTGAAACTGCCTTTTCTTTGCAGTTAAAGGTATTATAGAAAAAGAAAAATACACACTGAAATATTCATGAAGATTGTATACAACAGCGTCTGCTAACCATGATTCTTTAACATGTTGCTCTAAATTACCTCAATTGTGATGCAGGCCTCTTCCACTTAAATAATTAATTAGATATCAATATGAAGGCTAAAATTCCTTCCAGTATAAGAAGCAAAATAAAAAAATTCACATTTAATATAATGTACTTCTCATAAAAACTAGCAGCACTTCATTCTACCAGGACATACAAATTTGGCTTCATTGATTGGTCAAAAACAAAGGAAAATGTATATAGGTCCAAAAGAGCTCCTTGCACAAGGGGAATGTGAGGCTACAAGAAGTTTTCTTTAACAATTAACTATTTCCCCATTAAGTGGTGTGTGAAACAACTGGAATGTCAATTTCAATGGCAGAGAGGCGAGAGCGTGCTGAATAGGGCTGTGAGTAAGTATGCATACTGGGTGGATGGGAGTACAGTGGTTGCCAGAAAGGAGAAGGCAAAGATTTGCATGTACAATACCAAATAAACAGTATAAGGGAAGTCATAAACAGGCCCCCAGCACTAGCAATAGTGACATACACTGCATAGTCAAATGAAAAGACTGGCTCAAACTTCTTGTTCAGATGGATGTTATAAAAGATGACCCAGATAGATGGGGAGAGGCTCACAGTACCTGCCAGGAAAAATAGCAGCCCAGCCACCAGGTGGCAACCCGCACTATTGACCAGACACTTGGCCAGTTTGATGTTGGGCACCGAGGACCTGAAGGCAGTGTTGCACATTCCAATCAGGCAGAGCAGCAGGGCACCCATGGCGATCAACATGCTGAGGGGTAGGGCAAACTGGAGGACACGCAGGTCCAGCTGGTCAACTGATGAGTACCAAGTAGTGTCGTACATCAGGCAGTCACTGCTCCCGTCATACCGGGCACATTTCACCCACAGGCCTGTGTAAACAGTCAGGTTCTTCTCGTTTCTGTTGAATGTGATCAATCGTAATTTTCTCCAGTTGGGAAGCAGAGTCCCTGCAAAGAGGCCTGCTACTGAGGCGATTCCACATAGGAAGGAAAGGACTGTGGCTGCGTGGACATCCCGACAGCCCATGGCAGGCAAGCTTGTGGAGTGCTGTCAGTCAGACTAGGGGGTGACACACAAGAGGATAAATCGTGAGGGGACAATAGCAGAACAGAGCAGGAAGGGTGGTGCCAACTGGCAAAACATTTAATGATGAAATGTCAATGCAAAGAGGGAAAGTCTCTCCCGTTTCCTCTCCGTACAATACAAATGTATATACATGCAGGTGTGTGTGACCTCAGAGCACAGGTACACACACATTTGGTTATTACTGACTGGGTAATGGAGCAACTAAAATCTTTAGTCATCAGTATTTTTCTTCAGAATTAAAAAACAACCAAGATAATGTTAAAATCTCTTACAATTACACCTTCAATCTTCTTGTTTGTCAATAATCGTTCTTTCAAAACACATATATCAAGCACTCTGTATATGTCAGGCACTCATATAGCAAGGGCGCACTCATCAATCGTCAGTTAGCTACAAACACCACAAATTCAGCCTCAAATGCTCATGCAGCAGGGGTGAAGGTGGCTCATAAAAGGCAAAGGTGTAGGGAAAGAAGCAGTACAGAACAGGGGAATGGTTGAGAGTCAACTCCTAGCAAGGCTGCTTGAATTCTAATCCCCGTCTCCTCACTTACTAGCTCACTGACCTTGGGCCAGATTCAGAACTTCCCTGTGCCTCATTTTCTTCATCTGTGAAATGGAAAGAATAACAGTGCCAACCTCGCAGGGTTGTTCTATGGGTTCAATGAGATAATATAATGTTGAGTGCTTAAAACATGTCTAGAACATAATAAATGCTACGCCAAGTGTTAACTACTTCTTAGCGTTCAGTGACCCAGCTCATCACTTGGCATCTGATGTGATGCCAAGCACAGCAGAGCAGTTCAAAGAACATTCATTGAATGAATGTTAAATAAGAAAAAGCAAACTGATCTCATTCCTATGTACTAGGCACACGAGGAAATTATAAAAAGTAAATGAGCTCATCTCCAATGAGTCAGTCAAATGAAAAGATGAGAACATTGGTCCCTGAAATTCTTCTGCTTAATTACTTCCTTGTTGATTCAAGATGACCCAAGTGCTTTTCAGGGAAATTTACAGCACTTGTTGGTTATTACTACTACTGTTCATATAAGATGAATGCAAACATTTTCATGTAATGACAACCTATTTCTATTAATGCTATTATAAGAAAAAAGGTCACCAGGCCTTTCATTACAAATTAAAAGGCTATGTTCTTTTTCTGTATATGACAAACTATAAAAAGCTTGCATTATATTCAGCTTTAATTTCCTCAAGGGTCTGATATTCACTCTCGAAGCAGGACTAAAATGTTTTTTCTCTGCCTTCTATAATACCTACTATGAGGAAATAGAGCAGACTACTTCAATAAGGTTTACTTTTTTTGGTCAGAGCATGATGAAGGGGCAAGGTTGAGAATAATTTTTATTTCTGTATACAGTTCCATCATCCTTTGCAGAATCAAATATTATCTGCTGGGGTGGTGAAGTTTTGTTTCTAAGTTTTTAGGATCAGAAAGACAATTATGACCAAAATGCTAGAAAGCTGGCTTAGAATGTGATTCTCATGAATTCCAGTGGAAGGGCACAATGTTCTTTAGAAAACAATGTTATTTGCATATTTAATCTAGTCATATAATACAGGAATAATTTTTTTTTTCTTTTTTTTTTTTTTTTTTTTGAAACAAGTTTTACCCTGTTGCCCAGGCTAGAGTGCAGTGACACAATCATGGCTCACTGCAGCCTTGACCCCCCAGGCTCAAGCGATCCTCCCACCTCAGCCTCCTGAGTAGCTGGGACCACAGGCACATGTCACTATGTTAATTTTTGTTTTTTGTTTTTTTGTAGAGGCAGGGTTTTATCATGTTGCCTAAGCTGGTCTCAAACTGTGCTCAAGCAATCCACCAGCGTCAGCCTCCCAAAGTACTGAGATTACAGCTGTGAACCAGCCCTCCTCCCTCCTTCCACCCCCCAATTCTTCTTCCCTTTCTTTTTTTTCTTTCTTTTTTTTTTTTTTTTTTTTT